>NC_142206.1:10472433-10813267 GCF_049639895.1 Pseudopodoces humilis | reverse complement strand
TATGAGGCAGAAAGGGGGAACTCCGGTTTTATTCAGTGCTAAAGATAACACCATACAGAATGATAGACTCCTCTGAATTGTTTGTTCCCCTTCAGCTATTGTTTGCCCAGCACTGAATGAGCCTCTTAGCCGCACTTGAGGGCCTGTCACAGGTAGGCAACCAATAGAGATAATTCCCAGCCTATGCTTGATTGCCCCCTTATAGACACTCACTCATGATTCTGAAAGGCCTCAGACACTGTTGAATAAACTGCTACTCGCTTCCATAAACTTTTTCTCCCACTGAATTTTCCGGGGATGTGAGCAGCTCCCAGCCCAGCCTGAGGATGCCTCTGAATGCACTCCTGTTCTGAATCAAAGCTTGACAACCCCAGGCTCTTTATTGAACAAGAGAAGAAAATGGGGCCATCCCTCCATGGGAGGAATGTGCTTTCTTCTGCAGGTGAAGGCACTCTCAGCAATGTTTGCACATTGGGGTGTGTGTGAATGCCAGGGAGAGACTGCACTCTGCTTTTAAATATTTGCTGTCTCTGCTGGATGCTACATCATACCTTCTGGCTAAAGGTACTTTATGGTACTTCTATTCCTTTTTTTGCACTGTTTTGGGTGACTTGAGATTACTACAAATGCATGCTTAGCCTTTGAAATTTTAATCTCTAAGTAATGGGGGAAATTCTACTGTCTTTACTGCCAAGACAATACTATTTCATTAGGGCAGGAGTGGTTGAATATCTAATTTTCTCATATGTGTAGGGCTTTGCCCACAAAATCTTGTATATTCAAATGCACCTGGTTCAGACTGATCCTGAATAACACAGTCCTATCCTTAGCATAATCCACCCATATGAGCTTCTTTAAAAAACCTAAACAACAGAAAAACAGCAAACAAAACATCTTCACAGGGCTTTTAAACATTACTTGCATTTAAAAAAATTATACATGGAATCACTGCCAAAAGATCAATTGTAAAACTTCACTATTTATAGATATTATTTGTCCAATAATTCTTTATGATTTTTCCAAGTAAGTCCCTTCTAAAAAGCTACCAATGAGGGAAAACAAATCAGGTTGCACAGCAAATGACACAATTTCTCTTTCTGTTTCTAATGGTATATCAATAATATTTCAAAATCTTAACAGCCCAACCACCAGTCAACTGCAGTTAACATGTAAAAAATCTTCAACAAAAGGGATTAGAGGCACAACAGACAAGTCAAGATTTGTGCATCTGCCATCACAATCAGCACTGGTCATTAACAAAAAAGAGAAGTCTGCATAATTTAGTCTGTTTTCTGGTCACCTATATTTCACGTGTAATGGGTATTGCCAGTTTATCATGAGATCAATCCTGCAATTCCTTTTTCCATTTCTTCTGGCTGTCATTCAACTCTCCAAAACACTCAGCTCCTCCTGACAACAGGGGTAGAAGCTATATTTTGCTTTGTGTCCTATGGTATTGAAAAGAACACTGGTCCTCAACAAATTAATATTAATTCCAGGTCAACTACTGCAGTGGCAAACGAAGCAACATTTTAGTCACTGTTTTCAGAATCAATATCTTAACATCTCAGGTGCAACACTCTGAGCAGATACTGAAGTTCCTAGCACTAAATAAAATTGATGGTTGGAGGCTTAACTATAAGAAAATCCTTTCCTGGAGACAGGTGTTTCAAAACCATCACCAAGCAAAATCAGCCTCCTGAGAATATGCTTTAGGGAGCTTCTCTTTTCATCTCATAGGAGGCTGAGTGCCTAATACAGTCTGAAGTTTAGCTGATTAAATCTACCCAGTAAATTCAGAGGAGCAGTATGCTAGCCCTGGAGAGGGAAGGTGGGGTCACCAAGCCCTCCCAGCAGCATTACATCATGGACTCTGACATGCATTAATGGGAGGGGTTTAACCCCTCCAGCCTATGCAACATCTATCCCTGGGCATAAAGTAATTTGAACCACTGAAAGAACTTTGGAACATATGGTTTGGACTTCCTGTGTTCCAAGAGGACCATAGGAATTTTATAGGAATCAAACCTAAATTAAATCTGATTCAAAAAGTTGTTTTCTGGAAATTTAGAGATGTCTATTTTATAGGTGCTGGGGTAATTTGGTTCCTAATTACTTTCTTCTAATTATAAACTTCGGCACAAATTCTGCTACTACTTGAAGCACTAAGAAGCTGGAAACATAAATCTTGACTTGGTAGGTTGTCTGCAACCTGTTCTTCAAAAATAACCTGCATAAATAGTGAGGGGATGGGGGAACAACAGGGAGACAGAGAGTAACTTCCATTAGGTCCATGGAAAGTTTGTGGCAGAGAAGATGAAAAAATCCAACACAAGAGGTATAGCACAGGAACAGAGTAAGTTCTTCTTAACATTTACTGCTAGTGCAGCTACAGTAATATTTTCAGGCAGATTTACACCATTCTTAATGTTAATTAATGGACAAGTATTTTGCTCTTCACTCTGGCTTATGTTAATTAGTTTAAAATGGCAACAAGTCTTACTACAAAGGACAGGATAATTTTTTTCATAGTTGGGAGGCTCATAAAACTTAAATTTAAGGCCATACAGCATTGCTCATCCAAGGGAAATTTATATATTAATCCAAAATTTTCCACCTCTTCAGCTTCAAGAATACTGATTTCTCTGGAGCTCTGTATGGAGCTGTGGTCAATTGTGTCAGTCGGTGGTCCTTTCCTGATTAAGGACTTTTGTTTTCTAGTCTGACAGGCACCAACCCAAAGCCAAGGGAAGAAAAGAATGGAAAATATTAGCCATAAAGAAAAGATGGATTTGAGTCTGCAGCTGTTATTGTTCATCTGGTACCTCTTCACCAATGCCTTGTTTGTTAAAAAAAAAACACATAACCAACCACAAAACAAGCAGTCATGCATAAGAGCCAGGTTTCAAACTTTGACAAAACAAAGGCTGATTTATTAAGCATCTTGGCCAGTTGTCATGATTGCAAAAAAAAGCAGAACTGTGGTACATTAATGAACACCTAAGGGGATGCATGACATGGCCATTGTTATTTGCAGTTGACTCAAGGCTCTTAAATGATGTATTGAGGGATCATTTTTTAATCCATGCCCCATTTGTTTTACTGCTGTGTCAGGGATTCTAAATGGAAAATGGATGCTTTGCAATATCTCTGCAATTCTTTGTTTGGATGTTTGTTTCTAAAGCTTGCTTGTCTGATTAATAAGGTCAGTGTCATGCAGAATAAAAGAGGAATGTGTCACATTAGTTCTTTGTATAGTTAAACATCTTCCTGTCTCAATGATTATTTCTTTATTTTTATTTTAATTTTTTTTTAGCAATAATCTCCTAATTTACATTGCTCCCATGTGATCTATTGGGAAAAAAAGCCCCTTCATTCCCACTTGACTGAGATCAAAAGCAGATTACAATCTGATTCTTTGCTCTATTTAAGCATATAAACCAGGAATAATTTGTAATTTCCCAATTTCAGTATCTCTCTGAATTGTGACACTCATGTTTTTTAAACCTAAAAAGAGGTTTTAAGTGTGTATCGATATATAAGTGGTGGAAGATGAAAAGACTGATTTGCCAAGTGAAGTCCAGCTCCATAGAACAAGAGAAGCTGTATTGCTCCTGGAGCTTCTGGAGCTCCAGTGAAGACAAAGCTACAATTAAAGAATATATCTTCTGTAGCATGTTACAATTACAATACCATGGTGACTGCTAACAGCTGTGAAATATATTTCAAGAAGGTTTTGTTTATGTTTTTGATTTTTTTTTTATTCAGCCATCATCCTTGCATTAAGAATTAAACTCTACCCATAAAATATTGAGGTAGCATAAATGCTACCTTAATGAACATAGCTACCTATGCATTATAACTCTTGATTTCATTAATAGGATGAAAACTAAACAGTGGTTGTAAGGTAAATTGCATGAATAATTTACAGGAGTACAAATAGCATATTGTCTATAACAGAATAACAGTTCATTATAAGCATTACCAGAGGTCAATGGTTCAGTTAGGAAAGATTTTCATCCTTTTTAGAAGGAAAACTTACAAGCAATTTGAATACAGGGCAGAGCTGAGTCAATATACTTTAGTCTCAAATCATAAAAGGTTTGAGACCTAAAAATACCCCAATAAAATATCGATTTTTTCTTTTATAAATACTCATTTTCCACCTGAAAAAAAAAATGGGGAAAACTCAATTTTACCTTGAAAAAATTTCACAAATTTATCCAGCCAGTGCATGCAGGATAGCATAAGCTGGATGCTCTTAACTGATGGCTCTGAGCTGTAATTAGTCAGTGGCAAATGACAAATGTGCTGGTAAGTGATGTCATACTGGGTATGCCTATGCTTTGTCTTAGTCAAATGAAATGTTGCATCTTCTTGGTGCAACACCACTTCAGCATTCTGGGTTTTTTTTATTTTTATTGCAGCACTTACCTGCGGGGTTTAGGCTGTGTTCGTATTTGCTCTGTCATCTGCTTTTCCTGCACAGCCTCTGCTTTGCTGTGAAGGGTCCACCCCTCACTGGACTACCCCAGCCTCACCCCCCAATATCTGTTTCACACAGCAGCAAAGAGTGGGTGTCTTCAGAAGAACATAAGCACACCACCAGCATTCTCCTTTTTTTAGCTCCATGATTTTCACAGTAATTGCAGTTCTCGTAGAATTGCAGCTATTTTTTGACAGGCAGCAGATGACAGGTTTCCTTCAGACTAGAGGTTGCAAGCACTGGCACTGCATTCAGCACAAAGCAAAGAGTTGTCAACATGCAACCATCAGCTAAGAGACAAGACAATTTAAAATAAACAGCCAACAAAAGCAGGTGACCACACAAGCTACTGACTGGTAATTTAGCCTCAAAAAGCTAACTTGTAAGAATTCTGACTTTTCAGATTTGGCAGTCAAATCTGTCAGTTTGGCAGTGATACTGGTGCAGAAAGCACAAGTACTGCCCTTGATTCTGTTTGCTAGTTAGATCCAACTGTGAGTATTTCTGGGATTGATAATAGGAAATGTTATTTTGGCCTAGCTGTACGGTAAACTACCAAGACATCGCCGCTAAACTATTCATTTTATCTAATACAATGGTCAGGAAGGCATAGTTTATTTATCTAAGGATCTATATGGTCTGAATCTCTGCTTTTACACAGTGTTTGTGACTGAGTCAGCAGCTGAGGGTAAAGCAGAGTCTCTCAGAGCTGAAGACTTCTTTCCCAGACACTTAGGAGTAAAATCAGAGATCATACAAATAATAAACCTATGTCATCAAGCCCTTTTTTCCTCACTTGAGTCTACACACTCATCTAGAGAAGTGACAAAGGAAGTTGTGGGAAAAAGATTTGATGTCTGGGAAAGCCTTCTTAGGCAAAGATGTGAACTGTGCAACTTTTCATCTGCTAGAAATTATTCTTGCTATATTCATCTGCTGCTGCTTTTCTAGCTTGTGAGCTGGAGATAGCTGTATTAACAGGTTATGCTTCTGAGTCTATCCTCATGTATATTGAAGGGACTGTAATTTCTCTGTTTGTGTCCATTTATTTGGAAATGAGGAGGAAACAAAAAGTGTCTGAGTGTGTGCCAGTGTCTAAGACACTTCACATGTAGATGGTTTGCAGGTGCCTATTTTAAGAAAACAAGTCCCTCTTTCTATCTTCCATATCCAAATCACCTCCATCCTTGCCACAGACCTGGTCTGTTAATCTGCTTTACACTGCCTAGGATAATTTAATTTTTGACACCCAGGATATCAGCAAGGGATTCTTAGTTACCATACCCTGATACACACCCTTAGAAAGGCATAGCCCAGATTGTACATTGCAGAAATGATATCATAGTCCTGCCTCCCAAAGCAGCCTGTAACTCACTTCTCTTCAGAACATCCCCACCTCATTGTGCCTGATTTGAAAATGCTAGTCACTCAGGGTGGAGTTTATGCCTGACATAGACCAGATAAACTCCAGTCAGCGCCTCACAATACTTTTTTTTTTTCATTTAATCTTTAAAAGGACAGGCTGCTGGTTAACTGAGAGTCCCCTGTTTGATTGACAGTATCTGTCAGAGGCAATGAACTCCACTTGAACATTGCCTTTATGTTCCTGTGTAAAGTTGTTCAACTGTGACCCTTCCATCTGTTCCAGCTAATCTGAAAGTCATTTAGGCCCGCTTCTCCATTCATCCTAAACACAGCACATTCTCCTGTTAACACACATATGCAAAGTTGTCAGGCTGTCAGCTACCTAAGGGCTTTCTTCCCCTTTTTTTTTTTTCCAAACTCCCACAACATCTGTGTATATGTTTCCTTGTAACGATTACAATTTAAAAAAAAATAAAAATCAGAAACTGGCTCAAATCTTGCTAATTACTTTAATGAACATAATAGTAAATCTCACAGCATCACTTCAGGAAATATTTAGAGGGGTCTCTAAGGAGAGGTCATCAGGTAGCTGACTCCAGTGCTCCAATGTGCCTGTGCAAACCTCCATATTTTAAACACTGAAACAAATTATTGCCTTGAAGGTGTAAGTTCTTTACCAAAAAATATGTTTTAAGATTTTCAGACTGCTACTCAAACAGCTGTTCAAACCTACTTCAAATATCTAAGATTGTCATATCCTATTTGATATGCAGTTTTAAAATGCCTCTGAACTTAAAAAAAATGTGTGGAAACTCTTAACCATGTGGTACTCTCAGTTAATTTAGTCTTTAAAATTCATTTTACTCCAGTAGGAAACTATTCCACTAACAATGTCAGCACAGTTAGTATTTATCTTGAGAACTAATGAATCATCTGTTCCTTGCACACAAAGTTAATGTTGACAATAAAATTGACTTTAAATTCAGGAGGGTAAGTATTCCTTATGGTCTTGCTCAGATATTGCTGCAAAACTATAAAATACATCCAACAGAGCTAAGAAAAATCCAAGAGTCGGTTTCTGATGTATCCAAGGAAATACAAAGGGAAGGTTCTCACCCAATTTATTATTGCCACAGAATCAAATATTCATATAAATTTCATCATTCATTATTAATTTCTGGTACATGTACCCACCAAAGTCTTTATAAAAGACCAGGAATTTTACAAGAAAAACCAAACAAAAAATCAAAAAGACAATCCATAATGCCATCTATTGTAAACTACTTTCAGAATAAGGAGAAAACTGCTAAAATTTATGGATTAAAAACAAAATTACAATCAGAGGGGATAAAAAGAGTTTGGGAATTATTATGGAATTTGTTGTGCTTCTCAAAGGGACCATGACTGCATGCTGTACACACCCACACTATGTCTCAAATACTTACTATATAGAATGTGTACTTCTTGGTAAATGTTAGCACAAAATGGGTGACAGTTGTAGCAAACCTTTGTTCTCATGGCTGATTTCTCTGGCAGAAGTTATATAGAAGAATAGAATCAGGAAAAAGAAGGAAAAAAACCAACAGAAAGAAGCGCCAAATCTGTTCAGCTCTGTCATAGAGAAGTGAAGAAACCAGACCTCCTATTCATGTATTACTCACTCTGGTTGTCATGCAAGCTTTTTGGCCATTCTCATTGTACTTGAATGGTGGTAAAGCAATAAAGGCAATGGGATGAACTTCTTTTTCCTTTCTTTTTTCTTTTTTTTGCACTCACAAGAAAAAAGTGTTCCAGATTCCTGTTATGATGTGACAGAGGCTCAACAGTGACAGTAAAAGACTGCCAGCCTCACATTAAAGACTCATTAGTTCAAGTACAAGATTGTCATTTATGCTACAATTTCTTTTTTATTTTTTAAGGAATGTGCATTGAGCTTACATGAATTGTCAACAATAAACTGAAGTAATCCTTATGAGCCCAAATGTTTTCTTACTATATTATAGGAATATATATTCACACACACACACACACACACACACACACACACACATATATATATATATATATATAAATATATATTTACATTCCATGTAAAACCTGATCTAACGAAGTACATCAAAGCTGCAGGGTTAATTGCAAAATGCTCAAAAATTACTCAAAAGGGCTTGTCTGTCTTTTCCTGCATATAATCTCTGCTTGAAAAAAAGAATCTCTCTACCTATCTTCATCAGCAAAGACTTTAGGATGAGATTCACCTGCTATCTTCTGAGGTCTTAGGACAGACAGATAATCTGAACTGGCCTGCTCTGCAGAAAAATGTCTTCTTTTAGGCTTTTATCCTCTGTTCTGTTTGAAATGCCAGCCTGTGCTGATGAGTCACACACCTTTAGGTGTGCTTATTTCTCTTACTGTAAAGGCCTTTGAGACAGGGAGCTTGGACAACTGTCCTAGTGGGTTTTTGACTGATGAATGCCGTCTTTATTTGCCATAAATACCATTAATGGAGAAGCTTTGCCTTTATTTGCCATTAATACCATTAACAAAGAAGCTTTGACAGTGCTCCCCAACACTTCCGGCCCTAAAAACTTGGTGTAAGAGACATCCCTGTTTGCTGTGGTGCTTCTCTTCATATCTTCTTGCATTACTGATGGTCAAATTAATGTCTTAGGGGTCTAACAGTACAATTTTTTTAATTAACACAGAAAGTGTCATTAAAAATACAGTTAAAATAACTTCCTGGTATCTATCTCTCTTGCTCAACATGAAAATCATGCTGGACTTCAGGGATGGGTTCTGAGTGCTGCCTGATATGTATTGAGCTTTTACTTTACCATCTGGGGATCACTGTTGCTTTCCTTTTATTTAGGATAAGGGAAAAGTAAAATGAATTTTCTATAACACAGGACATTAATTTCAAGAGAGAAGATGTCACAAAAAAGGAATTAAATTTTGCTTGAGATGCAAGAGGAACAGCACTTTCATGAGTAAGGGATCTATGCACATATAAAAGACCTCTAGGGAGAATCAGGTCTTTGTGCATTTTCCCAAAATCTCAGAATAAAAAGCAAAAAACAACTACTATAGCACAGTGAGAAAGAAGTTATAAAACAAGTAATATTGGAAGGCCAAATGAGCTGCAAAGAACAAACTGAAATCTATGGTTCATGTCAAGTTTGAATTTTCTGAGTACTCATGCCTGTTGTTTTTCCCAAACATCAACACATTGTAGAAAAATGTAAGAAACTCCTAGTATGTTGAATCTGAAAGAAAAATTCGTGGATTTACAGTCCCAGGGAAGAGGCCCTGAAAGGGAGTTCATGGGGAAAGAAAAAAGAGAAAAACTAGAGGTTACTGCTGAAAATAAATCTCATTTGTAGAAATACATTTTACTTTGACAGCAGTGCTCCTGGCTTTTCTAGGATCTAGTTATTTCTCTGTATCAGAAGATGAGTACTGGACATGCTAGGTGCAAATCAACCTTTGGCTTCTTACCCTGTCTAGTTTATATCAAATCTTTGTCCAGTCCACATTGTGGAAAAAAGGATTACTTTTCATTAACCCTTATACTTTATAATACTACTTTTACTTGAAAACAGACTGAAAAAATGATAAGAAAATCTGTTTGTAAATATTACCATGTCATCTACTCTGTATACTCAGTAATGAAAATTAGAGACTGCCTTCAAAAATAGATCTTTTTTTAAAAAATATGTATTCTTATTATTTGCCTTTTGATCTTTGCTCCTAAAAAACACCTTCAATAAATCTTTCAAGATTTATTTCACAGTCAAAAGAGACAAAAGCATACATTTAAATGAAAAAAGAAAGAAGGCAGCAACTTCTTTGTAACTGTATGACTCCAAAAGCTGGGGACTAGAAAAAGAATAATAAAAAAATACAGATTTCTGAGCTGAGACTGGGGAGCTTGAAAGGTCAATTAGTCCATTCTCTTGTCTCAATACAGCAACTAATGGGAGGAAATAAAATCATACAGCTCTTTGCATGATCCTGTCATACCCACAACAGGAATGATCTTTCTATTGACCAAAGTCTGTCTTCAAAAATTAATTCTACATGACAGAAGTTTTAGAAATAGAAACCTAATCTGCGCATCCACTGAAAAGGAGAAACAAGAAAGTGAATTCTTCAACTTTCATTGCTAATTCTTGCAATTTTTGAAAGTGTAGCGACATTACAGAAGTGTTTCCTGTGGCCCACAGAAAATTATAAAAGTCTGCTGATGTTTTACCATACCCAGGTTTAGGTGTTTATTCATGACACTGAATTGCCACTGACAGAAACTTCTTGTATCTCATCTGCATGTAACAAAGAAATCCCTAGTAAGGAACTGTGTCTGTGTTTGCCTGCATTTCTGCATAATTTTTGATATTTTTTTAAAGGAAATTGGTTCGATACAAAAGAGAACTGAAAATAAAGAAAGGTACATCACTTGCCCAGGTTTGCCTGCATATTTACAAAAATCAACATTTTCAGCTGTAATGCTATTTTTGCTTTGTATAAACTGATCTCCAGGACACTCCCTGAATCATTAAACAGCAAGGCAAAGTAATTTTTCTTACTATTCATATTCAGCTCAAAATTAGAAAACAAAACTGGCACTGGAAAACAAAATTGGTTATAGTTTCAATATGATCACTCCACAATAACAACTGCACTGTATATCTGACAGAAAGATATTTTAAGGCACAAAGAAAGCTCTTCAGTAAAGACATGGGTGTACCATAGAGACAATGGAAATAATTATCCTATTAAAAAGTTTAATCCCAAATTAAGTTTCATTAAAACCCTGTATTTGTGTCACTTGAGGATGGCTGAGCTGCAAAAGAAATGTGGGTGGAAGCAAATAACCTGTAGTGCAAGCAGATCTGATTGAAGGATGTCAAAACAAATAGTACTAAAAGCAAATGAAACTAAAATAATGACAGAAATGGAATGTAGAAATATCAGTCATGTTAACTCACGTGCCCCATGATCAGTCAATTCCATAATCCATGTCCTTCCTGTTTAAACACTTAATATTGTTTTTGCATGTGACAAATTGCTTGCAATGACTTTAAGATATTTGAGAACTCAGAAAAAAGGATGCTAGATGAAGTACAAGCACAAATTAGTTGTGTTACTGCAAAACTTCAGATATCACATAGCAATCACTTTATTTTACATCTTCTTTAAAACTTACAATGGATATTTTATTTGACTTTCAAAATTATAGCATTCTATCATATTTAAGCCATTTTTCATCTTTTCACTTCCAGTGGGACTGATTCTTTTAATGAAAGACGATATCCTTATGCAATGATATGACTCCAGGAGCTGTGGCTCTGACAAAAAGCACCACTTTGAACAAATTATCCAATCCATGAGAATAGCTGGTTACATAACTAGTAGAGAAAAGCTGGGTAATAACTAGTAACACAATTTGTCTCACTGAATAACTTTGGACACAAATATTTTTTAGCTCTAAATGATGGTTTTAAAGCCTAAGTTACAGAGACAGAAGTCAGTTTAATACATAAAATTTAATAAAGGAAATAGGAAAAATAGTAAAGGCAAAAATAGTGAGGCAAATAGCCATAGTGCTTTACTCACTCTTGAGCTTTACTCACAGGAGTATTTGTCACTGCTCCTTTGAGGACCATTCATTCATTGCATGTATGTAGACCAACCCCACTTTCTTTCTCTCGGCACAGTGCACAGTCCCTCTGGGAAGCACCATGTTAAATCAAATGCCATTTGTCCATATCAAGCCACAGCAAACAGACTCAGTTCTGGAGCTGGAACAGGCTGAAGGGCAGAACTGGAAGAGTAGCAAGGTGCTCAGGCTGGAGCTTATATGTAGGAGGTAGAAATTTTGGTAGAAAATGCAATTTCCGATAAAGGAATATCTTTATGAAAAATTTGTCCACACATTTCTTCCTCAGAAGCATTCCCTATGGAGCCTAATGGAAGCCCATCAATTGGGTTTGGGGAACCTGTTAAATGGGTCTTGATTCTCTTCTGAAGAGAAGCCTCTTCACTTGTCAGACCTCCATTTTCCAGGGATTCATCTGGAGATCCTCTGTTCATTCACACAGGTTAAATAATGAATTCTCCCACTAATCTTTTGACATTGTTACATTGATTTATTTCTACCTTTTGCCAGTCTAGCAGCCAGAGTGTCTAAGAGCCTGTGCTAAAGTCACAGCATGAGCTAGAGGCACTAGGAGGGAGCATCCTTGTGCTGCAGCAGTGCCAATATTCAGCATAAGCCACAGGACAAGTCACAGCTGGGCTTATTAGACTGAACAATGAGCACAAGCACAGCCTCATCCTGCCAAACTGAAATAACACAACTTTATGAAGTTATAGAGAAAATTATTTTAGAACAATAGTAGCATTAAAAAAAAAAAGAAATTCATACCCAGGAACACGCAGTTCCAATTTTTACAGTCTTTCTTCCAACACCCAGGCAGACAAAACATCAGAAAATTTGGTTTCATATTACCAAAATTTGTTAGGTTTTTTTATCCATTTTCTTGAGCTAACCAGAGACAGAGTGGGTTTTCCAAATCGTCCACCCAGAAACAGAGCAGATTTGTAACCTCTGTGAAGTCCTTCTGCTCCACAGATATGTCATGGCCACCTGAAGATTCTGCTTTGCTTGCCATGTCTGCAGTTGTCTGTAACTATTCCCTTCTCTGCTGTCTGAAGTTGTGTTGTGATAGAATATCTGAGAAAGAGACTAAATCCTTCTAGTACTTCCTTTTATAAGTTTAAGTATCATAACAAAATTGATTTGGGGAGCATTTTTGCCCAAGACACTCAACAAGATTAATTTTGCCCAAGATTAGAACCAGTTTATAACTGTCCAGTATCTATTCAAAAACTCCAGTGTTGGTGATTTTTTATATTACTTACCCAATTATTGCAAAGAGATGAGGTCTAACAGTCTTACATAAATGACTGCTCAGCATAAAAATGCCTAAATTAAAAGGAAAATGCAATAGAGGACTATTGGGGGAAAAATTCAAACCAACCACAAGTTCTGTTTGTATCTCTCACTTTTAGATTCATTCATGCAACATCCAGAAGTAACAGGTATCTGTAGTGCACCTGCTCAGCAGCAGCAGAGTTGACTCTGAATCACATCCCAGCCCCAGAATTTGTTTGGGTTTTGAGCTGAACTTTCTCCTCTAAGAATTTTTAATTTATATAAAAAAAAAAAAGGTGCAGACTGCACAGCCTGGTATCAATTAGCACCATCACCCCTCCACACACCCCCTCCCTACCCCACCCTTCCCCCTTCTATTTCATAAAGCTCCATTTAATATATTTTCTTAGAGCTGTGTAGTGGTTTCAAGGACTTCTGCAGGGGGAAGCAGCAAGGCAGGTTCTGAGACACTGGTGCTGGGTGGCAGCAGTGCTGACAGGCACCAGGGTGGGAAACATTGAACTTCATCCTCAACAAGTATCAAAAGGCGACTTCATTACAGCCAAAGATTTTTTGCAGTGAGGTAACAGCTTATAGTGTATTACAAAGAGATATGAGAAAGGGCAGATTTTTCTTATCTTTTGTTATTGGAATTGACCCTCAGGGTCCTTAGGCCTTGGTAAGAGCTTAAGCAAGCTTAGATCAAGGAAGGATTTTGAAATTGAATTTATTCAGATTAGCAAAACTTTCCATGAGAGGATTTACTCTCAACAAGCTGTTGCCAACTCGGAGCTTAGAAAGTCCAGCACATTTTCCTGATTTACAATCAACTTTTTTTTCTTTTAAAACCCAAGGCTGGCCTCATTAAAATTTTTGCCATCAATATTCACACAGTAGCAAAGATTCCCTGCCAAATGTTTATTTATAGGTACTTTCCTCACTTGTTCAGATAATTTTCATTCAGATGATGTTTCAGGGTTTTAGGAAAAAGATATTGCAAATAATGATATAGGGGAAAGTATGAGAGGAGGAATGCGGTAATGAAAAATTGCGCTATTAAAATGAAAGTCACTTCTCAGTCACTATTTCATTTCACACTAAAAACATATCTAGACTGCATAACAAAAATCTCACTCTTGCCCTTGATGTATTGATTTTGATGTTTCTTGCTCTAAAAAGTGAATTATATGTTCCCATTTCTGTCCTGCAGTCCTGTGACACACATGGAGCTCTCAGTCCCAGTTGTTTTATTTCAGCAGGGACAAGCCATGTTCAAATCACTCAGCATTTCACAATCCACTTCACAAGGTCAGAATTTTATCTCACAGCTCCCAGACCAAATTTATATGGTTAGAATTTGTTATATCCTTGCATTGGGAACTCTCCTCCTGCCTTCAGGCAGAGGAACAAGGTGCAGCAGGGAGTGACTTGCTTTAAGACCACTCTTGAATGGCTTTTCCAGCTCAGGTGCCACACCACCACCATGTTCGGCAGAAATGCCTATTTTGGCAAAGAAGAGGTTTGTGCCTAATGAGTCCATGGTTGTCAGAGAGCTGCACCAGGGCTGTGAATCCCACAGGTACTTTGTACAAATTCCTACCCTGGAATTCCACCTCAGCTTGGTGGGAAATGAAGGACAACCCTGACAGCTGCCACCAGGAGGAAAGTGTGTGGAGGAAACCTCTCCGTCTCTGGGGAGGGCTTGAGGAACTCGCCCATTGGGTTTAACACTATTTTAGTGCCTCAGACAATAATTCAACTGCAACAGTCTAGCTCAGCCAATTTCTGTTCAACACAGTCAAAACAGTACTTTTTCAATTAAAAAATGAAAGCCAGAGCAATACTAAACCATTTGTTGCAGCTCCTCAATCTTGTGACTTCTTTCTTGGTTGAACCCTAGAAATGTATTTTGCACTTTAATTCTAGCTGTGAAAATCTATCAGGGAAAAAATGAAAATACATTAATAGTCAAATTGTTTATTAATATAAGGTGAAATAGTGCAAGGAGCGAAACTCTTAGCACTTGCTAAGAGTTCTCAAACTGAGTAAATGCAGGAACTATTTTAAACAGCTTTAATTTCCTCAGCACACTCAAATTTCTTTACATGTATCACTACTTATTTTATTTCTCCAGCTAAATCTGTTTTTCTCGACATAGAGCTTTATAGTTTTTTAGGATAAAAAGGAAAAAAACCCTCTAAGTATGTACCTTTCTTAGTGTGGAAGATTTTTCATAGTATTTATCCCAAATAATATCTGTTTTGAGAAACAAGCAAGCATAATTTTATAAAGCCTCCTCAGAAAAATCTTCCTGTATCCATAAAATGTTTTCACACTTTTAAAGTGTTTTGGGGTTTTTTTTAACCTGAAAAATATGAGAAAAATATATTTAACAATGAACACTTCTATATATACAGAGATCAAAACTTGCAGAATGTTTTGTAACTACTTGATTTTATTTAATAATCCATTGTTTTCATGTATTTCTGATTCTGATTGAATTTTGTTCCTTTGAAATTAAAGAATTAACTATTAAGTTTTATCAAATAAAGACCCAGAAAGCTTTTTTTTTTTTTTTTTAATGGAAGCTTTTAAGAGAAACTATTACAAAGGACTTAGAAGTCAAATCTTACATACAGCTGTTAAAGATGGACCGGTAAAAGCACTTGTGAACTAGAACAATTAACGAGACCTCCGCCTTTGCACCTCTGGTGTCTGCAACAGTTCTCTTGCCAAAGAACTTTCTTCTTGTGATTGAAAAGCAAGTAAATGTTCAGTAAAAAATGCATGTAAATTTTCTTTGCCTTATAGAATAAACTGTAATTTTAAAATTAACAAAATTGAATTTTTCCTGCAGACAAATGGGATTTTATTTTTAAGCATATGTATGTTTTGCACTAACAGCAATTTCTGAAAAATCATCTTCCCTGTTGCATGGTGTGTGCTGAGAATCTGCTTAAGGTACATGGGATTCCCCTTTGCCCTCTGCCAAAGTGTGCACATGCATATGTTGTGGGAGCCAGGTTTGGTAACTCTTGCAAATTCTAATTTTGTATACTTGCCTAACCCTAAGCCCATTGTGCATGGTATTAGGCCCGCTTCTTGTCAGAAGATTACTGCTGTATGTACTATCATAATGGTCTTTTTGTGACCTTGCCCTATGCCCTGAAACAAATGAAGCAGGTTTCTGGTGGAGGTTTTTGGTTTGTTTTTTTTCCTCCTCATGGGTGTACTAGGAGTAGGGGGAGAAGAAAAAAAAAAAAATCATCATTACACATGCGGTGCACCAAGGCACACAGGCTTCCTTGTGACCGTACTTAAAGAAGCGGGCACAAAGAAATAGTCATTGCAGCTACAATAGGGGAGATCTAGTATGCATTTCCAAGGAATCACATTTTGGGGAGAATTACAGAATAATTACACATATGCTTAGATCATGAGCATTCAATGAAGCGGACAATATTTTGAGGATTTAAGATGTTGGTGTTGTGGTCGTCTCTAAGAAACCAGGATAATTCAGACATTCAAATGCAAAAATGCACCATTTGGAGAGTGTAATGTGGTCTGTTCTGGTCAGTGTTACAAATTCGGAAAGGATTCCCAGCTACAGACATTAGCCACTTAATACTTAAATCTGTTTCCAAATGTAAAGCATACAACAAAAGTCTTTTGCATTAATGAAATGGATCCTAACACCAATGTAGTGACACATTTCATTAACGTGTCACATTACAAATGTAATATATAATTACAACAGATATGCCTGTCCTATAGCTTGATAAAACCCATGGATGAAATATTGTTGAACTGATTATGCAATAAGTCTCCATCTCGGTCCTGTAATTTTCTGTCTGTAGACTGAGATAATTTCATGCCAACATACTGAATTTCTCAGTCTTACAACTACATTTAGGGGTGGCTCAGCCACATCTATTTGATTTCTGCTGGTACAACAAAAATATCAGATCATGATAATTGTTAACCACTAACTAATTGTTAGGAAGTGCCAGCAAATGAGTGCAAATGTATTCTGGGTTTCCCTACCAGCATCATAATACAAACCATTGCCACTTGGGCTGGCTGTGCTTTTAAATACAGAGAGATGTTACTACCCAGAAGTTTAAAAAACTTCACATTGTTTTCTCTTGTATTTCATAAAAGCAGAGCCACTCAGATATTGAGTACATCAGAGAACCAACATCTACCTCTATTTCTTTTCATCTTCTGCTTTCTTCAAGTATATTTCAATACTCTGTAAAACATGGGGCAGGTTTTGCTTCTCTGCCTCTGGTCTCATTATATCTGAGAGCAAAAGAACAGCATAATCAGTATGCAAATGAGTGTTATAGCATCACACCTGTGACCCAGGGTATTCTACAGTCATCAAAGGAAGAATAAAGTTATTGTTATTTTTATTGTTACTGTTACTGTTATTACTATATCTAAAATGTGCTACAGCCTTTACAAAGCAGTAAAACAGTGGCTGTAGTCTGAAATCATGTCCTTGGATGAGCACACTGCAGAATTTATGGGAGTGTTGGTGTGATGAGAGCCTGCTTTGAAAATTATGAAGTCTGAGATACTATAAGTAATTGCAGCTTCTTCAAACATTTACTTCTGGGAAGTCCTGATATAGGGCTAGTTTATGGCAAGAGCAGCCTTCAGAATGGGGCACAGCAGGGCTGGAAATCCAAGGGGTGATTTTCCATAGGGAGCCCCCTGTTCTGAGGTTACCATCACAGAGGCAGCATGAAGTCGAGCTCAGCATTTGAAGGCACATAAAATGCAGCCTAAGCAGAATAGTTACACCCCTTCAGAGCCACTGTCCAGGCAATACAATGAATATGAGACAATTCCTCTAGTTCTTCTCTCAAATCACACCACCAATGTAAAATTATAAGATCTTTTCCAAGAAATTAGGACAGATTTCCCTTCATTTATAATGTGGTTCAATTAGCTGCTCTGATCCCTTTTGATCGTGGACTTTAGCTCTTCTCTTGGTGCATTAGCATTGAGGTTTACAGCTTTTTCTTCAAATTAATCAAATTAATGAAAGCAAATTAAATTAAATTTATTAAATGTACTAAACAAAACTTTTCCACAAAACTGTCTTACAAGTCATAGGGTTTTAGAACCTGAAGAACCAGCTAAAAATCTCCTATTTGGATCATTCCAGACTTGAGGAGTTTTAATACTTTTCAGTGGACTTTTTATATCTTCGTGGTTTTAGGGAGAAGAAAAGAAATTAATAGACCTCACAAAACTCTTTCAAAAATAACAAAGAACAAAACACACAAACAAAACAACAAAAAAGAGAACCTAAACCCACACAACTTTATGTTTCTCAGACACTGCTGATGTAATTCTGCCTATCAGGAGATAAAGTCATTAGGCAGCAGTGAAACATCTTTTTTGAAACTTTGAATATTTTATGAAGCACAGGCATTATGTGTACATGAAGTAGTCAAAAAGAAAGGAAAATAAGGCAAAGCTGATAATCAACAACAGGTCTCTATTGTGTGCAAGGGTATGGAATTGTCAGATTGTAAAGTTTATTTAAAATCCTGTTCTTGTTTTAAACTGCTGAAGTGAGTAAGCAATAATTATAATAATAAATAATATAATAATATAAATTTAAAAATTCAGGACCCTGTGGACCTTCAGGTTCATATGAGCTGTGAAATTCAAGTGAAGGTCACAAACTACAAGTGTGTGAATTATATATATAAAGGTAAGCAATTCACTTTTAACTGCAAAAATTGTAAATGTCCTCAAAAAAATAAACAATTATCTTTCTCTAATAGAACATACAGAAAAACACTGTCTAGTATACATTCAGGCCTTGCTACAACAAAAAGGAAATAAATAGAGAGGAATATACTAAATAAAGAGAAAAGTGAACTTCATAATTAAAAGAAATTGATAAAGATGAGGTCACATCTGTAGCATTCTACTACACAAGGATATAAACCAGGCAGAATTCACTTTTGACATAAATATTTGGATTGAAGAAGCTTCTGCTTTGAACGTGGGAAGTGGAACAAACATTTGCAGTAGCAAAGAGCAACTTACCAGTGCTGTGATTCCCCACTGATCAGATTGTTCCAAAGATTCAACTGACACACCATCCTAATGGATGGACTAATTTTCCTCTGAAAATCTTCATGTTTGTCTCTAAAACGTAAAACTCAAGGACTTTTCTCAATATATATATTTTTAATTTGGTTATGCTTTGCTGGCAGCACCCCTTCATGTGTGTTGATTTAGAATATGACGGTGCTGCTTAAGTCTCTTTATATTTCCACTTGTACAAGTAGCTCATACTATTATTAACCATAAATCATGGAAGAATTATTAGTTAATTGCTCTAAAAAGAGTATTTTTCTTTCCTTTTTGTAATGTCACAATTTCATCGACCATAGTCTAATTGCATACTTTTTATGTACTTTACTGTGTTACAGTGACTTTCAAGCAGCACTATGAATACTTCCACAGATGTTACCGGAGCTGAGAAAGATCAATAAAAATCTTAATTACTGGGACCCTAAATAGTCTGAGGAGACCTAAGACAGGTTTTTAAACCTGTGTCTTATCAATTCAAGCTCCCCTGCTTCAGCAATGACTGAACAACCTGCTTACCTCCTTTGTGTCTGTGGAGTCACATCTCAGCCATTATCATTCCAGACCAGAATCCAGGATGGGGTGAATCCCTGCCTTGCTGCTCTCACTGTAGTGGAAGGATAAGAAAAAGAAAGGTGATGGGGAGCAAGGGAGAGGTGGAGAGTGATCCTCCATTCCCACCCTACAGTGCCCAGAGCTCTTTATGCCAGCATATTCTATTCCCAAATGCCAAAACCATCCCATTCCCAAGCAGCCGGTACTCCTTGAGATCATACCAGATGATGTAGATACCAAACACTCATGGTTTTATAGCGAGCATCTGCAAAATACTTCTAGAAGTGTTCCCACCTGTTGATCCTAGAAATTTTTGCTCCCACTAAGTCCAATAAGAAGCAATTCCAAGTGAATGCACAAGACAGAGTTAAATCTGGTTATATCAGCCTAAATGAAATAGCAGTCACTTATTCAGCTGGGATAGTATTAAATCCTTGCTGTGGTAACTGCAGACTTTGAAGCAAAAGCTCCGTGAGTAGTGGAGATCTGTACAGCCATCTGTAAAACCTCACTCTTCCTACTGTCCCTAACAATATTTTGGTGACATTATCCTTAGTATAGCACAGGAGTAGGTGTCTGACCAGTTCATGTTTTCCATTAGCATTTTTTTTTTGCACTGTGCTGAAAGATTATGGAAAGGGAAGAAACAGGACACCAATTAAGGTTCAGCTGTCAGACAAGAGGAATGAATATGGAAGTCTGATTTAATTTAATTTTCACAGAGGGCAAAACTTCTGTGCAGTTTTGTAGCTCAAGTCTTCCCATGGGAATTATTTGTTAGGTTCTGCAATGCTTTTGCTCACTCCAGCTTTATGTTTTAGGAACTGCTGACCTGTATGAAGTTGGTCCTGATGCACAGCAGCAGAGGCAGCCAACTCCAATCCTTCCAGTCTCAACTGGAAGTGCTCCATAGGAAGAAATACACAGCTATTTGCTAACAGCAAACAGAGCAGTGGTCTCTGCCTCACACTTTCTGGGTCTATGTTGTTGCCTCAGAAGAGCCAGATCCATTTCTTCCTCTTACTCAGACCTTACTTTTTATGAACAGCTAAAAGAATTTCCCTGTTCAATCATCAACTGGCCAATTAAATATAACTTCTGCTAGAAACACTCAACATCCTCAGAGTTAGCAAACAAGAAGTGTAACACATTCTAAAAAGGATTTATTGAGGTCTTAACTTGTCTTGGACGTTCTTGGACACAAAAATGTCTGGTGGCTTGGGAAAGCATATTTGTATTACCACATCCCCACTGGCAAACAAGACTCTATAGGCTCTACTGCAGCTTCCACATTCTCCATAAAAATAGACAAGAAAGTTCTCCCAGCCTGGCTCAGTTTACTCCGTGTGTCAGCCAATCAAGATACATATTTCACCATGTCCAAAAGCAATGTCATGTACTCCCTTCACAGAGTCACAGGAAAGTGCAAGGGCAACCCTGACAGAATCATCATCACCTCTGTGTGATTAGCAAAGAAGAAAACAGGTAACTTGAGCTACAAGAAGTCTGAAGTTTTCTAAGGTCACTTAGAAACATCCTGTTCATTATTAAGGACTCAGGTAATGGCCAGACTGGCCTGGAAGATGAAATCCCCATTGTAATGTAAAGAACATGATACCCATCAAAACCCACCTGCCTCTTTGTTAGGATGCTCTTTGCTGATGGTCCCTGTCATGTATCGGAAAAATCTCTAACCTAGAAATATTTGGAGTTGCATCTTTGCCTAGCACTAACCAACACAACCCCACGTTTATTCAAATTGCCTGAAGGTAGAATCATGGAATGGTTTGGGTTGGAAGGTACATTTAAAGATCCTCTAGTCCAACCTCCAAGATGAGTAAGATCCAGCCTTGCAAACATTTATGTGCCTTCCAAATACCCAAAGCCTTAAACATTTCATTCACAATTAATCTGAAACATTTAATCACATTTACTCTGAAATCTAATAAACCACCCCTCAGATGAAAACTAGCAAATAGTTAAAGTAGAAAAAAAAACTCTGTAACTTCTAGTTTGTTCTAAATGTGTAACTGGTGACCAACCCAAAACATACAATACAAATTTCTCCACAACACCATCTTGCTGTGGAACAAAGGACACTGCAGTGCTCTGCAATTTGGCTGGCTTTTCACGCTTTCCCTATTCTTCTAGGGAAATCTTAAGCCATGAAATTTCTTTTTTGTTAATTCAAAGACATGGTAATGTCAAGCATTCATGACCATAAGCATGGAAAATTGATGAAATTACAGTGTGCTCAGGAAAATAATGTGGTGATGACAGAAAGAATCTCTGCTTGTATCTGTGTCCTGGTGGCAGCTTTTTGAACAGGTGAACATTTTTTCCTCCCTCTTTGCAAAACATCTCTTCACATGAATACATCAAATAGATGCCCAGGGAGAAAGGGCAAAGGGAAATAGTAACACAAATAATTAAGATATGAAGAGACAGTGTATTAGGTTCATTAATGCTTTCCACTGTCATATTCAGTTGAGATGCATCTTTCAACCTGACACAAAAGAGTGTCTGCAAGGCTCTATAAAAATGGAAAACAATGGATCTGAACTTCTTGCTGCCACAAAAGCAGGAAGGTGGAGTGTGGATTAACAGGGTATCACTTTTCCAGAGCTCCCCACAAACTAGCAAGGGCCATCTGGAAGCTCCACGGCCCATATTCCCCATATTCTTGGCAATCCTGGTTTGGTCCTACAGCTACAGTGGGATCTTCACGCATCTTGCTCCCACAGAGAGGCCAGGCGAATAAATAAATGAATGAATACACCAGGTCCAACAGTTGTATGTGACACTACCTTGGGCAGTTCCTGAAATAAACAAGAATTGGTTGAAACATTAATTACATTAAGAGTTCCATGAGTAACATTAAAGGCTAAAATTAAAACCAGAAGAGTACGGGAAGCACCAAGTTAAATTAAACAAGAAGGCAAACTGAAGAGAATGAATAAAGGTGAACACTTTACTGTAAGAGCCTGCCAGGATCTCCTCCAACTGGGGAGGGCACTTGGCTAAGTCAAGCTCTTCTATCAATGGGAGTTCTTCCCCGTGAAGAGTGTTCCCCTAATTTGTGTGTCAGTGTGCTCTGCCTGGGGGCAGAGACTTCTCTGCTAAGGAGCAAAGCTCACAAGCCCTGACCACTTCTGACCAGCACCTAGCTTTCACCATAGACCAGTAGTGTGGATAACTTGGTCATAAATAGGAGTACTACCCCCCTCAAGGGTGGGATTGCTTTGTAGGAAAGGTATCCATCATAGTAACTTCAGACACTCACATAGGCAGGATGTCCTCTAAGGGTACCCCAGGAAAATACATTCTTTCCTGTTTTCTTTCCTAAATTGTTCTTTCCATTAAGGACACACCCTGATTTTAAAAGAGTGGTTGCAAAGCATCACAATGACCATGCTGAAAATGTAAAATCAATCGAACATTAACACAGTTTCTCCTAACTCAAATTTATCAGGGCAGGAAATACTTCCAGCTATTTCTTTGAAATCCTAGTAAAAATTTGCAGTTTCTTACAGCTTTTCAGTCTTACATGAATTTCTTGATTTCAGATTTTCCACAAAGGTATCTTTTTCCCAGGCAGACAGAACACACTCATCTTTATGTGTCTTATCTGTGCAGCAGGTGCACAAGTATTTAGGAAGGGGTCACACAGTCACAGACTCTCTCCCATACCCTGGATAGCTCAGCTGCAGCTACTGAAAACACAGGCAAACCTACCACCTCTTTGGGGTTCAAATGCAAGACTTTACATCACAAAAGCTCAAGTCCATATTCATTAAGGGGAAAATAATTGCATTACTATATTTCCCCATGGTTCAGTTGCTGCAGGCTGATACAAACCTAAGCTTCAGTTTTGTTTTAAGGCAGCACTTGGTTTCCCACAAGTTTGCTTCTCATTAAGTCTCTGGGCAGGGACCCTGAAACAAAAGCTGCAGTTCCCTGGCCCAGTTTTCATCTGCCACCAGTCTGATGCATCCTTATGTTTCCTTGGTAGGGATACTTTCCTGAGCTTCTTAGACAAGCCAACATAGGGCTGATTTTCAGGCAGTTGCCATGATACTACTACTCTTTTAAAATCATAAATCCTTCTTGTTCTCTTTTTAGTTGAAGTCACCTCTTAATGGTTTTCTGTACAGGTCTGAGGACCAAGACTATTTTCTTGCAATCTGAAACTTGTATATATTCAGAAGACTACAGAAGCAGATGTATTTCACATATAAAGGTCAGCCATAAGCTATAGAGAAGCAGCGCCACCACTTCAGATCCCAAATCTTACACAACCTCTACATTTGGAGAAAACAGGAGTGAAACTTTGCCATGTAAGACAGTCATGCATTACCTCCCCCAGGCTTTAAGTAGCTCCCCAAGGCACAAGGCAAATGCCGAACAGGAAGAAGTTCTGTCCTCCCACACATGAGCTAAAGGCAAGGCAAGCTGAACAAATGCTGCAGGAATGGCAAGTTATGTTTTACATCACCGATTTCTTCCTTAGCATCACTGTTTGTTGTGCTCATGCTCATGTTGCCCTCTCGTGGCTGCTCTGATGGAGAAGCAGGCCCTACCTCAACCCACTTAGAACTGAGCTGTGATTGTAGATATATTTTTGGAAGTTTAAGGCCAGCTTTTTACCCCTAAGAGTGATCCATTATGCAATAATTTTTTATTCTGTTAATTCTACAAGCATTCTTACATATTTCATAGAACCACAGAAGGTTCTATGGGGTTCGAAGGGACCTTAAAGATCACATAGCTCCCCTGCTATGGGCAGGGACACCTTCCACTACACCAGCTTGCCCAGAGCTCCATCCCACCTGGCCCTGGACACTTCCAAGGATGGGGCAGCCACAGCTTCTCTGGGCTCTAAAATCCACTCTCCTTCACCTTAAAGTCATTTCCTCCATCCTGTCACTCTATGTCCTTGTCTAAAGGCCTTGTCCCTCTCCCCATCCCTCATCTGCTTCCACACATACCCATCTGCATTCACAGCACCATCACCTTTACATTATACAAGCACATTAGGCACATTTATATAGATTTTGATGTTTTGCTCCACTGCTTCTTCCCAGCACGGAAATTCAAAGCTACCAATAATTTTCCTTAGATCAAGTACAAGAAAGAGAAGGCCCACAAATTCTCAACTGAATTTCTTTGCTGTACAAGGGAAGCAATGGAAAGCACTGTAAGACCAGACACACTTCAGAAGTAAGAACTCATCTGTAAGGGTAACACCAGCAAACAGCATCCAGGGGCCTCAGCATTTTTTGTCAGGCAGCGGCTGCCACTCTCCCCTGTCCCAAAAGCTATTCAAGCTCTCAAAGCTTCCTCTAATGACCTCCGATTTCACCCACAATTAGCTGGTTTACCAAATACTCTAGAGATGAGCCTTAATCTCCTGGTGGGTCAGTGATTAAGGCAGAAACTTTGAATAAGCCCTTATAATCAGAAAGTATTGTGTAAAAGGACACAATATACATGAGGCATAGATACTGTATGTAAAATAAACTTTGTTTCAGCAACAAAAAGATTATCAGAATGTGGTGCTCAGGGGAGAAAAGAAAAGCAATTTAATTTCTGAGAGGTTTTAGTTCTTACTAAAAGCTATCTAAGTTAATTCAGGAAGTCTGATAACTGCTATAGACAGAAGGGTGCCAGAAAAAGCAGGATTCAAAAAAACACAAGAATGTCAGAATTGGACAAAACACACTATCCATAAATTTTCTGTTCCGAGAATACACTGATATTATTTTTTCCAAACTATTTCTAGAGCAGATGCTATTGCATATTTCTTTCTGTAAACACAAAGAAAATAAATAAATTTTACAAATAAGCACCTTCCTGCGCTGTGTGACAGTGACCAAGAAAAAAAAAAGAACATAGAAAGTAAGTATGAAAGCAGATGAATTTATATCCCCACAAAAACTAATAGTGACGAGAACCTTTTGCTAAAGCGATATTCAAACTTCTACAGTTAAAGCACTAAGTAAGCATCATTTACAATTTGATTCCACCACTATTTAAAAGACTCAGGAAGTTGAAGAGTTTCTACTTTGAAATTCCCTTTTAAATATTTCTTCCTGTAAGGTTTGACATTTCTTAGAGCTCTTACTTCTGCAAATGCATGGGACAACACAGAGGAGACACCTGTGGGACAGAAATGGAATGAAGTCTCTTTGGTCTAGAAGGATGGAAGAGGAATTAGAAAATGTTCCACTTCTTCCCAGTTTCTTTCAAAGCAGCTGACAAATTTTTGTGTGGGAGAAAATGAATCTTGTTAATTGGCAAGGCATGACATATTCAAATGTTCACAATCACAAGTCCATGGCTTTTTCCAAACTCACTGTGACATAAAAGAGAACTTGTAACCACTCCCAAGCTTTCCTTTTTGATACTGGGCTGATCCTTTGTGAACCAATAGATGTTTTTCTTCATAGATCATTAGTTTAAAGTTGAAGTAAATCTACACCAAGAGTGACAAGCTGGGGAAGGAACATATTACAGAACCGAAGGCCACCAAGTGGAAAGAAAGCACCCATAAATATGGAGTGCCTTGGTGAGCTCTTGGGTGAGTACAGGATGATAACTCTATCCTAATAAATCATTCCAAGTAGAGATAGGGTCTTTACACTTTTCTTAAGCATGAGGAGAAAATTGATGAGTTTAGAGTGAGCATGTGGTTGCCTTTAATATTTCATAGCATTCTCATCATCATAATGGCAGTATTATTTTCTCCACCTCTGCCAAAACATATGAAATTTTATCTCAGTCTGAAGCAGTCAGTGGTGATGAAACACTGGAGTGTTCATAAAATACACAGGCCAGCTCTCAAACAATGCATTTCATTGATAGACAGTGGACATGGGATTTTGTTTCAGAAGCCAAATCCTCCATTTCCAAGAGGAAACATTCCTTTCTTACATCTTCTGACAAAACTTACTGTGCAGAACACTGCTGAGAAACTGGGCAGATTCTGTAGATTCATGAGGACTGGGAACCACCTTGAGATTTTTTGTCCCTCTGTCTGCATTAAGTTGTCCGTGGTTGACACAACCTTTCAGCATTCGCTTTGATTTTGACTTAAAGCTGTTCTCAAAAAACAATTTAAAATCATTATGAAAAAACCTCTGCAGCACTTCAGCTGAACTGCAGCAGAAACAATTTGTCACAACAACAGCTGAAACAAGATGTGTCAGCAAGATGAATATCTTGTCCATGCACACTGCAATGCTGATCAGCATTGGAGGGAAAAAAAAATCATCTGTTTCCAACAGGTTTTAGACAAGAAGAAATAGTAGTAATTTTATTTCAGTAAAGATGGATAAATGTCTATGTTTTATGAGATTTCTTAAAATAATCCCAGGCTAAATAGAGCATAAAGCTCCTGAGCCAAGTCAAGTCTATTCATTCATATTCTCAAGACCATTAAATGATAATCAGGCAGATGTCATCCGAACATCCAAAAATCTCCATTGTTGGGGGGGCTACCTCTTTCTAACAGAAGTAGAGGAATTGGACTTCTCAAAATGCTCACTCGGAGTTGATTTTCTAGATTTCACTTATTTTCTTGCAGTTATTTAGCACCTATTTTAAGCAAGCCGAGCACTATCCCTACATAGTCTTAAAATTTACCTGGGTCTTGATAGCCAAATGAGATTGTTCTCAGCCTGTGTGGCAGGCAGGCTTCTGAATTAAAATTTCACACACCCTGCTAAAGTAACTATGGTTCTGCAGAAGCAGAGGTCAGAGCATGTATTCTACTTTATGGAAGTGAATATAGACCTCTATTTGTCTCCAGGCATTAGATAAGTAATAAATACAGAAATACACCAGTCTCTGCAGCTTTTGGTTCTGTGCACTCAAAATGCACTCATTGAATTCCAGAAAAAGAAGAAAAAACCCAATATTTTTGGATCTCCACCAAACATCTGGTGGCCAAATCTGCGTGAAAGCAAATTTTGTCTGGTTTTAAATTTTGTTTTGAAACATTTAGTCTGGTTCTGAAATCCTTAAATTTTCTGTTTACTCCCTACAACTACCACTCTTTGCTAGCAGCATTCTTACTATTTTTTTCTTCACTTAATTTATTTACTCTTTACTAATTGAACTTACTATTTATGTATATTCACCTTTGTTATCTCACTCCTCCCCTCAGTGCATCTGTGTTCTTGTCCAGCACAAACCTAAGGCTGACCCAGGGCATTACTTTCAGATGAGTTTCAAATCCTGTGAAATTTGAACTTGACTGATATGGGAAACGGATACAGGATACTTCTAGTTTGGGAGTTAACAGAGAAGGCAGAGATGTCCCATATTACTTTTGACAGACATATTACATATGACTGGAAGATGAAACCATTGCAACTTCTTGCCCTTGGCTCTATGTGCAGGACAAGCAGAGGAATGGAGGAAGACATCTCCTTTTACAACTAGATTTGTTATGACTTCTAGATTATTTAATTCAGTAGGATCCTCTTCATCTCCTTCATATTACTTCTGCCTTTTTCTCCATTACTTTGCAACTCTCAAATACTCCAGATATAAAAATGTAAATTAATATTATCTTGAGCAAGTCACTCAAGTATGTACACTGATTCTTAGACCTTAGAGATAGAGATATATACATATCTCCATCCCATACAAATGTCTTTAAAGAGTCACATATTGTGAAGCTATAATTCCATTCTTACAGCAGCATACAAAACCAACATTAAATGCCTTTCTGTTAGCTTTCCTTATTCACAGGTATCGCAGCTCAAGATTTTTTCCCTAGCATCTTAATCCTCCATTCTGCACCATGGATTTAGGAGACAGGACGACCAGGACAGCTGCCTTCAAACTTCATGTGCTTCAACATAGTGCAATTACCAAAACTTTAAAATCAGTGCAACACACACAGGCAGGCTTGCTCACGTTTTGCCTTCTAAAACTTCATGAGGAAGTTTTGCAAGGTTTCTGCAGAACAAAATTATCATAGATTTAGACCAACCTTCCTGCTTTACAGCTGCTCCTCTAATCAGCTTTGCCACTTGCATCCATACAGTAAAGATCCTGATTCCCTTGGACTGACCACCCCCAGTCCCCTAAGCTGGAGAGGACAGGGTGGGAGTGTGCCAACTAAGATTGTCTCAGTGGTAAAGATTTGTGGGAAGTAATTGGGATCAAAAGGCATTTGGTTAAATTAGCTTTATTATTATTACATAAAGGCCAAGAAATCTTTGCAAGGGAGAAAGATTTCCTTGAAATTTCAGGTTTTAGAGATATTCAGGCCCTAAAAATTTCCAGAATTTTCATTATAATTTGTTTCATAATATATGTCATTAAAAATAATCCCCAGTGTATTTGTCCCATTAAAAAAAAAAATAAAAAAATATAAAAATAATAGTAATAAATAATTCCAATTTTGCACTTCTTGACAGAAATCATTCCATTCCATCCACCTGATGGGCCCTTGGGGTTAATTAGAAAATCCCCATCAAGAGCTCAGAGGCTAGTATCAACTGTCAAAATCCCACATTCCCCTCTTTTACCTCTTTCAAGTGCAAAACAACCTGTGTCTGAAGATGTGCCAGAGAATAAAAGGGCACACCACAACCACTGTGGGCTCTGACTTAGACCTATTCATGGCCTCACTACTATGAATACAACAAAATCTCAAATGAAAGTTTTAATCTCCCTACTGCATTCAACCCAAAGAGAAAAGGGCTTCCCTTTTAATGATTTCCCCCCTTAAATCTTTTGTGTTGCCGCACTCCTGAAAAAGCTGAGATTTTGCTCAGCCCCAGTGAGGGCTTTTGCCACAGAAGGCACTGCACCTAACCCCTTTGTGCTGATATAAGAGTAAAGGTCTGCTCAGACCAAAAGTAACTAATGCAAAAGGCCTTCAGACAGTCTAAATGCAAACTGAACAAGATCAGAGTTAAAAGTTCAGGCATCTGATCTCACCCAGCTTGCCTTCCATTCTTGGGAACCCTTGTTCCCAAAGGTGTGTAGTAAATCCAAAGACAAGTGGGGAAAAACAAACATTGAAAAAAAAAAAATCAGATGTACTAATGCTGGAGGATGAAGACAGAAAAGTCCTGTTACCCCATGTTCGCTGCATCTCTGAATCTCTATATCTCTCTCCAGATGAGATGAGATTTCTCTCACGTGTACAGGTGAATACACAACCCCAGAAAAGTGCAGACTTGTTATCCCAGTGATCACTATCTGCTTTCCTCTCCTTGCAAACAGACCCCACCTACAGGAAAGTCAGTAATAACTTAATTTTGCACTCAGTTTTATGAACTAAGGAAAACAGCAAGGCTATGATTTCATTAATGGCTCAGCCATGTATAGATACACTAATGGCATGAAATCAAAACCAGAAGAAGCAGTAAGGATCTTCAGATGTGCTACTCTATCTTTTGGGGTTTGGGGAGCTTTTCTGCCATTTTACCACAATATGCACTTTTCATCCCATTTTGTTCAGAGCAGAACATTTCTTCCCCAGTGCCTCCAGCCTCAGAGAGCACCACCCAGCCTCATTCTTTGTGCCCAGCCCCTCTCACAGAGAAGAAGAGGTTTTCTATCCTTCACAGGGACTGTGCTTGCCCCCCTGCCCAGGATTCCTTCTCTCCCCTTCAAGTGATTATTGTTTTGTTTTTTTCTCCTTGTGAGCAGTAACACCTACATTGTATGGGGAAAGACAGCAAGCATTCATACCCCTCAGAAAGCCATTCACTCCAGGACAGCTGGAGAGGCTCAGTGTTCGGCTTGCCCTCTTCACTCTTGGATGAGTTTTGTGCAAAGCTCAGGCTTGGAGTCCTTTTCCTCCCAGAGCCAAGCAATTAATGAGAGGTGGAAAAAGGAAAGAAAATGTTGCAGGGTTTTGTCTGTCTTCACGATTTGTTTTTTTATGTTTGTTTGTGGTTAAATTATGTTAGCTGGTTGCCTTGGAAGGATATGAAAGCATACTTCGGAAGGAAAAAGGAAATTATATTTAATTAATTAATATGTCTTTGAGCATTTTTCTTTTATACTAAGGGTTTGGAAATAGCACCTCCTACTCATAGAGCAGTGAGTGGAACTGCTGCTAGAAGAGAGACTACTGGACAAGTAAGATTAGGGGTGTTTTAATTTTGTACTGCCCTACTTCAGATAGTGGCTCACCTCTTTTCAGAGAATGATTTTAGAGATCTGAATTCTAAAGGTCCTAACAGGCTGCTAACAACTTTGTCCCCAGAGATTTGTTCTGTACTGACTAGGATCACACTCTAAAGCAGCACTATGGACCTTTACACAATACAGCTTATGAAATAAGTGAGAAAAAAAGTTTAAAAAATACCCACACACACACAGCTTCACCCATCATCCCATCTCCTTTCCTCTTTATCCGCTGTTGATGCAAAATCATTGGATTTCCAATTGCATGTTATCATCATAATTTATTTTTATTAAAAACGCACCAAATACCTCCCACCCCCATAATATTACATGGGCCACCCTTCACTAGAAAGTTAAAATGTTTGTGTTCTCTTTAGTGAATGAGATCCTATAATAATGGAATAAACAGTGTGGTTTGTTTCTGGTGAGCCAAGATCAATGAATTGGTTTTGTTGGTATGTTAGTAATATAATATATAATATACCATTTGCTTTTAGGAAAATACCAAAGTAAAGTAAAAATCTCCATCACTGGTGCAAAATGAAAACAAACACCAAGGATGAAATTGGGTTTTCCTTGGGAGAAGCTGACTGTGTTAAGCCACTGAAATAGCACAGTAGAATCATACTGTGATGAATCCAATAAGACAGGATCATTTAATGTGTTATGGTGCAGTCATTTCCTACTTGTGGCCAAGGTACATGCTTCATGCCCAAATACAGTGACTGCAAAATAATTTTACTAGAAAACTGATCAGTAGAAAATTCTGTTCTATTCTATATGACAGTAAAATCTTTTTTGTCTTCCTTTTGCCTTTACTAATACTAAAATAATAAAATATAATGAAATAATTATATCTTTAAGACTAACAATAAATAATATGAAAACTGATTACTACAGAAAATAATTTTGTCCTGTTATTTCCCATAGTAACAGAGCATTTTGCTACTTAAACCTAAAAATAAAAGTAAGTAATGGCAGATATTTCTGGTCAATTTAGAAGGCTATGCAGCCTTCTAAGTGTCCTCCAGTTGGCACTGGACAGGAATCAGAAATATACCTGTCAATCCAGAGTAAGCATCAGTCAGTAAAATAAAAAACTCAAAAGAGTTAAATACTCCCTTCATTCCCATTGCACAGACAAATGGCAGGAAAAAGGAAAGAGGAATCTGGAGGCCTTAGATGGTGGTTCACTGTGTCAGGTGCCATATAAATATGGAGAAAATGGGAGTCTTTCTTCATAGCTTGTATAACCCAGCAGAAAGTCTCTCAGTTCAGTTGGAAGGTATGAGTTCAGGTCTTTCCATCCTCTCTCTTTCCTAGATCCTGAATTTATCATGAAAAATCAGCAATTAAATTTAACAGCTGGTATAAGCAGGCCCTAAGTAGGGTAGATATAAGTAAGCTTGAAAGTTGTGTTTTGTGATCTTGTTTGTTACATAATTAGAGACTTGATGATACAGGACAGCAAATGGAAGCAGAGACTCATTAACCTGAATATACAGAAATATCTTCCGTTTTTATTCTCAAGCAGCATTTTAGGTATTGGTTAGACAAATAAACTGCCAATTAATGATTTGGGAGATATGATAGAAACACAGTTGTGATCAGCATCAGCCTCTGGTCACTACAGCAAAGTCAAAATCTAGACTTCCATTCAGGTCTTGAGAACCCTGGGAGGAAAGGCATAGTATCAGCAGAGTGGGGGTTATTGGGATATGCCCTAGCAAAGGAAGCACTGTAGCCAAAATGACTACTCACTTGGCCTTATGGCAGGATTTTTAACAGATATCTTACATTAAAAATAACCCTTTCATCCTGTTCAAGAAAAAAAACTCTCAGGACAGCTCTACTTTTATGTGATTTCAATAAATGATTGAGATGTCAGTGAACGGCACACACCCATAAAATTTTATTGCAGATTTTATCTGATCAATTTTGGCCTCCAGAAAACTTGAATTACTTTTCTAGTATGACACAAAGATTAGATTTGGCAGTAATATTCTAAATATTACTTCTGTAAGTCCGTTTTCCTAAAGTTTTTGAGAATCTGTCTGCTCAAAAAAAAAAAAAAACAACCAAAAAAAACCCAAACAAAAACTTGGATCTTCTCTCAGAATTGAGTTTGATGAGCTCTGACTATTGTACTGAAGGGAGGTAGAGAATCAAGAGTACCTTTGACTTGGATCCTTTACTGGATCTGTAACAAAGTCAATAATCTGTTGCCATAACTTTAGACTTCAATTTAGTCACCATTCTAACATCACAGCCAAAACTTCCTCCCTGGATGTGACCAGAACAACCCTTCCACTCTTTTGTAGTTTCTACATCCTTGAAGTGGTGAATGGTACTTTTCTATTTTGTGCATGCAAAGTGTTTTAGGTAAGATATCTATGGCACAAACTCCACTCCCTCCAGGAGAGATTCTCTGTCAAATAAATGCAATTAAATGAAAACTCTCAAGCTCTGTGTGTCAGCCACAGTGATGGGCACAGTACAAAAACAATACAATTGTTTGAACAATGTGTCAGAGAATTACCAGATCTGCCTGTTTGCAAAATGTCTCCTGTTTGCATGTGAACACTGCTGAGCAAGCCAAAGCCCTGGCTTAAGGAATGGTTTAATTTATATGCCCTCAGAATGAGGTCATATCCATATCATGCATGATCTCTATTATCTTTACAGATGCCTTAACCTGAGAAGGTTCAAGCTCTTCAAGAGCTATTCACACTTGGCAGATTGATATAGTAACTGACAATTCACTGCCATCCAAGTGTATCTGGGAACACAAAGCTGACATAAATATTGTCGAGCATATCCCATTGTCAGTTATTCACTTCTGCCCTTCAGCTTCCTGCAGCCCTGAGAGGAAGATCATTTCTCTCAGTGTCATATGTCAGTGTTATGTCAGCAGACACAAAATTGTTTCCTTTTTACCAGCAATGGACTGTGCTCAGAATATCAGACACAGGTTTGTTCAACCAACAAACAATGTGAAACATCAGAGGCTGGGTGGACAGAGACTGGTGAGAGAGCTTTGAACAGCTTGTAGTGGTGTTCCTACATTGAAAAAGCTCCAGGAAGAAGCATGAAAGCCTACTTGATGTTTTTTCTTCTGCAGTTTCATAGCTGACCTGCCTGCTTACCCATCTTACTCCCTTACCAAAGACAACTGTGAGCGAACAACAGGGTTTTCATGCTGTACTCATGGCTTTCCAGCCCAGAAATTCCCACTTGGTCTTTTGCTCTGGATTTACTACCCTTACATGAGCTGTCCTCTCTCTGTGACAGTTTGCAGATAGGAAGGCATGAAAAGAATAATAAAGGATGAGAAAAACAGAATAAATAAGTGTGCAAAACTCATGGTTTTCAAACTTAGCCTGGACCAAATATTTCTGATTGACAAATCTGGTTGAAGAAGGTCAGATGTGCTCCATTCTAAATTTGGACAATATTCCTTTTTTTAATTGCCTGACATGCATCTCTCTCATACACTAATTTAACCTGAAAAGAGTAATCAAATTAAATAGATATATGTTCTTAGCTGCACAAATTCCTTTTGTTTAGGCATCATCCCACTTCAAAATATTGTTTTCTTTTCCCCCTGATGAGCTTCCAGTTGAGTTAATGAATAAAACTGGTTCACAAAGAAGGCAAACAAGTGGCAGAATTGTCACAAGTGAAACCACTGACTCATGTGGTCCAAACAGGAGTGTAATTCTGCAGTGTTACTTTCAGCACTGCAAGCTGCTGGCAGAGCTCAACCTCTTTGTCTAGCAGCACCCTCTAAGCATCACCATTACCAGCTTCAGCTGGGCAACCTGGACAGACTGGTTTGTTGTAAGCACATTAAAGGACCTGGGCACATTGGAAATGCCCATGCAACAGCTACTTTTTCATCCTAATTATTGTCACATGTACTGTTATTTGAAAATTTTGATATGGGAGACACAAAAAATTGCCTTTTTTCTTCTCTGCTGCTCCCCTTTAATGCAATGGGAGTTTCTGGAAGTGAAATCAGTTAATATCATAAGTGCAAAAATTGTATATTGAGTACCAAATGTACTAGGGAGAAACAAGAAATCCAAAACTAAAGCTTTCCTTTAAGCTGTAAGCACAATTAATTTAATGTCCATTTCTGGTAAAATATGGAAAAAAGTAGATCCATGACTTAATTGTCAAAAAAACTTCTTGATTTAAGTACTATGAGCATTATAGCCAGGCTTGATGAAAGGAATAAGAGAGGCTGAGTGCAATTTATCCATTTACATAAACTTGTGTTGCAGATGGGCCCATGAGAAGAATCCAGGAAATCTGGTGCCCTGTACTGTCTTCACTGCATCAGGCACCTCTTCCTGTCATGTCATCAACATATACAGAAGTCCTGGATTTGCCTGAAGTGTTCCTGGCTAATTCAAAGGGATACATTACACTACCCAGGTCAGTCAGAGAAGCACAGAGGCTGTTTCTTTTGCCTTCAACTTTCCCCAGATTAAACCATCAGACCTACATCAATCACTGGGTGTAAAAGACATGGAGTAATTGCGCTAGGAGGTTGTCAACAGGCTGAGGGCCTCTGTTCAGAAAACAGATGTCTTGGCTTTTCCTTGGTCTTGTTTATTCTTCATAAATACCAGAGCAAAACAGCAGAGTCACTATTATCTCATAACAACGTTTTGTTAATCAGGCATGTCATTTGCTTGTGTGGCCCAACCTTCTGCAGATCCCAGACATTCCACTTCCACAAGAATTAACCACAAAAATACTGCAACATAGCTGCTTTATGACCATGGATAAGATCAATTCGTTTTTTGCTTTTAGACACTGATCTTGCAACAGCAAACATACAGACACTATAGCAGACTTTTTTTTTACATAAATAAGGAGTTTTGACCACCACCCTTCCTTTTCAATGGCAGTTTGTCAAGATCTTTTGCCTAATTCCCAGCTTAGTAAAGAGACAGCATTGGCATTGAACTGAGGAACAGCACATCCTTCCCAAATGGCTCTGAAAAGCAATCAACAGAGTGAAAGCCAGGTTAAAATAATGATTACACCAGGAAAGAAAAGGAAAAACAAAAAAGGGGAAAAAAGAGAAAGAAAAAAAGAAAAACAAAATCAGGAGATAAAAGAAGTAACCAAAGATAAATAAGATAAATAAGATAAATAAGATAAATAAGTATGAAGTTGCACATTGCAGCCTGAACTCACATCATGACAGAGGTGACTCATGGGCTTGTGCAGAACCCAGAAACAAAGACCAAGGGGATGAGGCAGGAAGAACCCAGTTTTCCATCTGTGGACACACTTCCAAATGATCTACAAATTACAATTTGTAGATCCTCCCTAGAATTCCCCAATTCCTCCCTAGAATGCAAACTCTTCTTACAGTGTCATTTGCTTTAGCATAACTATAATCTGTAACATGAATTTGATTCCCCTGTGTATTTGGATTCAGAGTTTTCATCAGGAATAGCCACTGTGAGCTTCCTCAACTCCTAGCTGAAGGGGGTAGGTGACAAATCTCCTATCCCCGTTGTCTGTGCTGGAAATCTTTATATTTTAGCAGGAACAACCTTGGTACTATGCAGTGGGGGCAGGTTCACCACAAAACACTGACATCTTTAATCTTAGTGGATGCTTTAAAACTGAAGTGAATCTGAGAAACAGGCCATATTTCCTGCAAATTCTCAACTAACTCTGGCAAATGTGGACCTGGAGGTTGCCTCACACTCTTTGTATGGACACTGCTCCGCTGTAACTGCATCCTGACATCCTTACTGGAAGTTTTATGTTTTGCTTAATTAGGGCATGTGTTTTTCTTGCTGGCAAAATGTCAACAGACATGGCTTAAAAGCAAGATTTGGACTATTTTTTAAGCTTCTCCCTACTGTGTCTTGTGAATTTTTCACACTACTGTCCTCAGAGGTCACATGATTCAAAACCAGTCTCAGTATCTGTATGCAAACATAATATTCTTTGCCAAACAGTCAAGCACTACAGATGTGTGGATAGTAAAGGAAAAAAAAATAACCAAACCCAAACCTTACATTGCATTTTATACATGCAATAGAGATGCACAGAATTTAGGAAAATAAAGGGGAAAATGGGATGTGATAGAAAAACATCTATGTGACTGTACATGGGTGGGTTCACCCCCCCCATATGCTGTCCTCTATGAAGATGTGCTTCAGGTGTCATGTCCAAAAGTGAAATGGAGAGGCTTGGTAGGAGAGAAAGCAAAAAAAAAACCTTTTTTCCTCTTTGAGCCTCTGCTTGGTGTAAGCACTGGTGTTAGACTCACTCAGTTTCCTCCCTCACCACACTGTATGTAAGTGCATGTGGTCAGCAGAAGTGGGATCTTTCATTCCCATGTCTCACAGGATCTCCAGACTTTCTCAAAAACAGTACTAACATTTCAAGTGCCTTTGTCTCTACTAGTTCTTTATCTCCCCACAGAGCTTCACTGCAGTCCAACATTTACTCCACCTACATATGCTGCAACTTTATTTAGGCTTCATTTTTATTAAATATCAAAAACTATAAAAGATGCCATAGTTATAATTACAATAAGAGCAACATCAAATACAAAAATGCAAGTGTAGCTAGACATCAGAACACAGGTTTTTTTCTCAGGAGGGTATCAGACTCCCCAGTGAACAAGTTTAGCCTTCAGTTTTGCACATCAGGACTGGGGGCAAAATGGCTTGAGGGAGCCCTATAGAGGTGCTTTTGCTTCCCTGACTTCTCACACAATATTCTTTCAAATGAATTTAAGGCTTTTCTTGTCCAAATCCCCGCAAAAGTAACCACACTGCAGTTTTTCTACTATTATGCAAATAGATTAATCAGCCAACGCTCCAGTGAGAATTAATTTATATTTGAATCAAATGAGGCCTTAGATTCTTTATAACCCAACCCCCAGGCCAAGGCCTGGACTAGGTAGCAACCTCATATTATTCATTTGACGAAATGTGGACTGACATAAATACCATGGCTAACTTTCAATCCGATTACCCCGTTACCTCACATCAATGCTCTCCCAGCCATCAGCCTCCAGCGTCCCTCCTTTCAGCAGCACAGCCAACAACTGACAACTCCTCCCTGATAAACAAGCACCCACGCTGCCACCTCAGACCCCCACTCTTAACCCATCATTCCTGCTCAATGGCCCTTATTCAACAAGGTACTTAATTTTGTTTGTAGGAATCAGGGCACTAAACAACACAAAAATTCTGGTTTTTTCTGTGGCTGTGATTCAAAGCTGCCCTTTCAGAGCTGCTGAGCACTTGAGGTTTGAACAATAAACATAAAAAAAATATTGGGACCATCGTGTCCAGCCATACATGGATATTTATAACACTCATGCACACAATTTAATACAGTCACTGACATCTGTTATCTTTCATACTATCCTTAACCCTTTAAAAAAAAATATAAAACAATGTTTGGTGCTACTACGTCCAAAGGTCAGTGTAATGTGAACCCACATTTTACACAGCACCCTCATACTAAACTCATGTTGACAACCACTAAATTCTTTCTATTGCCTTGCACAGGAACTTGTTTTTTTAAAGGCTTCCCTCCCCCTCACTTTAAAACTGTAAGCATTGAAAAAGCTTGGCTAAACAATCCACCAGGTGTGAGAAAAGCCTTTTCTGTGCAAGCAGTTCTGTGTCAGAAAACCTACACTTTGTAATTAGATTAGCAAGCAAGGATTGAATAGCTCAGATCAAAACATTCCCCCTCTGCATATTGTTTATAGTGCATAACTGATAACTGAGCTTCTCTAGTCATGGTTAAAATCTACTTAAAAACAGGAGTCGTGTGCACTCCGGAATTTAAATGAAGAGGAAAAAAAAAACAAAGTGCACATTCTTAAAAAGCTATATGTAATTACTTGCCTTTCTTGCTTAAATACAGCTTGATTTGAAAATACATCATAAACTAAATAAACCCTGTGATTTAACAGCAAGTCCTCATGAAACCATCACTTAAAACACAGATAAGAAAGTTAGAGATGTAGTTTTTTACCTTTAAAACATTCTTCATGGTGAACTTGGGAAGAGAAGGAAGGAAAAAACTTCTTGGCCACATGGCCCCAGCACGGAGGGACATCCCAAATCCCTGTCAGGAGAGCCTAAAACTCCTCAGCCCAGGAGGATGACTTGACTTGTCTGTTTTTGTGGGTTTTTTCCATGTGGCCAGACAATTGACTTGTGTACTGGAGTCCGTTTCCCAATGTAAAGAGCAAGCTGGAATGTGCTGACTTCTTGGACACACTACAAGTGGGGTGAAAAAGAGTTGCAGTATGTTAGAGAGTATGTCATCCCTACCTTTTCCATCAGAGCAGAGGCCTATACTCACCTGGATATGATGCTAAATGGAAAATAGGATTCCCCCCCAAACCTTTCATACAAAGCTTATATATTTTTCTTGGAAATAGCCAGACTGTTTCACAGCCCTGTTTCATCTGTGCAGAGCTCAAATATCCCAGTTTTCAATTTTGAACTCAGCCAGTCCAGTCTGAAGTCAATCCTATTTTGCACTGTGGGGCTTGGGACCAGATGCAAACCTTTGTGTGTACCAATCTTTCCAAAGAGAGACCTCTGATTACTGATTCAACCTGCTAAGGTCAGTACACCTCATAAATCTGATTATTATTTCATCCTTCTTAAAACAGTCTTTTAAGTTTTAAGTCTGGACACCAGAACTGAGATCAAAAAGCCATCTTCTCTTTGGCTACAGGACACTGTGGAAATAGCAGAAGGTAACAAGGAGATATTTTTCATTTTTCCTCTCACAAATCTGGAGACAGTTACCATATACACAGCAGAGGATGGAAATTTTCGATACTGTCCAGCCTGCTCCTGCTTCTGCTATGAGTGCAGAAGGGAAAAGGGCCAGACATGAATTGCCATGGCACAGAAGTCCTGTGTTGCTGCTTGAACTACCCTGAGAGAGATCACAGTCAGCAGCGTAGTCCTGTCTCTACACATTCCCTCCTGCTGATTTATTTATCTGTAGGAGCAGGAGACATTCACCAAAAAAGGGGGATAAAAATTTTTTTATATAAAACCATTAGGAAAAGTTAGATAAAGTTTGGTAGGTGAGGGACTAAACTTCCATTTAAGACCTATGACAGAACAATTTAAAAGACACTAGAGAAATACCCCTTATCCCAGTATATCTATGAATGAGGAGGATGCTAATGTAGCTTAAAGCTACATTAATTTCCTCTCTCTTGACCTTCCTTGGTCTGATGAGTCACAGCCAGAGTATGGGTCCTCAAAAAGAGTGATGTCCTTTGCCAGGACAACATGACTTTATCATATTTCATGAAGTTGAACTTTAAATCTGCTAAATCCCACTTGATGCTTCTAAAGACCTTATTAGAGACATATAATTTGATGTACTTCACCCACTTACATTTTTAATGAACAAGGAAAAACAGAGAAAAAAAAAAGACAAAGATCATGACATGATGACAGCCAAAAATGTGAATTCGACCATTAAAACGTGGTTTTTGTAAAGTACTTCTCATTGCTACAGGTGTGACAAGAAACCTGATAAAAGCTGTTTCATCTTATGAAGATCCCCTTCAAACATCCTAGCTATCTCATTCTAACAGCTGTCTTTGATATTTCCCCCTGCAGTACCAAAACAGTTCTGACAAAGTCCTGAAAGGAGACAAGTACATTCAAATTCTTCTAGGGCTTAACCCCACTGCATTGAAATTACCATGGGTTTTGCCCCTGACTTCAGCCCTGACAGAACAAGCAACATTCTCAGGCCAAAGGCATGGGGAAAAGCTTTTCTACAACTCTCTTTACATGCTCACATTCTCCTTAGACCCAGAGATTTCCATTTGCTTTCAGAGAGCTGAAGGCATAAATGGGCAACACACTTCGCTGTGTATCTGTCCGATCTCATGGCTGCTGGAACAGAAGTAGGGTGTTTTCCTCTGTTTGTCAGAAAGAAACACAATTCTCTGAGAAAGGATGTACTTTCTGCAGGTTGGGGAAGCTCCCAGGAAAAAGGCCTCAGCTATTTCAAGAAAGATTTTCAAGGTCCAGTGTTGGGATGCTGGTAATTGGGTTCTTTTCCCCGGGACTGAGAGTGACGAGACAGAGGCTGTTTCTTGTATTCAGACTTGGTTGTTTATTCTTCTCTTATCTATATTACATATATACAGAGTACAAGGAGCTATATATACTAAGATAGAGAGGTGCAAAATGGCTAACAAAGAATCTCTTCAAGGTCTTTTATATGTCTATTTGTCCAATTAACAAATGTCAAGTAAATTATTTTTGTTAGTGACCCAATGACCCGACACCTGTGTGCTGCACTGTGGCATTTTCTATCGAATCACTTATTATTACCCAAAATCTCTAGAAGAAGATGAAGAAGGAAGAAGGAGAAAGGGACAACACCCTAAGTCCTCCATCTTGTCTCATTTTCTAAAATAGCTTAAACCTTAAACTCTATCTTTCTCACCCAGTGACTTAAGAAAACTCTCTACTTACACACTTACACACTCACATCCCCAGTTTCTCTATTTAACTTTGACAGCTGTCTCAGTGGTGTTATGTAAAACTCAGTGCTCTCTTGGGTGTCAGAGCCAGGTATCACAGATAAGGGCACATTTTCTGTGCCTTTGACCCAAACAGTCCAGGATCTCATCAGCTTTTCTTGATGATTAAATGGAAAAGCCCTGGACTTCAGGAAGCTGCACCACTTGCAAAGCGAAGCCCAGAAGGGTGGTCCTGTTCTAGTCTCCAGGATGAGCCAAGTGTTTTCTGAGGAGAACAGCTCTTTCTCACAAGTGGAGATCCAGTGGAAAAACTCCTGGTTTTGCAGGAATCCAGTCATCCTGAATTTTGATACCCACCCTTGAGAATCCTGAAGAGACGTCCATGATGCCTAAGACTATGAAGATATTAATGCCTTGGGTATTATTGCTCCTTGGTTTTCTGTACCTGAAGCAGCTCACTTGGTAAAAGCATCCCCAAGGGACAACAGAAATACAGCAATTTTCATTCATCTCACTTCCCATTTTACACAAAGCAACTGGGTGCAGAGCACATGGGCCATATGGCCCAGGGTTTGCTAACTCATTTCTCAGTGGTTCTATGAAGGCGAACTCTGAGGGGCAGTTTGTCATTCTTCTGTCAGAGCTCCAGAGATCAAACACACTCCACATCAACATCTACAAGAATAGCTTCATATTTCTGGAAACCAAGCATTTTGTCTTTATTAAACACGTCCACACAGTTAGTCTCATCTTCTATGGATGCAGGACACTTGACCAGCACCTTGTCGACAAGAACATAGCTGTGGTCAGGGCATGGTCTGTAATGGAACCATTTAACTGCAAATTCATAGCTTAAAGGACAAGGTCACAAGTGCAATACTTACAAGAAGAAAACACTAAATGCCTGGGGAAGCTGATGATCAAAATATGTTGGCATTCACTTTTTTTTTTTTTTTTAAGATATTCCCTCATTTCAATTGTGAGAGCATTAGGGTATTCCAGCAAGGAAATTTTGCATTTGTGTTAACTAAAGAACTGTTACACGGTATTTGAGTTTCCTTTCCTTCCTTATCACATGGCTTTGGGTCCCACCAAATGAATCACAGGTGAATCCCTGTTAAAGGACCTTTCAGCACCTTCACTTAGGACTCAGAGAGAAACAGTCTCTCCACAACAGCTATTTTTGCCACTGAATCATGACATCTGAAGGTAATTTCACCTAGAAGGAGCAAAGTGAGCCTCCCAGCCTACCACCATCCTTTTGGCTACGAGCACACTGCTTGGGGAAGGCTTTCCATTGGGTAAAGTATTTACAGGTACCTGGGCTCTCATCAAGATCTCTCTTCTGAGTCTGCCTTATAAACCTTCCCAAAGAGACTTAAGCCCAAAGGAAGTGAAGCATCAATTGGCTGGTATGGAAGAATTAAAGGGGTTGAGGGTTGATGCTCTAGCCCTCTTAAGAAAAGGTGGACAAAAAAAAGAAGGTCCTGGTTTTATCCTACAGTAGCAATTCTGTTCTTTCTCTGAGAGACAGAGGTCCTTGTGTGATGTTCCAGCCTGCAGAGGTGTAGAGAACAGCCTTTAAATCCATTCTTGTGGCAGACACCAAGGGAGTGTGTGGGCTCAAAGACCCTCAGTTCAAGGTGACAGCAAACTCTCAGATTTTCTAAAATCCACCCCAGGACATACTCATTCTCCTGCTGAATTGTTCTGAGAGTCCTGTCCTCCAAAGAAAGTTGTCCTTCCTGTCATAACCTGGAGAGTGAAGAACAGAACTGCATCTTAATGAGTGGAAAAGTCAGGGGATCTTCAAGTCCCAGCACTTAAAATTGCCCACTGCAGAGAGATTTCAGTGGATCAATCAGCAGAGAAATTTGCCACCATCATAAGCAAAGGATCACAACTTCAGTTTGCAGTGAGGAGGTAGGAGTACTCTTAAGGAATTATTTGAAAGACAAAAGGAGTTTTAGTTCTTCTGACCTACTTAAGCAACATGAGAGAAATATGTTTTTGAGAAAATAAATGGACAAGTTTCATGTTTCATATCATCCTCCTCCACATTTCATCTGCACAGTCTAATTTGGAAATCTTGGAAATCTCTTGAGGCAGAGACCACAACTGAAACAAACAGGACCCTGTCCACCAACATCTGAAATCCAAACAGCCACTGCCCAATTCCCAACAAGGTTCCACTGGGCCAAGTAATCAAGAAATCAAGGCAGCAAATAAACCATCATATTTTATTTTGCAAATCCTAGCTCTCCAAAATGTGCCAATATTGGTTTGTGAAAGGAACTATTTTTAAGGAGGTTGTGTGGATGTTTATTAGACAGATCAGTGGAGAAGAAGGAAGGGGGATTGTTCAACCCCAGATTATATTTTAAAACAAAGGTGGAGGCTGGAGAGAGGATAAAAGGATGAAATGGACAAAAATAATCAATTTTGGAAGAAAGGATGCAAATTAAACAGTCTTGGAAGGAGTTAGTAAAGTGCAAGCAAGACACAGAGACTAAACTAAAGTTAATTACTTTTGACATGATCAGATCATCTGGTTGCATTTCAGGCTGCGTGCACTCTGGGCTGGCCAGCATGAATGGAGAGGGAAAAAAAAGTAACTCTCCCCTCGAGGTCCCTTTGCCAAGTCTGGGCTGTGTGCTCTGTCCAAGATCCCTCTTTCTTTGCGCAAAGAGAGAGGGGGAGAGGAGAGAGAAACACAGTTAACCACCTGTCAGGGCTGAGGACACAATAAGGCAGCCCCCAAAAGAGCTTTTCATGCATGCGTAATATATTTGTTCAGCTATTCACTTAATGAAGCTGATAAATGTGATGCAAAACAATAGTCAAGTTAATCTATTTAGTAAAATGTTTTGAGACTCTCAGGCGATGTTAAGGAGGGTAGTGTGTTCAGGGACATTTTCATTTCAATACGCTCATCTCTCCCCTCTTAGGGGGGTTTCAAGCAACCTATGTGAATATAATTTCTTATAAATGTGTCTTTAATGGATTTAATTCACCCTTGCCAGCTGTTTTTTTAGCTATTTTGTAAGAGCAAAACAAACGTGCCAGGCTTGGAAAGCTAGTTAAAATTAGTTTCGGTCACTGGGGCCAAGCTATATTTCCTGCAAACCATCTGCTTGATTGGCACAATAGAAGGATTTTCAAGAAAAGGGGGGGATCTAGAAGAGCTTTGAACGAACCAACAGTTGCTGCTCCTTGTGCTTGAATTCTAAAGGTGAAGACTTAGGTGTCTTAATACAGCCTCGCCCCCGCAGCCTCCATTCAAGCTGCCGGCGTGGTCGTTGAACATCGTTAGGGAGCTGGGACACAGCAGAGACTGAGCATTCCTCCCCTCTCTCTCAGGCCCCTCTCCGGCGGAAGAAAAAAAGGAAAAACACAAAAAAAGCAAACAAAACAAAAAAAACCAAACAAACAAAGCAAAAGGTGTGGAGGGAGAAAATAACCTAAAAGGTGCACACACACACATTCGCACCGCAGCTTTCTGGAAGAAGCGGGCATTGTGGGCCCGGGCAGCCATGGGAGGCGCGGAGAGGCTGGTCCCTTGTGGAGCGGCTCCCGGCTTGGGGAGGGAGGGACGAGAAGTTCGGCTTCCACCTGATTGCGGGAAGCGGCCCGGCAGAGGCAGGGGCTGTCCCGGGGAGGGTGTCCCGCGTGGGGCCGTGCCGTGGCGGTGATTGAGACGTCCGTCTCCTGGGGCCAGGGATGCGGGAGAGCGATGGGGCTCCGAGCGTGACTCCGAGCCGCCGGGGGGGTGTCGGCCCGGCCCTGCCCAGCCCTTTGGTCTCCGGATTTGAAGTGCTGGCTCTCCCAATTTCATGCGGATTACCAGCCTCGGACCGGGACACACGCAGCTTCTACCCCCACCTCCCCCTCCCTACCCCTCACCCGCCGGCAGTTTTGGATTTGAGCTCTTTTTCCTTTTTTTTTTTTTTTTTTTTTTTTTTTTTTTTTTAACTTGACAAAGAAAGTGAGTGACTTTTAAGAAAAAAAATTTGAAGATAACGACATTAAAATGAATGGCAGGAAACACAAAACTGCCTGAGCATAGGTCAAACGGCATTAGTCACAGGTTTTATCCTGAGACATTAGAGTTCCCTTTCTCTTAAATGATCACTGCCTTTGAAAAGAAACTTCCAAAGGAGATCTCTTAAAATAAGATCCTTTCGTCTGATTTCTTGGTTTCTTATGGTCTATCTTCCCTTTCAATAGATGTCTAGTCCCTTTTGCCGTGGTGCTTAAGGAATTCTTTATGAGTGTGCTCGGACGCATCACAAGGAACGGGGTCCACGCGTGCCCCAGCATGCGTTTGACCCAACCTTCCCGAAAATGTCAGCCCCTCTTTTTTAAAACCAGAGAAATTAGCAGCAGTTGGTCTATAGTGAGACAAAATGGCCCCAATGTATATGTAAAGAAAGGAGTAAATCATCTCAAAGGAAACGTATAATGACTAAAAAACGAAGTGTTCTCGGAGCAGCCGGGCGGAGCTCATTTGGAAAGCGCCGGGATCGGGGGACGGCTTCGAGAGGGGCAGGGAGCAAGGCACAGAGATGGGACCCGGAGCTGGCGGGGTGCCAGGTAATTATTTTATTGGGAAAGCCCCGTTTGCTTTTTGCATTCGCTACTGTCCCGCTCGCTTGCTAAATAACACCTCGAGAGCAGTGCTGCGCAGAAACGGGGCTTGAGGTAACAACGGAGTGTCCTGAGTGGGGGCGAGGGGGAACTGAGCCCGGAGCAGGGCGGGGAAGCCCCTGCTCCCCCTGGAACCCCCGACACCGGAGGCCTGAACGGGGCAGAGGGGCAGTTGGCAGGACCTGTCTGCATCCCCGAGCCCCCTGTGCTCTGCCCACGCCTTCCTTCCCTTTTTTCTTTACCTGCTAAGCATCAAGACCAACAAAACTGGGAAGCGGAGAAAAAACTCCAGAGAGGTTTTATGTCAAAGTGATGCTTTCAGACTTTCCAAGTCAGGTCTGCAGGTGTTCGCCTGCTGGGGGCCAGCTAACAGCACGGGGAAAGCTTGTCAGGATCATACAGTTTCCAGGGCTGACTCCATCTTCTCTAATAAATAACTTTTTGATTTGAATCAAGGGAGAGGTTTAACAGACTTTCTTTCTTCCCTAATGTGATATAAATCGCAGATGCACTTTTATTGAATGGTTAAAGCATCGACATGGAGATAATCAACACAAAACGTCCGGACAAAAACCATCGAAAGAAATAAAGCTGGTTAATAAGATTTTTGAGAAAGCTTTGTGTTAAGAAGTAGAAAGGGAAAACAGCTGAAGGTGACAGTTAGTTCATGGTTAATAGGATAAAGGCTGCATGGTTGAGCTGCACACTTCTGCTTGCAAAGGTTCAGACACACCAAAGGGCTGAATGGGGTGCTTTTAAAACATAGGACATTTAACACATCTGTTACAGTCTTTAACAGAGAAATCAGGTAAAACCACTCTCAATAGTCGCTTTCATCATCCAAAGGAGATGATTCATCTTCCAAAGGAGACTAACTACGCTTGCGCCTATTTCCATTTTTTGCCACCACAAACAAAACCTCTCTGCCAGTAAAATCCCTGTTTACTACTTTCCTGTTAGACGATGTCATTTGTCCCTTGCACCAAAGTTAGGGGACTCCGGGCTCCGTCGCACTGAACGACGCACCTTCCGAAAACCTGCACACGTGCGCAGATAAAAAGTGAGATCAGGTGAATTTGTCTGCTTCAAGCCATCGACACTCAGACAAGCACTCGGATAACTTCAGCCAAAAGGATCTAAACTCTACAAAATTGTCTTCATTTTTGCAGCTGGAGGGTACCAATTCCCACTATTTTGAACGTAGATAAGCTACAGAAGAGCAACAGACTGAGAACCGGAAGGTGTTGTTCTGGTCCCACAAAGCTGTCCAGGTCTCTCCTGTATGCAATACTCAAATTTTGTGGAAGCAGGCTTCTCACCAGCCAGATCAAGGCTCACAATTCAGTCTGGGCAAACCTCTTGCCTGAGCACAAGTACACAAGACTTTTACAAAGCTCAGATCTTGAAAGGAGAGATTGACACTGCAAATATGCCTTATTCCGGGCCTTTGATGAAATAGAAAACCAAACCCATCTACACACTAATTCTGCCTCATACTAATAGCAGGAACAGAATATGTTCAAACCCTCCAAAAGTGTTTCTCCCTCAACAAAGCTTAGTTCCATGTTTTCTAATTTGTATTTTCAAGTTCACAAAACCAGTGCTTTTCCTAGAGTCTGCAGATAAGTTTATATGAATATTTATTGATTTATTTCCTAAACTCAGCAGGGGAGCAACAAATAAATTTAGTGCTTTCTTTAAATAATTCCCTTTCTACGAGGCGAGGTGTCATTTGAAACTTTAAAATAGGCATTTAATTAGCCTGTGTGTGTTGCCTCTGAACAAAACCCTGCTGGGAGCCTTTGGAGCGCTGTATTCCAAAGAGGCGGTCAATATGCAAAATTGATGACTACACTTTCTTTGTGGCTGGGCCATTGTGCCCTGGTTGCTTATGAAGTCTAATCCAATCATAAATTGCAGCCCCGGACCAATGGAGAAGCCGGGAGCTCGCCCTGAATGAAGCTCAAGTGGAGAACTTTGTTGAACCCCATTGTTGGGGCTGTCACTTTTGAAAGAGCCTCAGCGGGGCTGACCACTATAAAACCCATGGTCCAGGAGGAAGGGGCAGAGAGAACCCCGCCAGACTCGCTGGCTGGATCTTTACCAACCCAGGTTTGCAAAGCAGAAAAGAAAAGCAAACAAACAAATAAGCAGGCGAGCTGCCCCAGCCCGGCTCCGCGGACGGCCCCTGCGATGATGTTCCCCAGCCTCATCTCCCCTCCAGCTGTCTACCCCAGCCTCCTCCGGCCGACCCCCACCCTCACCTTGCCTCAGTCACTGCAGTCGGCTTTTTCCAGCCATTCCAGCTTCCTGGTGGAAGATTTAATCCGGATCAGCAGGCCCACCAGCTACCTGCCCAGGACTGCCCCCGCACCCAGCATGTCCCCTCCAGCCTCGGCGGCCAGGACGGACTCGGGGACGCCGGAGCTCCCCAGCTCCACCAACGCCAGCTCCAGGAGGATCTGTTCGCCACAGACTTCCAGCAGCGACTCCACTTTCCTGAAGTTTGGAGTCAACGCCATCCTCTCCTCCACACCCCGAGCCGGTAAGCGGGGCACACCCCGAGCTGCCGCCGGCCGCGGCTCCGGGCGCTGGAGACACACCGTCCTCAGGAGGGGGGTGCCGGGCGAGGGGCAGCGAAGAGAGGCGGTTTAGGAAAAGTCCCGAGCTGCAGAGCCCCCCGTCATGGCTCAGATTTCAAGGGCGAGGGGCAGCGCTGCCGGCGGCCGGTCCCTCTCCGGGACGGGAGGAGGAGGAGGAGGGAGGGCTCCCAGAAGCGAGTTCCCCGGGACTGTCTTATGGCTGACTCTGTCCTCACGAGTGCCGCTTTGCTGGCAAAACCAGCAGAAGTGCCACTTTCCCCCGGCCGTTCCGAGTTCAGTCTGGCTCTTTTATTTTTTTCTAAAAGTACCACAGCATTGGACTCCAGACCGAGCGACAGAACCCAACCTTGCCGTCGGTCTAGTCCAACTGGCAGGTTTTCTCCGATTAATTTAATTTTATTTATTTACTAGAAACCTCTCCTGCGTTGCTTCAGAGCGTCCCGCCAAAGACTTTCTCCTTTCCGTACTTTGAAGGATCCTTCCAGCCCTTTCTCAGATCTTCCTATTTCCCAGGTAGGTGTTTAAAAGTGTCCCTGTGTGCGGGCGGGCCCCTCTGCCGGCACAGCCCCGTGATTTCTCCCCGTCCCTGCGTTCCCCCCGGCGGGGTTATGCCGCAGTTCAGAGGTTGGAGGGAGTACAACATTCAAGCATCAGTCGCGCCAATTTGCTGCCCGATTTAGCACAGGCAGTGACTGCCTGACATTCCCTGCCCGCTCCCCCCGCTGATCCGCAAATTAGCCGGGATTGTCACGGTCCCGAGGCGAGGCGGGTCCCTCCCTCCCTCCCTCCCTCCCTGCCTGCCTCCCTCCCTCCCTGCCTGCCTCCCTCCCTCCCTGCCGGCCGGCGCTGACGTTTCAGCACCACGAGGAGCGATCAGCTCCCGCCGCCGCCCGAGCTCCGCGACCGAGCAAGGTGGGCGGCAGGGAGGGATAGAGAGAGGGAGGGAGCCTGTGGGTGTCCCCCGAACTTTCTGTGGAACGGGGGGATCCAGCGAGCTGCGGGAGCGGAGTGACTGCCCTGCTCCGCCTCCGCCGCGTCTTTATCCTCTGCTCCATCACCTCCGCCGCCTACCAGCCCTTCCCTCCTTCATCTTCCCGGTTACACCGTCAAACAACACGGGAAAGGCGAGAAAGCAGGCCACAGGGCTGTGATTGTCACAGCACCCAAGTATTATGATACTGAGAGAACAATTAAAAAAAAAAAAAAACAAAAACCAAAAACACCCGAAATCTAATTACACAAACAAGCTATGAATTTAAAAAGAAAACGGGGAAAGGGAAAGAGCAAAAAAAAAAATAATAACCTAAGCTCTTCTATTCATCCTCCGGATAATGGAATTTGCTTCCTTTCTCCAGCATGTGAATAGCCTAACAAAAACAACTTGAGCTTTATAAATAGCTTTTCATGTCCATTTAATGAAAATGATTTCTGGAAAGAGACGATTGTGCCATCAGTATTCTCCCGAGGAGCCTGGCATGCCGTTGTGTTTAGTTTGAAAGTGTAAATCTCTTTTGTTCCAGTAATATATGGCGTTAGCTGCTTGTCCTCAGTCTTTTTCTGTTAGTTCATTACTACACAATTACCATTCACGCTTCATTAGCATCTCTGTCTCTCCTGGGGGGGTTCTTCCCCTCCTTTTTTTTTTTAAAGGCGAAACTCTGCCCTTTTTTATCATACTAATGCCATTGGGAACCAGGCAGTGTGCTAATTAGCTGCTACTTTTCATGTCTTCGAATTGATTCTCCAACTTTGGAAGGGGGGGGGGGGAGGGATAGAGAAGAGATTATTATAAAAAGATGAATACTGATTGATCAAAACTGCATCTGAAGAGGAGCGGTTTTGTTCGGAATCAGAAAAGTCCTCATTTTCATCTCCAGCATAATAAAGCATCTGAAATGATAAAAGCATCTGAAAAAAAAATCAAATGCTTCTGAGTGGGAGGGAGAGCTTTTTTATTATACCTCTATCTTAGCCTGTACGCTTCGCTTTGCCTTTTCAGGCCGGGGACCTTTGAATCTCCCAACAAAACCGGCCACCATTGACACATTTTCCACATTTGAGTTGATAGATCTAATCCCGGCGATCGCTGCCTGAAAGGGGGATGGTTGGTTAAGCTTAAATCTCCTTTTCACGGCCCCAGGTTGATGAGGGCTCCCGAAGGGCAGGGAGGGATGGTGGGGGCCGGTCCCGCACTGCTCAGTGCCGTATGTCTCTCCCACAGCCGCCTCCACCGTGGTCCCCATCCCTGGCACCTTCTCCTGGCCGCTGGCTGCCAGGGGCAAGCCCCGCCGGGGGATGCTGCGCCGCGCCGTCTTCTCTGATGTCCAGCGCAAGGCACTGGAGAAGATGTTCCAGAAACAGAAGTACATCAGCAAACCTGACAGGAAGAAGCTGGCAGCCAAGCTGGGCCTCAAGGACTCACAGGTGAGAGGGGCACCAGGTGGGGGGAGGGCAGAGAGTGTGTGGGGAGCCAAGATCCCCCACTCCCTGGAGGCAGCTTGAGAGCAGTAGGGGAGAAGTGGATGGGAGCAGGGAGAAGGAAACGGGAGCAGGGAGAACACCCAAAGCAAGTCAGAGGTGATCAACAGAGCCAAAAATATCACAATTCCCATCTGGGTGAGTTGGACCACAGCCTGATTGCCCCTGAGCTCTCTCCTAGGGTCCTCCAAAGATCAGATTCTGTGGCTCCTGTTAGCTTCAGTATGGGCATGTGCAGGGTTTTGAGAGTGCAGCCAAAACACCTTTTCTGGTCCCTGTTTTACTGAACTGTTTCACTCCTTTGTTGCTTTGTCCCTTAGGTGAAGATCTGGTTTCAGAACAGGAGGATGAAATGGAGGAATTCCAAAGAAAGAGAGCTCCTCTCCTCTGGTGGCTGCAGAGAACAGACCCTACCCACCAAGTTCAACCCTCACCCAGACCTCAGTGACGTAGGCAAGAAGTGTTCAGGAGAGGAGGAGGAGGAAGTTCCCCCCATGTGCCCACCCAGCCCCCAGCATCCCCTAACCTACCACCAGTCCCCAGATCATCTACACCTGAGGGACAGACTGGACTCCCAGATGTCTCCTTCTCCATCCCATTCTAGCAGCCCCAGCAAACCTTCAGACTTCTCAGACTCAGAGGAAGAGGATGATGAAGGGGAAGAAGAAGAGGAGGAGATAACAGTCTCTTAGGTCACTTGCCTGCCCCTACCATCACATGAGGACACTGCAAAGATGTAAATAAACCAGAGTGCTATAAATTGAAGAGGTGCTGTCCCACCCCAATGTCCACATGCTTCTTCAGTGCGGGTTCTTTATCACAACAGCTGCAAGACTTCTTTCTCACTGGTATTCCTCATTTTGCACCATGAGGAGGTTTTCATACTCATAATGTCTGCCCAACTTTTCATAACTCTCTGCTTAGCAATCAATATCTGCTCAATTAGCTACCTTCTCCCAAAAAACACGTAACAGGCAGCTCCTGGCTCTACAGCAGGGAGAAAAGGGAAATTTCCCTGTAGGAAAGGAAACTTCTTCCCCCAGACAAAAAAATCATCAAAAATACAATAGAGATGGTGTGACCATTCCTATTACCCTTCAAGTGAATTTCCAGCTACTGTATTACTTCAGCTGCTACTGAGGACTTGTCTGATCTAGCAACCTTTTCTTCCAAAATAAATAACCTTGAGGGATACAGACCAAGCTCTGCCTCCCTCCTCACCCCAAATTGCACCATGCTTGTGCAACAGATCCATTGAAATACCTGGAATGACTTTGAAGGTATAATACAGGCATGCCCTTTGTAATGGAGATCTTATATATTTATGATTTTCATCTTAATTTATTCATCAATATTGTGTTCAAAGCACTGTCTAATCCACCTTTTTGCCCACAAACTTGTGCTTATTTTCCACTTTGCTTCCTCTATCCATGGTGTGGACATAGGAAAGTGGAGACACCTCTTTGATTTTTAACTGAACTTTGCTGTCTTTGCACAGCTTATATGAACTGTACACTATTTTGTACACTTACTCTGTATGGGTGTTTTATACCAACGTTATTGTCAGTGAATATAACAATGGTTCAACAATGCTTCTCTCTTTTTTTTTAATTAAATAACAGCTAAACTACAGGTGAATGCAGCTGTTTGTGTAACTTATAAAGAAACACTTTTATTTTGTATTTTACCATGTACAGACTTTAAATATGTATATATATTAAAGTGGATGATTGTCAAATAAAAAAACCCAGTAGGTTTCCAATTTTGATCATTCAGTAGTCCTTGGTTCTAGAAAACACATTGTTGTAGTTTGTGTCTGGGAGAGGAAACTACCTTATTAGTGATTCAATAAGAATTTATCAGTTTCTAATTAAGTTACTTCACAAGAATATCTACCTGCCTTTTAACTAGGGAGAAACTCACCACACATCACTAAGATGCTATAGTTTATACACTGGAAGTAGGTAATTAGACCATTCTTACAGGGTAGAGAGAATAAAAGAGATAAACTTAACTCTTCAGCCTCATGTCCAGCCAAGGATCATTACTACAAAACCAGGCAAATCCATAACCACCCACCTGCTTTTGTTTTTTACATTTCTGCTATACACTACAGAAATGTCAGTGGGTTTTGCCTTGTGTACAGGTAGAGTTCTTCTGAAATAGAGATTTCATTACAAAACTGCATTTATTTTCTGGTCCATGATCTCTAATGTCCACCAGTCATAACACACCAAAAGAAAAATATGCAGCAGATGTCCCCCAGATCCATCTCTCCCTCTGCTCCCCTTCACTGGCACAGCCATAAGGAAAGGTGTGAAAGGAAAAATAGAGTGATTCCATTAGGAAGGGACCTACAAAAATTATCTAGTGCATCTTCAGGGCTGGGCAAAAATTAAAGGTGTTATTAAAGGGCATTGTCCAAAAGCCTCCAGAATACTGCCAGGCACAGGGCATGACTAAGTCCTGCTAGAAAGGCTGTTCCAGGTTTTCAACCTCTTTCCAATTAGATAGTTGGACATATCTGAGTTGGGACACATTGTCACATTTCTTATCATCTATCTCTCTGACACCTTGAAGCCATGAGCAATTGATAACATACACCTGATATAGGCGGAATGGAAGAAGAGATGGAAAAGACAGAGACAGTGTTTCTCCCACAAAATAGAGTGAAAGAGCAAAAGGGCTTGTTTGGTTTGGGTTTGTTGTGTTTTTTGTAAAAGCCATGCAAAGAAAGGCTAAACAAGGAATTCATTCACTGCTTCCCATGGGCAGTTCAGCCTTCCCAGGAGAGCAGGGCCTTATCACACGAAATAGTTACTTGGAAAGACAAACACCACCATTCCAAACATCCCCCCTCTTCCTCCTTCCCCCCACTTTATATCCTGAGCCTGATGTCATATGGTCTGGAATATCCCTTTGGTCAGTTCGTGTCACCTGTCCTGACAGTCTCTCCTCCCACTCTCCCAGGCACCCCCAGCTCCCTCACCACTGAAGCAGAACAAAAAGCAGAGAAGGCCTTGGCTCTGTGCAAGCCCTGCTTAGCAATAATAAAAATATTGTTATTAATGTCTGTATTATTGTACATTCAGCACAAATCCAAAATACAACCCTCTACCAGTCACTGAAAGAACTTACTCTACCCCAGCCAAAACCAGCACATCCAGTAAACATAAGGCTATAGTTAAGTAACTTATAAAGACAGAACTAATTCAAAACACGATTTGTTTTAAAATCCAGTGGCTACTCCAGAGAACATAGGTGCCATCACATATACTGCAACACTCTAGAAAGGAACATGTCCAAAATGAGAACGGGTATTGCTTATACAAAACCCCTCCTGATTCATTGTGTGAGACGTTATATAGTGATTTGTGTTATTATGGAAACACATCATGGGATCAGTATAAACAAGAATACTGATCTTAAAGTAAAACATGGACATGAGACAAAGGAAAAGATAATGATTTTATTATTTTTGTTTAAATCCCTTTGCTGTGAATTGCTAGCTTTTGCTACAGTAAAAAGTGGTAGTATTTCTGCCACTATGTAATTGTTTAATTATGAATTGTACCCACTCTTCATGTAAAAAGAAACAATGGGCTTGTGCAAACATGTGAAAACTTGTTACTGCTGTTACATGTTTGCTAGGAGTGTAAGCTGGCCACATGTTGGAGCTTTGTCCAGACCTGGTGGGGGCTCCCAGCCGCTGCTGCTGGGGAGATAGCCAACATGTTTGGCCTTGCCTGGACTTGTAACCCAGCACAGAAGGCATGACAAAGCCCAACAAGAAACTGCCTATAAAAAAGCTGGTGACCAGGGGTAAAGTGGGCGTGTTGGTGGAGCGGAGACTCCTCACGTCCCCAGAGCTGCTTGCTCGTCCCTTATCAATGAATTAATAAATTGCCTTATTGATTGACTGTGATAGATTGGCATTTAAGAAAATGAAGAGAAACACCTAAGGAAGTTAAAATCGCTGGAGGCTGATGGGAATTTGTCTCCTAGCCAACAGCTGGCCATTTCTAAGAGTTGACAGCAGTTTCAACCATTGAAAAGTGAGATCAACCTGTGAACACCCCTTAAGACCTAAGCCTGGGAATTTCTTGGTCTCTTTGTTTCCTGACTGTGAAAGGTAACAGAGCTTTTAGCTGGCCTCCTGTTCCCCTGCCCAGGCCATGCGGCCCGGGCGGGGGCTGGGTTGAGCCTGCCATGGCTCCCGGCCGGGAGATGGGGCCTGCAGGACTTGCCCCGGGCTCTGGCCGGGCCAGGCCGGTTCCTGGCTCAACTGCAATTTTTGCTGTGACTGAATTCACCAGAGACTGCCGAGTAAAGAAAGGAAAAAGCTCTTGACCTGCGGCAGGCTGAGACAGTGACCACACTCTCCAGAGCAGCCATGAAGAATCTTCCATCGCAGACAGCTCCAGCTGCTGCTCAGTCAGAGATCACAGAACCATCTACAAAGCCTGGGCAAGATTTTAACCTTTTCATTACCCAGATGAGACTTGCAGATTAATCCTTTTTTCCAGAGAAAGAAAAAGAGAATAATCAACATGTAAAGAGACTTTATAAACTATTAGAGACAGTAAAGAAAAGAATTAAGCTTCAGAACAGGTAGAGAATAAGGAGATGCTTTATAAGCTGAAATATTTTTCTGTTAAAGCTATGGAGATGGACAATAGTGTCCTGAAAAAACTCCTTTAATTCATGTCAGAGTATATAAGGAGGAATAGAGTGTTCAAAGTGTGAATTTTGAGCAAAAGGTGGAGTAATTGTGATACAGTGAGGTGCTGGAACAGAGGGGGGAGAAGTAATAGTTGAAGATTTGGGGCCGTTGTAGAGGCAAAGAGAAAAATTCTGTTTCCAGAGAAGCTCACAGAGACAGATGAAGAGAACTTTTGCCTTTGAATAACTCGTCCTTAAAAATGACATCCCTAGACTCATGGCCCATAACACACCTCAGAGTGATGTGAAATGGGAGGAGTGAACTGATGGCAGGATTTCCAGGCAGCTGGCATCAGAGAAATAGGAAACTATAACAGAAATAGTTTTCTTGTGAGAAACTCCATAGATTAGCAGAAGAAGACTTCTGTTTCTCTACAAAGGCTGATGAAAAGACTCTAGCAGGAACTGGGACTGTTTTAAACACCGAAGTTCCAAAGTTTTTTGTCTCTATGTTGTCATGTGTACAAGAGAATGGTTAAATAGTGGGGAATAAAGGGGTTTACTGGAGGTTTACTCTGGTGTTCTTATTCTTGTAGTTTTGTTAATAAACTTTCTTCATTCCTTTTAAGTTTTAAGTCTGTTTTGCTCTTGTTCTAATCCATATCTCACAGCAAAAAATAAGTAAGTTTTCTAGTAATTTTTTTAGTTACTGCTTTAAAACCACAGCATTGACCAACCCGATTTTGGTGAGCTATTTATAACAATTGTTCAACAGAGATTTCTGATCTTCTTGTTTCCCTCTGTTCTTTGCATTTTCTCTGCACTAGAAATGCTATCAAAAATAACTGTTTAAGACTTCTTCTTTCAGCATGAGGGCTATTTCATCTCAGAGGGCTATTACTGCTAGACAAATAGCTGTACTAAAGGAAAAACAGCATGGAATTGCCATTTAACAGGGAAAATCCTTACCCAAATGTAACATTTATTAATCTTACACATTTTTTCTTTTCCCCTTTCAGAGTCTTTTATTTTTTTTTAATAGCAAAAAGAACATTGTGGTGACTACTAAGCACAAACATTTGAGATATCTTAATACGAAATTAAAGGGTTCCGTTTTTTTTTTACCAACAGCTGCCAGACTGCATCTCTGGCTGCAGGAAGGTGACCTCCTTCTCCAACACGTCCCTTGTACACTCTGAATGAAGAATCCAGAGTTCACAGCTACCATGGGATGGCTCATGTGGCACAGCTGCGCCATGGGAAGTACTGCAGAAGTAGCACCGTTTTTGGATACCTAATGTCAAAGGCATAAACCTATTCTCTTACCTCAAATGTGGAGAGATTCTAGTCACTTTAGGAGGATCTAGTGGCAGCTGGGTTTGTCCTGGTATGCATGGCATTGGGAGCTCAGCTTGGGTGTATTTCTGAAAGCAAAATGTTCCATAATTTACTGTTAGCCAGAGTGTCAGAGATGACCTTCTTCTATTCCCTGAAACAAGCTCAGCACTCTCTCTCTCTCTCTCTCTCTGTTTTTAATGCAGCTCTCTATATGCTTTGGGAAAGGAGAGAAGATGATAAGAAGTCTTTCCTGCCTTCATGGAGATGGAATGGTTTCCATAATGACTAGCAGCATCCACAGTTCCGGAAACTCTGGTAATCCCATGTGTAATACACACTATAACAGCCTCTGCTTTATGATATCAAACAGCTCTTTTTAATGACTCAACAGCCCAGAGGTCTTGTGTGTCTTTTCTTCCTTCTCAGATCCAGGAGACAAATCTCTCAGATTGGGGAATGGATAAGGCAGAGAGGGGGATTTAACTTTGGGGATTGTGAGCTCAGTGCAGCAAATTCTCAACTATTTTATCCTTTAAGAAACCAGCTGGTTCAACGTCTGTTCCTGCCAGTGTGGGAGAGTGTCTTTTGGACAGGGGGAGAAAAGGAAATAAATCACTTTCTCAGGGAGTCTGTACTGTTGCTGCCTGCAGAGTTCTTGGTAACAGACCTGGAGTGTGTCTCTCTGGTCCCACTCCTTGGTCCCATGGCTTCTCCAGCAGTGCCCTGCACAAACAGGGGAGCTGGAGGTGTTTTCACTCAGCCACAACCAGGCAAACAAACCTCCTGCACAGTTCTTTACTGGGAGCAAGTTGAATAAAAAATGAATAAAAAATGAAATAATAAAATAAAATAACCTCTTTTAGAACACATGATGCAAGGTCATACTTTCCAGAAGCAACCAGCAAAGGCTGAGAGTGATGGCAGGATATTAAACCCCAACCAGTTCTAAACCCCCATCTTACAGGAAACTATTGGTTTGAAGAGACCCAAGTTCAGTCCTAGAAAACACTGATGGCATTTAAAACCCTTTCCTGGGAAGTTCAAGGTGGATTTGACAGAAAGCTGTGGGCCCTCTTACTGTGAGGAGGAGCAAGGCAGAGCCTCACTCCTAGCTGTGCTCCCTCCCCAGGCCCAGCTGTGTGCCAGTGTGTGTGCATGGGCTGGCAGCAGAAGTGATTGGACTGAAGAGCAGAAAATTGATCTGTTCCCTTGATTTACTTTTCTAGCAGCTGGAACTGCCCCACTGCATGTGGGAGCACATGGCAGAAATGCTCAGCAAGGATGGGAAAGATCATCCCTTCTGCTGGTCCTTTTCAAGTGACCAAATCTTCAGGGCTCTTGTATTTTTCAACAAAAATTTAATTTATATGAGTAAATAATGTCCTTCAAGCTCCAAAACCCATACCAGCACCACTTTCCTAGTCCACATGGCAGGGATTTAACACTTGGGAAGTCCAGCAGAGTGATGCCTCACAGGAGTGCCTTTACTGGACATGCACATGTGCCAGGTGTGCTGCTTTTACCTAATTTTCCCTCCCATGTAACCAGCAAAGGGCGAAATACTTCATAAAATCATACAATACAGGCTGAAAGACATCAGGAAAAATCCTCTGGTCCAGTCTTTTGTGGGAAAGACAAACCAGTTGAGGACTGTCACCCTGATCAACCATATTTTGAAAATCTTCCATCAATGGGAACTCTACCATATCCTTGAGGAGATTGTGCCACATAATGATTGTTCTTTCTGTAAAAAATACCATTGTGATAGCAAGATAAAACCTCTCCTGATTCAACTTGTACCCATTGCTCCTTGTCTTCTCCATGTGGATCCCTGTGAAAAGAGACCATCCATCCCCTTTGTGGCTGCACTCTAAGTACTGAAGTCCTGCCACGAGGTCTTCAACAAGTTTTCTTCAGGAAGAGACCCAACTGCTTCAGTCTTTCCTCATGGGACAGGTTCTCATACCCCTCCTAGGTTTAGCCAAGCTTAGCCATGCTAAATGCAACTTTGTATGCCTCAGCAAGGTTCTTGTAGTCGTTGATGGGTATTTGGCCACCTTCCTGTGGTCAGTATTTATCTTTTTGTTTGTTGTTTAAGCACATCCAAAAGCCCCCTCCTAAGCCAGGGTGGTCTCTTGCTCTGCTTTCTCCCTCTCCTTTTGTAGGGGTTGGACTGTTTCTGAGCAACTCCCAGCCCTTATAAGCTGCTTGTGCTCTCCTTGGATGCTTCTCACAGACCCTCACAGCTGGACTCTGAGCATATGGAAGTTTCAGGAGTGGAAGATTTAGTGCTTCTGACAGCGGTTTTGTCCTATTAGTTGTCTTCAGTGTTCTTAGCAGGATCTGAAACCTCACAATGTTATTATTGCTATATCCAAGGCTATATCCAAGGCCACCACCGATAGGTATGCAGTAAATATTATCAGGTTGTGAGCACTAAATCCAACCAGCAAAGGGCTGTTCTGAGACAGCAGGTACAGCATCTGCAGCGGGAAGCATTTCTCAGAGCTTTCCAGGATCCTTGTGGATGTTGGGCACTCCTGTGCAGAAATAGATTTAACAGTCAGGGCTGATTAGGGACTGGAGATTGGTCGTCTGGCAGTAAGTGTGAAGCTGAAAATTGTGCAATAACATTGTCAGAAATCTTCTTGTGGATGAGGTTTGGTGGCTTAAACAGATCTGAGCTTGTGAGCTTGCTCCTTCCCTACTGGGCTTGGGCTTTGTGCCCTAACTCTACTTTTGCACTGGTTGGTGCTGGTTCTTCAATCACAATGCTTCTACAATCCCTATAAAAAGGCATTCAGACCTAGTGAGGTATCAAATACTATTTGTCAGAGTGAACACTGCAAGATGGGAACAGCAGAGTCAATCTTCTGTCCCTTCAGATGCTGAGAACCCTCAGCGAAGCAGCACCCACACACAGCATCCTGGCCATACCCACACATGGGTGTGGGCATTCAAGGTTTTACAGGAGGATGTTTTCTCACAGCAGAAGAATTCTATTAACCATTTCTGCTGTCAAACAGAAAGGAGGTACCCATGAGATCTTCTTGCTGCATGGTTAGACAAAGCCAAGGACACATGGACGGCTCAACCCCCTGATACCCAGCAGGAGCTGCGTGCCTCTCTGTTAGAGTGGGCTGAGCTGATCCTATGGACAAGGGCTTTGTGCATCTAGCCTGTCCTCGTGGCACAGGGCAGAACAGCACAGCACAGTCCTGGCCATACTCAGGCTCACTGGCATGTGGATCACCAGCTCCTTGATCTACAATAGGCTTTCAGTCAGGATCTCAGTGGAAGCACAAACTCTTCCCATCTGCCTGTGGATCCCATTCTATGTAAAGTCCTTCAGACTTCCTAATTGCCCAGTTCTACATGGGTGAACTTCCTAGAGGAGGAATTACCCATGTTTAGCCAGAGCATGGTCTCCACTCCCTGTAACATCTCTCAAGCCTCTGAGAAAATCAGAAATACCTGTGACTGAGCAACCTGCTCTTATAGAAAATGTCCCAGCTCATTGCAGGGGGTTGGACTAGATGACCTCTAAAGGTCCCTTCCAACCCAAACCATTCTGTGATTGAGGAAGGAGAGAGGAACGCGGACTTCTGTGTGTGGCTAAGCCAACAAAGATGATGACAGGGAAAGATTTGCCTATGGTCAGCCCCACTGCCAAGGGCAAAGATGAAAGTTGTCTTCAGCTGCTGTGCTCTGCTCTAACCCCCAAAAGCCCAGATTAAACACCCACATTAGAAACCACAGATAACCCCTGGTTACCACAGAGATGAATGCCAGAATCCTGGACACCAGTAAAGTAGTGAAATGGACAGAAAGTGTGAAATGGAGGATGGGAGCCTGCAGGGTATCAGGAGGAATTTCCTCTCTGGTTCTTGAGGCGACTACCCCAGTGGAAAAGGTCAGAGGAATGAGAAGGGTGAAAATACATGTTACAGGCTGCAGACTGAGTTTATAAAATTACTCCAGAGAATTTCACTTTTCCATTGCAGAAAGCAAGCCAGCACTGATCCTATGGCACTGAGAAATGATGACATGGATCCAGGAAAGACATAAAATGAAATAGGATGTTGGAAACAGAAAAGTAGGAAAATAAAGGTTAAAGAAAAGATGAGGTAAAGGGAAAAAAAGATAAGTGTATAAGACAGTGCGTATAGAACAGAGAAAAGAATAATGTGGGAAAGGGGCAGGGCAGCCAAAAAGGGAAAGGACAGGAAGAATTCCTGAAAGATAATAAGCATTTTGGCAGTCCAGTATGGATTCAAAAGTTGTCCAAGATCATGGCTGAAGTATTTTCCAGGACCAAGTCTAGGACATGCAATTCTGTGAATCTAAGGCAGTTTACAGAACACGGAAAAATGTGCTTGAGCATGTCCAAAGCAATTCTGCCTCTGGAAAACTGCTGTGGAGGACAGACAATGCCTACGTTAAAGATCAGCTCTGAGCTACCGTTTACACTGCTGTGCCATTAGGAGTATTTTTGGATTGAACAAACTTGAGTGCAGACCATCAGTCTTCAACAGAACTTCTCTATTATTTTTTAAGTTTTCTACACATGAATCTATCCTACCAACTTTAATCACTCAAATAGGTGATAAGTGGACAAGGAACTGTCTAAACAGGAGTAAGTCTCCAGAAGAAAACCCAAAACAAACCCTTAAGATTTTAAGTGCAGAGGTGTTTACATTTATCCTTTCCGAATAGAGAACTTCTACTATTTTTTTTTTAGTCAGAGTATTTATTTGCCATGAAGTATAATAGATTCCTACATGTTTTTACTGACTGGGTATTTACTACTGTATAACCATTATGTGTCTATCAAATGGGTGAAGAGGAAATTGGCATACTGTCCGGAATGTGAAGGCTGTCCAGAGGGGTGGAAGGTGCCCCTGGAAACATCCTAGACCAGACTGGATGGAAAGGTGAGGCCTGTTGGCACCTCCCCACAAGTACTTACAAAAAGCCAACAAAACCAAAGGAGTGAACCCCACAATCTTCAAATGAAAAATTATAAAATGGTGATTAGAAAGGGACAAAAAGTTCTGGGAAGCCACAAATCTGAATAAATAAGCATCAATTTTATTGAATCATGAATAATTTAAGACTGGTACAATCATAAGCTTTATTCTCCATGACACAGGGTGGGGAAGGGGTAGAAATGGTGAGAGTGAGAAAGGAAAGGCATGATCTCAGACCATTCACAAATTCCAATCCTAAATGAGAACTGAAAATTAAATAGGGAGAGGAGCAAATGGAAAACATCATAAATGTACACAAAATACTCAATTCCTAGTTTTCTCTTTAAAAATGGCTAGAAAAAATTCATCAAAATGCAGCACTTTTAATCAAATATTTACATTTCTATGTTACAATGAAAAAATGTACATCTTATAGAACATATTTCATAAACTGTTCCACTGGAAACAACTAGATCAAAACAGCAACCTTCCATTTAATATCAACAAAGATTTTTTTGCTTTGTTTTTGTATATTATTCTTTTCTTGAAAGAAAATTGCCACATTTAGACAAGATTTCAAACACATAATATTGAAGTTAAGCATCAACAATGAAATATCAAGTTTGTTTCTTTCAAAACATACAAAAAGGCTAACCAACCCCCTCTCTCCCCTTACCCAAATAAACCATATTTCATTTATGGCCTGTATCATTCTTGGCAGATCTGAAGGAAAGAAAATGGTTTATTCTCCCAATTTATAACTCAACATGAATGTTGCATAGAATCTTGCATTTCTTGTTGATATTTTTTTAAACAAGCCAACTTTGTAAGGAGGAGAAAAAAGGAAAAAAAAAAAGGAACTGTTTTGAAAAAGCCTTAAATGCGAAGAAAGTCACCTAAGAAAGACTTAATCTATGAAAAATCTTGATAAAAACTAAGACGTGTGCACAACAGGTAACCCTGCTTCCCGAAGTTTCAGAAAAGACACGGAATATTGTGATGCTCAGAATGTCTAGCCTATTCAAAATTGCCTCTCTCACTTTAAGCCAAGCTAGTGTCAATAAAAAAGAACAGAAAATAGAAATTTCTTCCTGAGCTTAAGCACAGGATTAAACATGAGAAAAAAAAAAAAATACCCCGTTCCCTACAAATAAAACACTACTTTAAACAGGTCTTTTAGCACTCAGTTAAAAGTCAACTGAGACATTTTCTAGGATATCAAGTCCATTTAAAGCCCTAGCCCTGCAACTGGGTTTTTTTTACAGGCACATGCTCTGTCTGCATGGATTCAGTTGGGGGATTAGGTACCAAAATTCACATTAGTAGCAGGTAAAGTCAGTGCTGGGGAGCAGAATTGTCAAGACTACTGGAAAAATTAACTCCTCTCAAACTCATCATCAGCATGCTATGGATTTGATTCTGTACAGATCAAACCCATTTTTTTTAGTAGTACCAAGAACTGGATTAGGAAAATTGGCTGAGTAACCCTTCTTATTCCATTCAGTGAAATAATGAAATCAGAGTTCATAAGGTTAAAACAGTAACAACACCAAGCTCTTCCCCCCCCACCATTAAAATATTTAAATTTTTCCTTTTACAATATTTTTCTTTTAAAAAAAAAGTAATCAGCACTTAGAAGTTGTAACAGAAGCAGATTCAAGACCAGCTTAGAAAGACAAAGTACAGTTATATTACAGAAAGTCATGAGGTATAATAAAACCATCCTCTCAAGCTGAGTCACAGAAGCACGAACTTGTCTCTTATGTTGCTTTAAACCCACAAGCTCTTGAAAACATGTTTGTAGTAAAATTTCTTCCTTTACATTGAAAAACAAGCATATTCCTGTAATTTATTAGAGTTGAAAAGCTTCTTTTGTCCCTCCTGCATGGATAAACAGCTCTTCAGTGATTTATTAGCTGCAGATTGACATGAACCCAAAACATTATCTCATTTTCCTCCGTTTTTGTCACATTTAAACAAATTCTAGTATCTCATACAAACAATATTCACAGCAACTTATATTTCAAGAGATGACTTTAGCCCTATTTCTTTAAATAAAATCCCATAATATACAGCACTAATTTAATCAAACACAATTAGTACAAAATAAGGCATCACTTTAAAAAGTCAGCACCAAAGGAGAGCTGGAAAGGCTCATATGAATCCCTCCTGAAGAATGAGGTGTTGGCTGAGGTACAGTTGACATGCTGGGGATGGTGGTGTCACCAGGAAAGTGCAACTCTTTGGGAGGTGTTCTTGTTCCCCAACACAAGTACAAGCCTTAACACTGATAGTGTAGGTGTGTGCGTTCACAGAGGAGGAGAAACCAAACCAGGTTCACAGCTCTGCCACAACTCAAAAGCATGGCACAGTTAAACTCAAAAGACACAGTACTCAGTACCTTATTTTTTTTTTCCAGACCCGAATACTGCTAAAATACAATTTTTTTTTTTTACTTTGCAATTAAAAAGAAAAGTCATGGAAGTAAATATTGTCACCAGAGTAGCACTGGAACTGTCAAAGAGCTGAATTTTAATTAACCCGCTTATGGTTGTGCTGATTGGAATGAAACCTCTGAACAAAACCCAAAGTTTTTAGAAAACAGCTGTAACATTTCATGGCAAGAATTAAAAACGGGAAGTCTGACTCATCACTTTGCAGGGGTGTAGCTCGCCTCTGTGTACAGAGCTCACTATACCTGTGCACTAAATACCAAGGGTCCTTTGGAGCTGTAGGACACCATGGAGCACAGCCCTGCCACTGACTTCTGTGAAGGAGGGAAGCCCCCTCTTCTCAGGGTGGATTAGTGGGGTGTAAACGCCACAGAAGTCAGCCCAGCTGGTGGTGTGGATGTATGTAGGAAGAGAATTGGGCCCTGACTAGCAAAGGGCTACCTGATCTTTCACTTGTAGCAGGATTGATTGTTACACAGTGTTTGAAAAAAACCTGATTTGTTCAGACTGTATATATATATATTTATATATTCCTATTTATATATATAATCTTTATAAACACACAATGAAAGAAAGCCAAGGTCTCAGACTGGCAAGGAGAGCAGCGCTTTTTGTTTTAGTTTATTTTTTTCCTTTTCTATTTTTTTAATATTTATTCAAACTTCCCTGTTTTGCAGCTTTGCCTTCACTGAGTATTATTACTGAGAGAAGCGATATTGTTATAGCACCAGAACTACATGAAGCTGAGTTTAATCCATGAAGCTGATTGGTAAAAGTCCAGCCCTCACATAAATGTGTTTGATCAGAAGCAGCATAGGCAAATATTCCCTTTCCCCTCTCTTTCCAGAAAGTACATGGCACAAAGCTGTTTGCTTCACAGCTGTGAAGTTGCCCCCCACCCCAGTCCCTTTGACTTAGTAATGATGATTATTTTTAACATCTTCAGGATCTTAAGCATGAGAGCTTACAGCAACTAAAAAGAAGGAAACAAAGGAGTAGTGCAGTTCTCATCATCGTCAAAAGAAAAAACCATACAAAGGTCACTTGGGTTGCCTGCACCCAGGTTCAAGATTGCTCCAAATGTCTTGTTCTTGCAGCTCTAATACTGAGATCCTTAGCCCAGGAACATGTTCTTTTCATGAGTCTGTGATCAGGGCTCCTGCCAAGTGGAAATGACCTCTGTCTGAGGGAGATCACAACGTTGACTCCAGAGAGGAATCCAGGATGTCATCATGATGGCTGTTGCTGTTGGAGTCACTGTCGTAACTCTGGGGACTGGAGTAGTTGGCTGCCTCCTGCAGTCTCATTAGCATGTTCATCTGCAAAGGCAAGGAAGTTCATGATTACTTGTATTCTGAGGTAGGAACAACATTAACTCCACACAACTGCTTACAGCGTCATTCTCTTGGCCAGTGAGCAAGGAAAAAAAGGGAGAAACAAGTGGGGTCAATAATGATGAGACTTAGAAAAGAGGTATTGACTGGAATCATAGCAGCATTCAAGTTACTGATAAAACACAGGTTTTCCAGTAAAGGAGAAAATGAGATGATTGAAGGGACTAGTCTACAGCCATAGACCAGTTCCCATTTCTAATCCCTAGAAACAAGGCAAATGAAATAGTTCTGCTGTTCCAGAAATGAGAGCTTACCAGAGGATCTCCTTCAGCATCACTGACTGGAACTTGTTTGCTGGTGGAGCCTTCCCGGGACACAGAGTAGCCATCAAAGCCCACATCCTCAGGCCGCAGCTGGAGCAGAGGAGGCCACTCGTGGTGCTGAGGGGTGGCTGCCCAGGGGTAGGTGTCCATTACCCACTTGGCAGGATCCTCCCAGGGCGCTCTCCTCCCATACAACTGAAAGAGCACAAAACCATGTCAAACATTCCAACCATCTTATCCAGTGCCTACCTAACCAAAATGAATGTGCCATGAGTCTTATACTTTGGAAGCAGAGCTGAACATGAAACTTTCCTTACTCTAAGGACACACAAAGCTCTCTGTCATGGCACTGATTTGGAAGGAGCTGGCCACCTTCTTTGAGACTGCAGTGCCTTTCTCTTGGCACCAGCTGAAGGAAGAAATGGCTGAAAATAACATCACCTAATTAAGTCAACTTAAACAATGTCAGCACACAAAAGAAGCCATCAGTGCTGACATGTGGTTTGCACTGGCAGCTACCTTACAAACTGCCATCCATGGAACGTGAAGGAGGAAACATGAGATCTGACATGAGGCAAATAATGATGGATGTCAAGGCATAGTTTTCAAGTCAGATTTTTTTCTTATTCAACTAAGAAAAAGCACCAGCAGCATTTGTCTATGGTCAGCTTCCTAAGTAGCCAAGCTCTGTTTCAAAAATGTTTTTCTGTATGGAATAGACTGAGCTACTGAATCCCAACTTGTATTCTCCCTGTTAAATTCCATTTGCCTTAGCTAGACAACACATTTTAATGCCTCATGACTTCCAAAAGCATAAATACAACTGAAAGTGGCTTTAAAACGTTTATATCCACTTTATAAATATCACCATCAACATACTCCAGCAACTGGAGTTTATCTCTGACATTTTGTCACTGTCCCCTTCCTTTATGCCCCTGCACAAGGATATAAACAAAAGTCTAGCAAAGAAATTCACCAGTTCTCTGATGGATCTAAGACTATCTCACTTTCCTCAATACTATTTCTCCTTGGTATATTTTTTGTGGGTTTAGATTTTGCATGCACAAAGTATGAAATTGCTCTGAAAACCAACCCGTGGTGCGCTGTGAAGCAAGAGAGAGCAGAGATGCCAGCAGATGGTGCTATGCAATCTGAAACAGCCTCCTCCGCAGCCCAAACCCTTCATTCTTCAGGCCTGCTATGTTATCTTCCCAGCATAATGGCTTCAAGATGTGGCAAACTAGATTTCATATTTTAATCTCGTTCTCAAATTTACAATGATACATGTCATTTGTTAAGTGGTGAGAATTTTGTATTTTTCACATCTTTTATCCTGCAAAAGTCTGAGTGGATCTGAGCTCAGGAGAGACTAAATGACTCACAATCCTTTTCCACGGCAACCAGGTCTATTCACCCCTCCCACTGTCACTTTTTCCAGGGAGTAAGTCATAAGACAAGGATGGAACATGTTGCTCCACAAAACATGAAAGAAAAATCACTGGAGTATGAGTGACAGTGGCAGGAAGCCACAGGAACTCTGGGGTCTTCTTTTTGCTGATGCTGCATTCTGTACTGATACACCAGTCAGGAAGAACACAGGTTTTATACAACCTTCTAATTTTCACATCCCTGTTTTGAAGAGCAAAACAAGTCAGCTCCCATGGGAGACTTGAGAAGACTGATTTAGAATAGAGGCTAGAGAGAGTTAAGAATAAAGTAGGTATTTATTGAAAGCCCCTAAATACACCTTGGGCAGTACAGGAGCCTGGCCAGAGCTACACCTAAGATGGACCTAAAAATGGTCTCAAAAATAGATGACCAGTCACAAGGTCTCTACATTTTTATAAGTTTTGGTCTATCTGCATATCATATGCAGGGTTAATTGTCTAATCACATTCCATGTGTGAAGTCATGAAGCTCCATACTTCTTGTTTTCCCTCTTCAGTCTACCATTGTTTATGCTTTTGGGCCTGAAACTTGCAACGATTGTCCTTGGTATCAAGCTAGAAATGAAATTGTTTTGCCTACCTACCCTGTGAAGAGAGCTCACTAACACTTACTATGAAGTTCAAAACTACACACCTAGGAATATGAAAAACATGTAAACTAAAACAGGAGCAATTATTGTAAGGATCCATTTGGCTTGTTTGCATTTGACCCAAAATAATTCTCTAAATGAGAAACAGAAATATAAAAATAGCTGGGAGCAGATCCACAGAGATCAGAGAGAAATTATGAGTCCACCTTTCCTTTCTGGCAGGCAGTTTCAGGAAAGATGTGCTCTCAGGAGTCTTTGTGGGTGTGAGGAACAAAAAAACCAGCCCCAGATGAAACACACATTTCTAACATTAGCTTGTTCATTAGCACCACTCTGGCTACTCTTTAAGTATTAAAGTGCATCTTCTTATCCATCAACCAAACAAAAGAAAAATTACTTAAATAGGGATGAATTAGTGCAATTTGGGGAAATGGGACAGAAGGGGATAAAGAACCTAAAGCACAAAATGAGAAACTGAAGTCCTTACATGTGGAACACAAGCCACTCAAATACCCTAAGATATGGGATGGAGGATGGAGATACTGGACAGCACAAGGAAGGTAAAGGATGGTTTTATCAATTGCTCTCTCTCTTTCCCCACTTCCATTACTAATTTTTCAATGCTTTCCACACATACTGATCAGTGATATGAGAGCTCCAAAACCCAGTACAAGGAGCCTGTGCATTAATGAGAGTATCAGTTTTCTCCATTTCAAGAGCAAACGAAGTCACCTGCTCTCCTTTATCTTGTTTTAGGTTGGAAAGATTCCTGGCTCCCATTACCTTCCTTTATAACAAGTTTTATGTTAAATGGTTCTCCTGTCCTATTTCTAGCAAAGTTCCTGAGTGTGTTTTGTACTCCAGGACCTATTGTTTTCCTCATGTCTAAGTGTCTACCACAATTGTCCCAAAGAAAATGAGGTCTCCAAGTACTAACAAATTTCAAATGGCAGCTGTTGTTTGCCCAAGTTTTACCCACAACTTGGATAATTCATGTATTTCACAAATTTGTAAGAAGCCATTAGTAAAATATGGTTCTAAACCATATTTTAAATAAGATGCTGCTGGGCTTATTTTGTAAACAAAGAGAAGGTTATTAAAAAACCTACTTTTTTCCCCAACCTAAATGGCAAGTCCATAGCAATTCTCTGCTGAACCCTCCTCCCGATTTCAACAAACTGCATAGTCATACAGACACCAACAACTATTCCAAATTGCCAGATTATGAATCAATTACTAAGCACAGACAATCAATGATGATTTCATTTCATCCTCTGAAAGAATTATGAAGGAATCTACTAAAAAAGTCATCTTATGTTCTGAGAAGTAATCAAAATGTCACTGATACTCCTCCTGTCACTCATAAATACATTCTCTCCATACACAGCCTTCTTCCTATGCTGAAAGATTTGATGTCCAGAGGAAAATCCTGTATAACAAAGCTAATGACCACAAGCATATTTTTCTGATGCACAGGATAATTTTAAGGCGTGCTTCTGGAACAAAGTAATAAAAGGTATTTGTATGTCTAATTCCCTGCACTGAAAACATCAGCAGTTTGGCATCTAATCACTTCTTCCACTTTCTGTTTCAAAAATGCTTGAGGAGACTGGTTCTGCCTGAAATTACTGACAATTCTGGTTACATTTTTATAGACATGCAGATATTCAATGTGCAAAGTTACAAAAATGTTGCCACTACTGAGTTTTGTTGCCTTTTGAACAGATCCCATTCTAGACCCATGATTTTTCCCTTTGCCTGCTCACCTGTAGCCCTTCTCTTACTGCCTCCAGAAGATATGGAATGATGGAGTAATTCCACAAGTCAGTAAACCAAACTCTAGAACCATCTACATCTATTGGACAGGAGAGGAAGAGCCGTGGACCTGGAGATGGAAATTCAGGTATTACACTCCAATCACAATAAGCATCAAAAATATTGATATTATCTAAAAGTAACATTTTAAAAAAAGTCTTTTTTACATGATATAGCACAAGGAAGTGTACAAAGATACACTTGATATATAAGGAAATAAAATACATATATTTACATATGCCTGGGCAGAGTACTTACCAATAGTAACATCAGAGGAGCTGTGAGCCTCCAAGAATTTGTTCAAATGTTGCCAGACCTTGGGAATCCAATCAATAATCTTAACCAGCTCTGCATTCCTCATCCTGCCACTGATCTCTGTTTCAATCAGTTTTCTTCTCAGGAAACGGCCAAGAAAGCCTTTGACTGGCTCAGTGTGGTTTGCACACAGCACCCATCTATGGCAGAACAGCAGAAATAGCCATTGTTTCTCTGCCATGCTACTGAGTGTAACTGTTCCTGACTACATTTCTTATTTCCAGATTATCAGCATCAAAATGGGCTTCTCCAGTCATACATGTTTTTCAGCAAAAGTTACTCTGGAATATTTCACTAGATGAATCAATTTTTATTGTGCACTGTTTCAGCTCACTTATCATTAATCTGCTTTGTCTAAATATTGTCTTACTGAAAATCTGGTAGGAGATCAAATATCTTAACAATCCTCTGTAAAACAAAAGCTTTATGAACCCATCTCCTTTAATGACAGCACCATAACCAAGCTGCACATGTCAGGGCAGCAGGCAGTAGCAAATGGCATTTCTGTCTCACTTTGGTATTTCAGCTGATAAGAGCAATTTCAGATGACTCAGTAGCCATTACTTCTTTGCCAGCCCACAAACATGAGTGAGAAACATGAATAAACAGTACCTGAAATTATGGTGAAGTTGAAGATTAGGTGTGGAGGAGGTGGCTTGGTTCATTGTGCCAATAATATATGGGCTATTGGGAGAAAAAAAATCAAGCAAATCAAACTTGTGAAGAAGTTTTAAGTAACAACTGAACGTTAAAAAACATTATTCAAAACTCTTTTGCCAAGGAAGGTTTTGTAGTTATTTATGACCAAATTCTCTACTGAGATGCTGAGAACATCAAATTCTGAAAACAAACCAGAAGTCACAAAACAGGACCTTTCACTACAAATGGGGTTTTACTACTAATGATCTATGTCATGAAGCAAATACAACTAGTTTTTTAAAAAATAAGTTTTTAATTACTTATTTCAGAAAAAATTATAATTTTATGGAGGAAAAAGATCCCTCTGAAGCACTATCCACAATATGGACAACCTGATCATCTTCCTCCACATTACTAAATTAACGTGCACTTTGGTATTTTGATTGGATTTTGCAGAAGCAGTGCTCTGAGTACAGGATTTACATCTGCAATGTGTTCTGATACTATTTCTTTACCATTTGTGGTACTTGCAGTTTAGGAGTCCATTAAAAATTTCTCCTAGGGAGCTAACATGGTGCAAATTATCCAAAATGATGACAAGAGGCATATCCACAGCATTATTTTCACTGTTGCACTGATCTGCCAGGTTGGACAGGTACTGGCGGAGTTCCTGCAAAGCAGATATAAAGAAAAGAAGAAAAAAAAAATTCTTCACATTTCTTAAAATAATCAATTAAGATAGATAAGCTTGGTAACAAAATCTAAAGCAAAAGAGTCTGACATCTAACAAATCACATATTTTCTATCAGAAAATAGAAGACACAGTTTTCTTCCTCTTTTGTAGGTTATGCTGAAGACCCAGAGACTGTACCAGAAATCCTGTGTGAGACAAGGGCTTTAGGAGGGGTAATATTTTATAATTTAGTTTGTGTTTTTTATTCATCAATGTCAGACCTAAGAGGTCTGAAATACATTTTTGTTTCTTTTCACAAACTTGATCAACTTTCCCCACACCAAACTGAACTCTGCATTCCACCTAGATTTGTTATATAATCTTGCAACTGTGTTTCCATCAAAATACAGCTGACAAAACTAATCTGGAACAAACCATCCCTCATCAGAGGCAAAATTTGGATGCTTTCAGTAATGCTGGAAAGAAGGACAAGCTTTTGGTGCTGCTGATGAGTGGTTGAAATGCTCTCAGCAGCTTCAAAACATGTCTGAAATCATATCAGTGGTTTAAAACCACAATTTCAATCATCCCATTCCTCCAGAGGAAAATATGCCTAAGGCCATCAAATATACAGCTTTTTTTTTTCTTTTTTATTTTCTTTAATCTAGATGATCACTGGAAGTATATTAGGCAAAACCAGCAGCACATAAAAAAGTGAAGACATGCCTTACCTGCCCAAGAATGTGTCTCTGCAACAGCCCCTCTAAATTCAGCACATGATTACAACTGCTGATACCTGCAGCTGCAGAAGCTCCTGACAGCCTGGAGATGCATTTGAGGGCTTTGGGGAAAGTGCCCGCATGCAATAGGGATTACTTAAGTCTCTGGCAATTTTATGCAGGTGTTTAACTTCCTGGGAAATTCTCAGACTCCTAAACACTTCAAAATTATGACAGCTTTAGGTGTTTAAATACACACCTGGAAGCCTGCTGTTCTAGACTCATAATCAGGTGAATCTGAAAACCTTTAAATATTGTTTCTTTTAGGAGGAACATAATGCTTTGAAAATAAAGGGAAGTTCAGAATGAGAGATTAAGAAAGCTCTCTCATTTTGGACACGTGATTGTGCGAGGATGGTTTGTGCATGCTCACCTTGCTGGATTTGTGGTCGACGTTGAAGGTGGCAATGGTGCCCTCAGCCAGCTCCCTGCCCTCCCTGAGGACCATGTACTCAGACAGGCGGTTGGCCAGGTAGGTTTTGCCTGTGCCACTGGGGCCAGACAGGATGATCCTCCTGTGTTCCATCAGCAGGGACACGTAGCGCTGCAGGATGGGCTTGGGGATCAGCGACTCGAACACCAGCCCATCCAGGCTGTTCTCACAGATACCTGCAGCAGGGAAACAGGCCTCTTTCAGGGGGAATTTCCAATTTTTATCCAAATTGGCCCGATCAAGCTGTTCTTCACTTCAGAGTTAAACCCCTTCCCCACCCTGGTATTCCTTGTGGTTGAGAGAGGCACATACAAAGCTGGAGAACAAGTGCAGGGTGACCTGCACATGGGCTTAGCCTGGATCCTCCTTTAGCCTGTTTAAGTCCTCAGCTGTGTCTCTAAGGCCTTTTGGAAGCTGGCACACCAAAGGATTCCAAGTCACCACTTTTCAAGCGCAAACCATCCATTTTACAACATTTCACCACGCATTCACCCAGAATGTACCTGTTTACTTTTGGATCACTAAACAAAAAAAACCAAAAAACACCAACCCAGCTATCATCAACTCCCCCTACTTTCCCAAATGCTTGTAATTGAATTCCTTCTCTGTATGCTGATAGTTATCTCCCCTAACAGAAAACACCTACTGATAAGCATTTATGCCATGTCAGCAGTCACTTTAGCCAGAACTGGCTCAGGCAAAATACTCAGTGCTTCAATATAAACATCAGGAAGGGAAGCTGGCAGATCACCCAGAGAATGTTTGCATCTCAGTGGTTACTTGAACTATTAAATATTTATATTTATATAAATATTTATATATTTTATACCACAAAGATATATGTAAGTGATTTTCCATAAATTGATTAAATACATTTCTATTTTAATTGAAAACTGTTATCACTTATGAACTTTCAAGGCACAAATCACACCAGTGCACGTTAAATATAAACTCAAATTGCAGCTTTACAGACACAGGTAGACCTTATGCAATATTTCAATTTGAAATTTTGCAGATTTTTCAGATTTTTGACTGGACAGTGCATTTTATGTAAGTAGTAATCCTGGGTTCATGTCAAGCCTCAGTAAATTGATGTATTTCACAGTTTATTTTGTCTTCCTGCCCACTCATTTGCTGTACAAGGCAACTTGGTTTTTCCACCAATATTCAAAAATCTGCTTTCAGTTAAATTTCAAAGTTGATCTGAAGAATGTTTGTCACTGCTTTCAAATACCATCTGTCTGCAGATTTCACTGGTCTAACTTCGAGCAAAGTGATATATGTTCAAAATGCATCAGTTGAGGGTTTTACCCCTGAACTTAGCTTCATAGTATAGTTTTCATAAAAAAGTGCTCCCCTGAGAAACCAAATGAGAAACACAATACTAAATTTTTATCACTATTACGGAATGAAATTGATGGGGATTCTGAAAACCATACATTTTGAAAAATCCAGATTTTAAGGTGTTTCAGAAAATTTGGGCTCCCTCCTTCCTGGTACTTAAGGAGGGACCCTTCAGCAAGACCAATCAAGCAAATGAGTCAAGATTTTTTTTTTTTCCATCCTGCATGAAGGAAATAACAACTATAGCTGTGATAAGGAGCTAATGAATTTTTGAGGCTTGACTCATTTGGGAAGCACTTTGCTGCTCAAACAGCTCCACTGCATCCATGATGGTGTGAGGTCTTCTCCAGGACAACTCAGTATCTGTGGAGTGTGTAATTATTCCTAGAGTTACAGGTTGAAAACTTGCTGAAATTACAGACTTAGCAAGTCCCCAAGTGCTGACTTTATCAAATAAAAATAGAAGGAAGTAAATAAATGGTAGGAACAGGAAAAAGCAGTGCAATAAAAAGTTTCTACTCCTCTGAGTTTCTTGGCACAGAAAGCTCTAATAAAACTCAACAGTGAAAACTCCACCAGTCAGGTCAGGTGAAATTACCTTTGATAGTAACTGAGATGGTGTTGTTTTCTCCAACCAGGTACCCACAGGGCAGCAGCTCTGGGGTCTCTGCACTGTTGGTGCGCCTGATTTCCCCGATGCTGTAGCCCAGAACACTGTCTGAGTTGAGCCCCAGCTGGCTCACAGGATCCACATGGATGATGTACTCCTGGGGTGGAAAAGGGACACAAAAAGGCAGCACTGAGGTTTCTTTTCTGCTGCAACAGTACTTAATGCACAAAGTTAAATACAGCTTGGTACCATCAAAACCCCACTGGAGAACTCGAGCTCACAGCATTTTGTACCCACTGACCTTAAACAGGCGTCTTACAACCCCATCCAGAATATCCCACTTGGTCTTCCCACTGACTCCAATGCAGCCTATGAGGAAGGTGCGAGGCCTGGAATCCTAAATGCACAGGAATAACTCTATCAGACAAGTGTGGTTAATGTAATTAAAATGCTAGCTTCCCTGCCCCCTCCCATTTACTTCTAAATAATGGTGCATCCTTACTACTCTATATGGGGAATTCTGAATGGCATATGGAATCTTCTTCACATGATAAACATTTTCCAGTGTTGGATCACAAATCTAAAGAATACTTAGGTGTCTGTGTTATGTGTATGTTACATTTGCAAGGTTTATACTATTTATTACTAGAAATTCTGCTGTGGGCATAGAAACTTTATATATATAGAAATTACACATGGCTCTATGTAAAAGTAGTAATATAGAAAGAGAGTTTATATATTATATTTGATGTATCACAGCATTTTGAATTTTGTAAGTGATTTTTAAGGCAGATAAAAGAAATCAGAACAAATATAATTTTTCTGTTTCTCTACAGCTGCACTCACTGTGAAACATTAATTGAACAGAAAACTAATTTCTATCATAAGATTTGAAGTGTTACTAAAACTTGCTCTGACTGCAGTCAATTAGCAGCAGTTTCACTGCTTATCCAGGGTTGTGATAATTAATGCAAAGTTAGTATTTAACGTAAAGATCTGCTGAGTCCATTTTATTTCTGATCATTCAGATTTCTGTCCACGCCTCAGGAAGACATGAAGTCACTTCTTAAACACACTTTTACAGGTACTCAAAAATGCTAGATAGCAAAGCCACTGCTTGGCAAAGACTGTGTAATACTTTTATGCATGCAGAACATTAAACACACAAGATGGGATGCAACTTTACAATATTTGCAATTTATTTGGTATTTAGGATTCTTTCACATACTTGTGGATGGTAAACATCTGAAAGATGTCATTCTAAACAGGGTACTTGTGCCAGAGAGGACAACTTGAACTAGAATGATATGGTCCCAGCTTGGATTTGTCAAGTTCTTCCATGAGATTGGTGCTTCTGGTATTTTGGTCCCTCTTGTCAGCTCCAAGGAAGCTAGAGGTAGCCAAGTGCTTTCTCTATCACTATTAACATACCAATGAACTGTTTTCCTGGGAAAATTCTTAAAACTCCTTGGTAAACTTGAATTCCCTCACACATTCCAAAGTCACTTATGTTTCAAAGCTGGGGATGAAACACAACTCACCTCCTTCCATTTCATCTCATCCTGGAAGTTGACAAGTATTTTGACATGCCTGCCTCCTTCTTTCCGGCCAGAGCCATCTCCAGTGTCATCCAACAGCATGTCTGTGGACAGTAAACATCAACAGCTTCACAGCTGGAGCTCAATTACAATGGAGGCTATTCTGGTTTATTGTAGTCAAACACAACACATCTGGGCTTAACATGGCCCAAGGTAAAACATGAGAACCAGGCTGACTGACTTCCCTGCCACACATCCCTCTTAAAAAGGGAAGGTCATTGAAAATTATTAGCCAGTTACTCTGTATTTTCCTTCCTATGATATATCCCCTGGGAAATGTGCACCATTAAATGGCTTTAAACATGACTTTTCAGAGCTGAGGTCATAATTGGACACTTCTGACTGAGGCTGTAGCAGACCTACGATGATATTTAAAAGAAGGCTTTGTGCCAGCTTGTGACATATTTCCACACCTCAGGTGTTAATAATCCTCATGCTTTCATTTTTCCATGGCTAACCAACCCAAGCTTTCCAAGTGCAGGATAAAACCTGCCCCACCATCCTTCTCATTAAACTCACCAAGACTGATTGACTCCGTGAGGTTCAGGCTGTGTTGAGAGAGACCCACTGAGTGTCTGGGGGAGGAGGAGATGGAAACCTGAGACTGAGCCCTGCTACAGCTGCCATGGTTTTCAGATTTCAGCCGATCGTTCTCTGCTTTTAACTTTTCAATCTCACTCTTGAAAACACAAGTCAGACATTAGAAGGCACAGTGAAAACATGACCACAAGATAGGAACATAAGAAACTTAAGAATAAATGGTAGTTTAGCAGAAATGCTGTTTTCCTAATATTATAATTAAGGATTTTAATTATTAGAATGTCCTTTCTGTGAAACTTTTCAAAGTATCCTAAAATACCTAAATGGGAACTCGCTAACTCTGAAATACAACTACCTTAAGGCAGAGAGCATGGAAACATTCTGACAGCCACCAAAATGCTGTCCCCATCTTGGGGTTGAAACAGCTGCAGCTGAGGGCAGCAAAGTCAGGTGTTCAAGCTGACTTTTAATGAAGGTTTAACACTGGCACAGAGCTACACACAGCCTTTAGCAAGCACTCAGAAACATCAGATCTTTACTGTGCGGGTGGTTGGCCAGGCTGCAGGATGTGGGGTGGCTGTTCCTCACCTGCATCCTGTTCATGGCCTCGCGGAGCTGGTCCAGCTGGTGGGCAGAGCTGAGGGCTTCCAGGCGAATGTCCGTCAGCTTCATCTCCTTGTCCCGCAGCTCGTTTCGCAGCTGCATCACCGTCTCAGCCTCACTGTCAGTGCACTCAGAAATACTGCAGGACACAGACAAACACATATGTTCCCTTCCTCATGGTGCCTCTCCAGGATTTATTAGGAGAAGAGGAATAAAGCCTTTTTAATTCTGCTTGAAGCAGATAGCAATTTTGGCTTATTGAATTAGTGATACCATAAATCAGATATTAAACAGGTCATGGAAATTTTAGAGTTTAATGAAATAAAGATGCCTGAGGGTTATTTTCCTTTAATCAGCATCTGAAACAATTACCTGAAATCACCTACTATTGGATAGTCTTAATTTCTTTCAAGGTAGTTGCTTTAATGGAAAAATAAATTAAGGGGGTGCAGCCATTTAACAGCAGTTGGTTGGAAATTGATGAGTTCACGGACAGATTTAAAGCTCACCAGGTGTGCACAGCTGGGTTTCCCTGAACTGCTCTGGAGGGCTTTGGAAATCTACACCTATTCAAGCAGGATAAATTCCTGCTCACTTTAAAGAACTCATGCTTAAAAAAATTTTGGTGGCATTTTTCTTCCCTCTGCCCACAAAAAAAATAAAGTTTCTGAGTGAGTAACAACATTTCAGCACACTTGTAACTGTATCTGTATAAAGATCAACAACACAGCTGCCAGCCTTAAGGAAGATTTTACCTAACATGCCTTCCTCTAAATCAGGTTAATGAGAGATGTTTTCACCACCAAAAAGCCAATAAGCCAAAACACAGTAGTTTTACTTGTGCCCTGTTCTTCCCCCAGTTCACATATTTACTCTTTGTTCATGTTTATTCTTTTGGCTTCCATAGCAAGATGAGATGTACCCACACATCATTTTGGCTGATGACAGATAGGATCATCATTTGACAATTTTCTGGCCTAAGAGTGTTAGAGCACAACTTGTTGTAGTCACCAGAAATGCACCAAGTTAGGCTCAAGAGACAGAAGAAGCTTTGAAACAAAAATCATAGAGGATTATCTTCTGCTACTGACATTTTATTACTGTTATACAGCTGGAAACTATTGCTATTGTTTTCTTCATGTGAAAAAGAGTGGAGGGGAACAACTCCAATGCATTTGTTCTGAAATCAGGCTGGAAGCTGTACACGACCTCCCAAGGTCAGGAGGATGTCTGGTAATTACAGGTTTCACAATACTGCCTTTTAAAACTTTCTGTATTTGTTTATCCTGTTTAAGTAACAAAGCTACTGATGGAATTAACATAAAAGCTGTTTTACTAAATTTTCCATGCACATTCTAAAATGTGAGTTCAGACTGAAAACAGTGTGGCAAGGGATATGTTAAACTTTATTTCAGAGGTGGCCATGGAAAGGACCAGGCACAGGTGGCTAGTGAGCTACAGAAGGAAAGAGAGGTGGATCATCTCCATTCACCCAGCACAAGTGGTTAGGTGAGTTCATCTGTATCACTAAACCACAGTGTTTGATTTTGTTTCCTTTATCTTTGTCAACAGAATTGGGAATTTACCACGGCAGATTAATACAATATGTGCTGTGTTTAGACAAGAGAAACAAAATCCCAGATTTGACCTAGATTGTTTAATTAACAGCAAGAGATCCAATTACTTTGGCATCTCAAGGTCACCCTGATTATAAATATTCTTGATAGTCAGTACATTCTGCTGAGAAAGCAACCCAATGAAATATTTACACTTCAGTACTGATGCAGTGATTTTTGGCTTCCTGAACACCAATGCAAAGGTACTGGGTTGGGAGTCACCTCATGCATCTTTAAATCTCTGAATACAGGAATTCAGCATTTCTGTCCTCTACCTTTCCTCTACCAATGCAGCAAGATGCCTTCCATGCTATTTTCTGTCTAAAGTTTACAAAAATCACTTACAGGGAATTGGAGTGGGAAGTTCTCAGCAGTGGTGTTGAAACAGTGGTGTTGTGGTGTGGTAGCTTTGGTGAGGAAGGTAAGGAAGAATCAGTCATCTCCTCAATGTCTGAATGAGAAGATGCCGACTTGGGAGATTTCTTTTTCCCAAAAGCTTGCTTGAAGGAGCTGCGTAACTGGAAAAAACAAGACCACAGAAGCAGGTCCATCATTAAGAGTGAAATCAGGCAAAAAAAGCCACAGAGTAAAAACTCTCAACATGCAAATACTCCAGATGCTACAGCCATTCTCACATACATAGTAACACAGGTGAAAAATACCAAAGCTTTTTTTCTCCTTAACTATTTTATCAGATTAATAAGGTCAATAGGAGTGGCTATGGATACTTCCTATTTTTTAAGAACTATTTGACAGCAAATCCTGTTCAGTGCAACAAGCTTTACAGCGGCGTGGTGACAGCTTGCAGCTGTGCTGGCACAGGGCCCAGCCAGGTTAATGGTGCTAGAAGGGTTAGTGGTGTCAATGGTGGGTTAGCTTTGTACCTCCAAGTTTAAAGTAGGTCCTTCTTACCTCATTGACCTGCCAGAAGAAGTGAAAGCAAAAGGAAGTGGGGAAAGGAAAAAAAACATGTTTTAACAGATAAAGCCACTGATAAGGGAAGTTTTGTATTTCTAAGACAAACACCAGCAATGATTAACAAACAAATACTTTAAAACCGGAACCCTGTTTCCAAAACCGGGTGTCTCAAACCACATACAACCATTTTTTTGCATTACCTGAAGAAGACACCAGATCCAAACTCTTGTAACTATTTAAATTACATTTTCTCCTTAGCTCAGGCAGAGTGCTTTGGCTAAGAGCCAAGTTAATAATGTATTTTTTCATGCAGGAAAAGGTATTTCATCATGTGAAAAGACTGCAACTTCTCTACCTACCTGCAACTAAAAAAACCTTCTGTAATGTGATTGCCCTTTTCCAGACAAGAATTAATATTCATGTCATTAAACAGATGTTACCCTAAAGTTACAATTCAACAGGTAGTGTTCAAGAAGCACTTGAACAATGTTCTTAGATACTTAGTTTCACTTTCAAGGAGCCCTAAAGGTTAAATCCCCATGGAATCAAGGTCTGGACTTGATCCTCGTGGCTCCCTTCCCACTCAGGATACTCTATGTACACCTTTTAATGCCATTGCAAATTGCATACTGTGCACATGCTGGCATAATATGAGATGGAAGCTGTTTTTAAGCTAGACAAAGACTCCTACAATAAGAAAAGTTGAAAATCTGATGTTTCAGTTCTGGATGGACAGCTGCATTGCTTCTACAAAGAACACAAAGATCTTGGCTGAGAACTTCCTCAGCACTGGTGGAATAAAGAATGTGTGAATCAGATTCAACTCACATATTTTTCCCAGTAGCGTTTTAATTTCCAGTCTTCATTTCACAGCAATGATGTACTCATTTTTAATAACAACATAAAAATACTGTCCTGTTTCTTCTACTTCATGAAAGCTTTATTATTTATTTATCTTTATAATATAGAAATGTTCCCTTAACCTTCTTAAAAAATACTTATCTGATGAATGAGAAATGTAGGCTGAAGAAGGACCATATCCACTATGTTACAATAATAAAGAATAGAAGCTAAACAAGAATTTTATAAAGTGTTTATCACAACCAATGCTTAATGACTAAAAATGTTTTGTGTCACAAACTAAGGGTTGCTAGATATTTAGAAGTTACAACCATTTACTGTCTTTATACTAATGTACAGCACAAGAAAGATTTGGAGATTTTTTTTCTATTCAACCAATTATTTAAGGGGCAGAGCAGAAATGCTTCTTTTGTGAAGCAGCTGGCAATACCAAGAAATACCAAAATGAAACCTCTGAGATAAGAGAGAAATAAAAACAAGAACTTGTTCAGGAAGCTCTTTCTGACAGTTCAGAGTTTCATCAACATTTCTGAGAGGATTGTGCAAATAAGAATGAAGCTCTTACCATCTCTAACCACATTTTGCAACTCTACAGATTTACCTGTATATCCAAGGGACCCAGGGAGATTTAAATTCAGTGGGAAGAAAGGGGTTATTTTACTGCTACAATAAAGGATCTAGGACTTCAGTCCAAACTACAGTCAGACTAGGTAACTAAGGCAGTTATGGTCTAATTGTAAATGGAGTTGAAGATAATATACCTTTCCTCCAGTACAAGGTACCTTGTACATAGTACGTGATGAGCAAAGAGGGAAAAATGGGAAATGACAGGTAAGTATTGCAAAAACTTCCAAAAGAGATGTCTGTCACAAGAAAATTTTAAAGATCAGTATTTTTTTTATATTACTCTTAGAACTCCAAGTTAATGCTGGACAAAGAGTTATTAAAGTGTTTAATATGTTCACTTATAAGAAAGCCCTAAGAGATAAAAAAAAGACAAAACCCACAAGAATGATCTTCTCTTGTGGGTTTGTTTTACTTTAATGACAGATGCCACATTTTCTTTAAGGGGCTGAATTTTACCTTTAGCCAGAAATTATCTTTGACAGCTATTTCTAATTTAAGACTGGCCTTTTAGCTGCCAAGCTAAAATTCAATCCTATGCAGAGTCAACACAAGGATATACATCACTTACAACTCAATTAAGCCTTCACAGGAAAGTTTACCCAGGATTTAAGCAGTGCAGAGTCCTTGTGCTGACCTGCTGTACGAGGCAGGAAGGAGCAGCTGGGTGGATTCCACTATGCATGTCCTGACAATTTCACATAAACCTCACACAGGTTGCTAAAACACACTCACCCAATTCTTCCTCTTCTTTTTCTTGGAGTCACTCTCAATGTTGCTGCCCACACTGGAGTGGCTAGTAGCACTGTTAATGCTGGAGACGCTGTCTGAGGAGTGCTGCCTCCGGATCCGCAGGTCCGTGGGCTGAGCAGCTCCAGGACCTGGATGTGAATGGAGGCAGTGTCAAAGTTATCTAGGAAATGTGATGAATGGTATTAATCATGCAATCCTGAAGGAACATTTAGGAAACCCAGCACTCAGACAATCACTTATCCCAATGGATGTATTGCATATTTCAAATCCTTGTTTCCTGTGATGAGGTTAAAATCTGAGATGCTTCAAACTTTTCCTTCAGCAATTTATCCCAGTAAATTACTGGGTTACTCTGGTCTCTGGGTAGCTCTAATGGTTACATCAGACTGAAGTCTCACTGGAGAGCCCTGGGGTCTTTGTATGTGGTGCTTGCCTCTCACCTTTGCAGTTAAGCTCAGGTGTGTTGATGACTCCATTGATGGCAGCCTGAGCAGCAGCATTTTGTTTCTTCAGGAGTTCAATTGTCTTCCGTAACTCATTCAGTTCCGAGTCCTTGAATTAGGAAGAAAAAACATATGATGGTACATGGAAGAAGAACTCCAAAGAAGCTGATTTTCCATCTAAGTTTTGGTAGTTCATAGTGAATTTATGGTATATGTACAAGGAGGTGAAAATGAGGTTTGGGATACCTGGGGAAGCACACCCTCAACAGGGTGCAAAATAGCTTGGGTACTATGATACAAAAAAATTAATGTATTCTGTAATGCAGAAATAATGTCTATTCAAGTATACTGTCCAAAAACACTACGGTGCCACTAGTCTTGTAGGTATTCTTGGTGTTTCTTTCAAACATGCCCATGTATGGACGCATTGGGATGAAAGATATTGCAGTAATATGTAATACTGAAGACTTGTGTCCAAAGCAACAATTGATAGGAACAACCTGATCAGTCGCCACAAAATCCCAGTGCAGAAAATGTAATTGTTTTATACAAATTATTTATTGTATTTTACTCTGCCACCACAAATGAGGGAGCTCAGGCAAATTGTGTATGTGACTTTTTCCACCCCCCCCAGCTACAGAAGGAGCACAGGCAACAATGCTGGAAACAGAAATGAAGACTTCCCAAACCCTTTTGAAGCTTGCCTTTTGTTCTGCTGTCATGGTCAGGCTCTGCAGTCGGATCGTCATGTTCCCCAGGCTCTGCTCAAATGCTGCCACCAGGTGAGCCTGAAATCAAACCACACACGAGTTTGTTCTCTTCCCCCCAAAAGGAGTTTTTATCCAGGTATTTAATCAGTCCATCCAGTGCATAGCATTGTTGTGTAAATGGTGCAGAGAAAGCAACACTGCTTAGAAAAGGTCAAATGAGTAGAGTTACATTATGGAAATGCTTGCCAACAATAAAATATAAATCAAGGTTTTGTATAGAGAAAAGTCAGGCAGAAACTTCCCTCCAGCTAAGCCACTATTTTCCTTGTGGATAACTAAGGCAAAAAGATACTGGCAGTCACAGGGATGGAGGTTCTCACTGTGTTTATCCCACCAGGAGAGCAGATGCTTTGCCAGCTGATATACCTGTATCTAACTCAAAGACTCCTCCAATATTTGAGCGCACCTTGCTACATATCATCCAAAATTCCTGCTGCTTGGCCAATTACCCTATTTTCATTTCCCAAGGAAAGAAAAGAAAGATTTATCTGTGTTTCTTGGGAGAAGAATGTTGACTCTTTTTCCCAGGAAGCATGGAGAATGCAATGTCCATTACATGAAAGGCATCAGCTAGGAACTGAAAATGACTGAGAAGCAAAAAGAAGGAAAAACAGATTGAGAAGATGGAAAAGAATGTAAGAAACTGTATTTCTAGATACATGACATGGCACTGTTTAATGACCATTCATATGCATGCACACACATATAACTGATCACAGGTATATTTCAATAGATATTGGTCTCATTAGCCATAATAATCTACACATGATAGAAAAAAATAGCTTTATTTATCTATTAAAATTAATTCTATATGCACAGTGACAAGTAAAACTGTGAAATCTTTCCAAGCAGAAGAGGTCATTTTATCACCTGAAAAAATACAGAATAGCAAAACTTTTCACAGAGTTATTCCAGACTCATTCAGCAGCAGCACACAGTTGACTTATCCTAAATAACTGTTCTCACATTCACAATGAAAACAAGCATGAGCAGTACAATAACATGGGGATACCACAATGAAAATAAGCAGAGCCAAAACTGTGAGAAAATGGCAAAAAGTAATTCAAAACCTAACACTACACACATAAGAAAATTTAAATATTTATTTTAAAAACATAGAGTGCACAGCTTCTTTTGGGGAAGATGAACAGGGAACAACAAAGCTGATGTCCACTGATCCTCAGCAATACTTTTCAAAAGCTGAAAATAAACAGGCAAGCAGGAGTGCATGGGTTAGTAACAGGATACAAACTCTCATTGCTTTGACCTGAGTCTTAAAAACCAGCTGCTCTTTCAAAACCGGATGTTGCAATTATTCCTATCTCAAAATCGTTCAGTGAGTTATGGAAAAAAATGTATCTTCACTTTCTACAGCTGGAGCAAAACTGTTTTCAAATTCATGCCCTTGATGGCTTGAGAAGCATCAACAATTGCAGTGTCTATGCAAGGAAACTCAGAAAAAAAATTGTAGATTGAAGAGATTAATTTGAATTGTCTAAGTTTTAATTGCCTTTTATTAAAGGAATCATGTCTAAAGGAAATGTTCAAGTGTCTTAACTAACAATATTTATTAATCTCAATCTTTTTGAGAACAGACATTGCCTTTTACATAGAAAGAGGGCATGTTCTCTGGAAGGAGGTGATTAGAGACTGAAATTTAATACTAGGACAGTTATAGCAACGTATCTGTAGCCAGTTTATGGACAAATGAAAGGCAGGCTCAAGTCTAAGATGTTTAAATAGCATGAATAAAACACTTCAAAATTTTAACAAAAGGAAATAAGCAAAAATGGAATATTATCAAAATAATAAATGATAGGTTAACTTTTTTGAGAAAAGCCCACAAGAAAAACAAGAAAAACCCACAAAACCCCAAATGACCCCAATCCAAACAAAAACATACAGGAGTGTACATTAAAAACTGTTCTCTGCAAAGAGTAGTAGTAACCACACAGAAATTCTTGAGCAGATGAAGAGCAGCTGGGCCAGACAGCGAGAAGCCTGAGCTGAGCACCGGCCCAGTGACCCTGAACTGAGGGAAGGAGAATGCAATAAAGCCAAGGCAGAGCCATATGAGCTGCTCAGCTGACAAGTTTTTTGTGTGAAGGAAACAAGCTGGGTTATTTAACAACATCATTAAAAAGCTATGCAAGAGAACCTGGTCCTGCTTTCCCACAAGTAAAAGAAACTTCTGGGGGAAAACCAATTCATGTATGCATCCACTTTGTATTTGAAAGGCAAATACAAATTTTAACTTTTGCAAGATGTTTAAACTGTTTCCTTTTCCTCTTGGGACGGTGACTAGGTGGTTTCATGCAGTCAAAGCCCTTTTATTTGACTTTTCTGTTATAACTGTGTTCTTTGTTTTCCGGCCCCATTTTCAAGCTGGACGAAGCACTGTGATGCCTGCAGTGGACAGCACAGATTTCCCCTTGAACCTTTCCTGTGATACTGCTTAGGTGAAACCTGTCCTTTCCTACAGATTCAAAGAGCTGATGGAGAGGAATGTCCCCTTCAAGCAGCACATGTTCTTATGTTTATTCATTCCCATAAACCAGAATGTCAGTATGATCTGATCTGCTGACTATTCATCTGCATCTTATTTACTCTAGAATTGCTTATTCTCCTTGCAAGCTTCTGTGTTGTAGCTATCTGTGACTGTAGCATAGAACACACAAATAAACTTGCTCAGAGTCATACAATATTGCCTCAACACCTCCTGGATTCCAAGTACTTTTTTTCCCCGAGTGTCTTAAATTACTTATCCCTCAAATTCCTGAAAGGAACAAGCAGAAGCATTGTCTACACTGACAAAAAGTCAGGTATCTCCATTCTTTAGGCTTAACTTTAAATTAGTTTCCAGAGCCCCCTACGCCTGTATTATCTATCATGCCATTAACCCTCATCTTTATGCAACAGAAAAACATAATGCATTTCAGTCTGTTTCTATTAACTTTTACTCCTACCAATCATAATCTCTATCTCATGCCATCCAAATGTCAAAGCAAGACACTATTTATAAACAAAACCCGTCCTCAATTATTTCTCCAGACTTTAGAATGGCTCACATACATACAAAGCCAATTTAATATTATAACTCATTTTTTAAAGAAAGGTGTAAGATAATTTAGTAGGGCAGAGGATGCTATTTTTGGACATGTCCCACACATGCATGCAGTTATTTCTTTAAACACATCAGTAATATGAACTGAATGTTATACATATGATATCTTTTTGTCACTTAAAAAATATGGGTAGTAGTTGCTGCATTAAATGCATTCCAGGTTAATGTTTGCTCAGAGTTGTACTCACATTAGCAGTCAGCTGAGTTGTCAGAGCTGACACTTTTTCTTGGGATGCATCCAATTCTCTCCGCAGCTTGCGAATCTGCGGGTTTTAGGAGAACACCTCAGTGCATCATAACAAGGAGAAATAAAAAAGCAAGACACACAGTGCAGAGTGTCATTTATGCTTGCCAAAGAGGATGTGCTCTTACCTCTGACTGGCACTTCTCTTCAGGCTGTAAAATAAAAGGAAGTATGTGAGGATATTACAACATAACCAGACTGACAAATTTATGCAAATTCTTTTTTGTATTTCAAAATCTCTAATGTGAATTCCTTATTTTGGATTCCCACATCCATATTCAGTCTAATTTCATTTCCTAATTACTCTCAAGGAAAAAGAAAATAGGCTGCTGGAGGTACTTCCTTCTGCAGGAAGGAGTTTGGGCTCCATCTCCCAGCCTGCTGACCAGTGTACCTCTGATCTCAATCACAGAAGCAAGAAGAAGTCCTGGCTCTGTTCATAAGGGACTGCATGAGGCTCTGAAGAACCAGGACTGCCACAGAACTTGGCGGATCCTAGGCAATTCTCTTCATCCCATGCTCAGCTCTCCATGGGAAGGAGGCCACATTTTTGCATTCCAGTGATGTGAAAAAAAATTCTGAAATTCCTCCCACTTGGGTGCTACCTAAGCACTGCGGCAATGAAAATGTGAGGGCACCCTCACACAGCCAGTTGTGAGGGTGCCAAGTGGATGTACTGACCATCCACTGTGGTCAGCATGATAGAATTGTGGCTACTAAGGCCTGTTTCTAACCACAGTTATCAGCTAAGGAGAAGTATGGGGTAGGAGGTCACACACTCCACTGTTTCTAAGTAAACATGCCTATTAACAGCCACCAGGAAAATTACAGCTATCCAAACACACTACTGGGGCCACTCATGCAGCAAGCACAGGAATCTGAAGCTCTGAGTGCTCACCTGTATTTTCAAACTCCAGTTTGAAAGCCTTATTTTAGCCTTAATGAATATCTACTTGTGGAGAAAATGTTACTGGCATAGCGACTAAATGGCCTTTTTTTAGAATTATTAATATCTGTGCATTAAAAAGTGGACTTAAACTTCCTTAGTAGCAATACATTAATAGAAGGATGGGATGACTTTATTCAGCAAATTTTGGGGTGCTATAAGTAATGAAGTTCAAATCTCCTATCTACTGAGGGGCTTTGTAACAAAACCTACTTAGCACAGCATAAAATACAGACTCAAAAAATCAATGGCTGCTTTTAGGCCATTGAAGTCTGTGTTTAATGAGGATACTGCTAAATACCCACAGGCATCTTCAAAAACATAAATATTCCTTTTGTAGCTAACATTCAGAACACAGTCAAATGAAAACTGCTTTTTTCCTCCTCCTTGAATGGCAAAACTAAATAGCAAGACCAGTCAATTCAATAATTTTGATGAATAAATAAACTCTTGATTTCATTATACTCACTGTGGAATAAATAGATGATGTACTGGACACCAAAGAGAGAGAAGAACCATGCACTAAAGGAAAGAAAATAAGCACAATGAATATAAGTGCACTAACCACAGAATGGAATCATCATAAATCATCCACTGTCAACCACAAATGTATTGAAGAAATACTTTCACAAATTTCATCATCCATCATCATAAACTTAATTATATTTTTGCACCAATAATGTATGGTTTGAAGAATCTGTGTCCAGTTATATATGATCCATAACCTTGGATTTAGTAAAGCTGTTTTAAAATTCTCATAATACTTGTTTGTTTGGGAAAATTAGGTGTGGCCAAGAAAGTTTAATAGAGTTTTGATGAAGATCTGTTCAGAGATACATATTTCTCTGGACAGTTATCTTAAAATTCTTGCAAAAAGGCTTACTCAAGATTAAAAAAAAAACCCAAGAAATGCAAAAGAGATTACAAAATTAAATCTAAGTATTTAATCTTCAGTTTTAGATGAGATTGACAGGGTTTCTTTATTTTTCAGGATGGGAATGTCCTGAGAAAACCACAACACCTGTGTTGTAACCAGATGCTCCAGGAGAAAATGTGGAGGACCCAGGATAAAACAACATTGTCAACAATTTTGGCCCTGTGAATTGTCATGGAAATGCAGCTGTATCTTCCTTCTGCTGACTTAAGGGAGCTGTATCAGTGCATCAATAAACCAAACATTCCCTTTTCCTGCAGGATTTCTTGGTCTTTCTTTAAAGCAACAACATTTTTTAACAAGGCAAAATTTGTTCTCTCATAAAGAAATTAACAGTGAAAACATGGCTACAAAACTTTCTGGAAAAGGTGTAGTTTCAAGCAATTTTTGCATTTAAATTCAATAAAGGACATACATATACACTGATGGTGTAGATGATCTTCAGAAGTCCCTTCCAACCCTAACTATTCTGTGATTCTGAAGGTTGTTACCATCACTCAGACATCAGGGTTTACATATAAATATAACATCATTTCATTCTTTATTATACTATTGAAAAGAAGTACATGAAGCTATTCTTTCTGCTCCTGAAACATGCAAAATTACTTTTCCTTTATTTTTAGAAACTAACAGTATTGAAATGAAACTTCAATTCAAAACTCAGGTAACTGAACACAAATCATGTAAAAAAGCATAAAATCACTTTTTCTTTTCCTAAATCCTCCAGCCACAAAAAAAAAAAAAAAAAAAAAAGTTTAGGAAAGCTGCCATTTTGGTCTAATTACCTACTGCAATTCTACATTTGCAATAAATGGATTCTGCTTTCCCACTGACATTATATCCTAAGGCAATACTGGAAAGAGAAGTAAACAAGGTCTAAGTTGGCTTCTGAAGGAATGTAAGACAATTTAAAAAAACCCACAAGAAAGTAAAAAAAAGAACATCACATCAATTTGCTTTCTCTGGGTAATCATATTTTCAATTAAAAGATCTTTCTAGTTAGGCATTAAGGACTATACTCCACTAAGAACATAAAAATAAGTGGTGTGAGTCAGAGCCAGGCTCTGTCTAATGATGTGTTCCAACCTTGGGTGCAACCACAGCTCATGCTTACTGAAAAGAATGAAAAGAGACAGATACACAGTGATTATTCCCCAGGTACATCTTTGCACCTTCTGGGAATCAGCAAAGATGGAAATTCCAGGGATGGAAACTGCAGTCAGACCATTATTTTGCCTGCTGTGACTTCTCTACCATTAATTCACTTAACTGCTACTGAACCCACTGATACATTTTGTCTGTAACGAAAAATTCTCTTGTGTTCAGAAATGTAATTCTTTGCAGTTGTTTTAGACCTGCTGCTGAATCAGTAAGTTCTTTGAGTACCTCCATGCCACTGTGCTAATAGAAGGAATGGATAACCGATCTCCACAACAAAACAAATTCAATACACATCCCTTCAGCCATCATTTCCCAAGCTTAAGATTTCTATTTTGATTTTGTATAATAAATGTTCTGTGCTTAAGATCTCCTTCTCACTTTTCTTTACTTGCATTTTCCCTTTAAGATTTTCAAGATGGAATGCCCCAAGTGAAGCAATATTGCACAAGGCCACAAATGGACCCATACAGGGAATATAATATTATTTTCTGGTCTGCCTCCCTATATTCTTCCTTGTTGAATTCTTCTCCTAAAAGAGATGTAACCAAAAAAGAGCCCTACCAGCTGGACAGAGAGGAAACAGAAACCTTTACCATGGACTTGGTCACACACATCTTTGAGTTAGAATCAGCTAGAATTTTTAAGATCACATTGCGACTTTAATACAGGAGAGAAGACTCAAAATGAGAAAAAAAAAAGAAAGAACACATGACTCTGGGAATCCTACTCTTGCCTTGTGAAACATCACCATCACATAGAACCATAGATTTATTTAGGCTCGAAAAGACATCTAAGATTATCCAGCCCAACCATTAATCCAGCACTGCCAAGGTGATCACTAAACTGTGTCCCCGAGTGCCACATCTACATGGCTCTTAAATTCCTCCATGAATGGTGATTCATGTGCATCGTTTGATCCTGTGTATCATTTCAGATGTCTCATTTCAAGGAAAACTAAGGAGTTAATATATTTGTGCAATTTCTTTTTAATGTATCTGCAGATGGCTACTTGAAGGCTATTTAATTAGGGGCCTGAAGGCAGGCTCTTGATACAATTCCTGGTTTTCGCAGCCAGCATGCATCTGCACGCAGGCTACAAACCCAAATTGGTCTGGAGCTATTATTTTAAAGCACTGTAAATGCACAGGCAAGCATGTATAATTTTTAGAAAAGAAAGGCTCCTAGCCGTGATCATCTGCCCAGAAAACAGAAAGAAGAACTGGTGTTGCATGCAGTCAGTAGCACCAAAAGGAGTAACAATTTATATCCCAATGATAATGGACTTAATTTTTTTTTTTTCTCTTGGAGGCTGAAGTATCAGGGTGGAGCTCAGCTCCTGGGGAAGACTGTTGGCTGGGGGAGTGGGGAAACTGGAGAGCCAAGAGACCATGCAATTTTTATGCTATATTTTTTCCCCATGCAGTCCTGGAGAGTTTGAAAGCTGTTCCTGCTGGCACTTCCACAGCCCTGAACCCTGTCTGTCACAAGAGTTATGTACTGCAAGATGACATACATGCATGACTGCACTTCACACCCAAAGACAAGAGAAAAAAAGGCTTTAAAGAATAAATCCTGGCCCTGCTGAAGTTAATGAGAAACAAATATCTCGTTATCTGCTAGGAAATAATTAAGAAGTAGGTTGGTAAGCTTTATTTAAGACCTGGATTTATGCTTCATTGACACTCAATGATTGTATAAAATCAATTTGTTCATTAACCACAAATTTAAATTTCTATAATATTTTTTTTAATCTATTCTCTCAAGGTGAAGGCAAATCTCTATATTTAGAAACTATATTTAGAAACACTTGATCACTTAGACCTTGCGATTCCCTAAGAAATAAGCAGGAGCTAATAAGCAGGTGACTCCTTCCTTTTCTACAGCCAGGGAAGTGATAGAAGACCTTTCTCCTGAAGACAAAAGTACAGAGACTACACCTAAACATTCAATCCATCTGGTAAAATATTATCCTTTTAGGTGTGAAAAATGGAAGAAAATCTGAAAGGGATCTTCAGCGTGTCCACTGTAGGGTCAAATTCATTCCTCAGATACAAAAGTGGCATTTTCCAACCCCTTTCAAGTCCATAACTTAGTGGATATTTCTTGGACTTAATTTCCATTACTTTTTTCCAAATCAATAGAAAGTGCTTAATAGAACATTTCACCTAACTCTTTTCAAATTTTCCTTTTCTTCTTTTTTTTTAGTGGTATAAACCATTCAATACGCAATATTCAAACATGCAATATTTATTAAATGTTTATCCAAACTAGCCTCTCTGCTCTCTGCTGGACAAGAATTTCTGAACTACAAGGAAGAGTTTAACCTCCAATGTGCCAAAATGGATTTGCTGCAATCTTCAGCACAGTTAAAAGACTAAGGCTACAATTTTTTGGAGGATGTCTTCAATAAAACTGAAGTAAGTTTTGCTGCAGTAGCTCTTTCAGTAAATCACTGAAGTGTGACACAGATGCAGTGATTCAAATTCCTTTACAGATTATATTAGAGGACAATTTAGTAAGAGCATGACTTCATCACAGTATGGAACTTGACTGACTGAGCATCTGGCAGTCTTTGACTGTTTATGATCATTCAGCCTTCTGAGAGCAAAGAAAGGTTAATTCCTGCAATGACCCAGCTTTTAGCCCTACAGCATTATTCTAATAATTTTCAACCCCTAATGAAAATCCTCAGCCACAGACCTCTAAAATACAGTTTAATATACTGATGTCAGATTGACTAAATTCAATAACCAATTAATTAATTAATCTTTCCAGAGCCATATCCAATGTTTTCTACCTCTTCCAATGGCATAAAAACATGATGGGGTAACCAGAATCTCCAGGAGGGCACTTTGTGGCTCACAAATGCTTCTGCAAGCACTGAAGTGTGGGTCCTGTGCACGCCTGGCTCTTGGGGAGCAGCAACCATGGGACACTGGTATTAATGGTGCTGAGTAAGTGCAGGTCTTCAGAAGCAGAGGAAAGAGTCATCAAAGGCCTGTGTGGTCTGTAAAGTACAATCAAGCCCCCAACCCTTGCCAGAAAGGAGATTTAAGACTTGAAGAGTTAATATTGAAAGAGTTTCCTATGAACCACTCCATACTTGACTTTTCTTAAGTGCAATACTTGAGGATTTTAATGTGTGCTCACAGCCACTCCTGCTACAGCCACAGGGATGCCTGACCAGGAGCAACCAAACTAAATATTCATTTAAAGGTAAATGCTTTTTAAAATTATATTTACATGGATTCTTTTTATCAGGTGTGGTTATATTTGAAAAGATGATGAAGCACTAAAAACCCAAGCCTAGATGTTTTGAAGAACTACTCAATTCATTTCTTTGGAAGATCTATTGTATCAAGCCAGGACATTCAACAGAAATGAAAAGCGAAGACAATTTGAGTACAGATTAAATACTGGAAAAATTACTGGGATAGAAACAGTCCAACTGGTATCAGTTATCTATGCTATAAGCAGAACTGTGGAGGTGCAAGTTCACAATATCCCTATTGAAGAAACACTAACAGGCTGACTCTAAGCATGAATTAGTCATTCTGAGAGCACTAAAAATGAAGCACAGGATATGTTTAAGCCGTTTCTTGAAAAGTCAAGGTCTAGGTACAATACTTATTTCCTGTGTCTGACCAAAACAAACATTGAATAAACATCATCATTCTCTCTAGTGACAAGTGACAGGACCTGAGAGAATGTCCTGAAGTTATGTCAGGGGAGGTTTAGTTTGGACATCAGGAAAATCACCCCCAAAGCACGATGGGGCACTGGAACAGGCTCCCCAGGGGGGTGGTCACAGCAACAAAACTGTCAGAGTTTTAGGAGTGTTTGGACAATGCTCTTGGGCACATGATGTGATTGTTGGGGCATCCTGGGCAGGGCCAGGAGCTGGATTTGATGATCCTTGTGGGTCTCTTCCAACACTCTGATTCTACAATCAGAACAACCATGACAAGGACTATGGTTTTACTTAACACTGAGAGCTGAGAAAGCTGTGTTTGAACTGAAAAGCGCTGAGTTCCTGTGAGAACGCCACTCTTAGAGCATTCCTAGCACCACAGGACTTTACTGACCCTCCTCGAAGCCGTCGCGGAAGGAGCCGGAGCGGCTCATGGTGCGGCTCTTCTCATCCAGGGACATGGAGCTGTTGCGGAGGCGTGTGTCGCCATAGGGGTCGTAGGGCCCGTCTGCGTTGGACAGGCTGTGCGTGCGCAGCATGCTGGGGTTGGACAGGCTCATCTGTGCTGCACTTGTGGGGCTTGCTGCAAAGCCAGCAACAAACACACAGTTACTCCAGGAACCACAGATTTCCGTACTTGTTTTTTTTTTTTTGTGCAACTACCAGTAAACTTTTTTCCCCCCTACTTTAAGACACAAAGTTTTGATATCATCTTCTCCAGGCTTCATTGTTTTTCAAGTAAGAGGTAAGCAAACTAGGCTAGTGAATCTAAAAAATCAAGTAAAATGAGGTCAAACACTGGGTGATATGTCTGTGCTTCCACAAACAAGCTCAGTCACCTCACTAACACCTTCCAGGCATGAGCTAATTAACCCTTCATTTAATTTGGAACTGTTCTTCTACAAAAGCTGTAGTATTTTGTCTATACAGAGCAGGACTTACCTTCTTCAAAGCCTTCAAACTCTAAGAAAATTACATTTTTCTATGTATTTTAGTTACAAGTATAAAGAGCTTTAATTTCCTAATAGTTGTATATTTCAGAACTTTCCTTCCACTATGATGTCCTGAGAACTGTAAAATATCAGTTTTGCCTTGAAAGCAAATATTTTCCCAGCCAGTGTTAAAAGTACTCCAATCTCGCATCTCTTGAAAGAACTTCTCTCCTAAAATTATGCCTACTATTTACTAAGAATTTGTTGGTTTGCGGGTAAAAAAAGAGAACAAAATCACTGTTCATCTGGGCAGGTTCCTCGTAGTGTGCTGTCATTACCTGTTTCTATACAGACCATCAACTGATAAAGACTATTGTAGAAGACACAATAATTCAGTTTACAGGTGCTCGACTTTCATATCATCATTTGCTCTTAAATACAATGACCCCTCTTAACTCCAAAATCTCTAAGCTCTCTTCTTAAGAACATAGAAAAACATATTTTCTTTTTTGTTTTTTCTTTTATTCATTGCTGTTTGTGGCCAAATAGCTTTTGAAGCTAATACAAATAATCTCCAAAACTCCACATAAAGAGTTATATTTTTGGGCCTATGACAACACTTTTTGGTTACTTTTTTTAAAAAATTTCATTAACCTTCCTGACAGTTTGCTAGTTGTTGGAAATGTAGCTACGCTATGTGTTTATTCAGCTGAAATTTTGCTAAGTGTCAATTTATTTAAAGCCACTTACTGAATGTGTTTCTTTCCTGAACAATCAAAGAAAGGCTCTAGAATGTCATTACCACAAATCAAGACTACACTAGAAGTAAGTGATGGTGCAATCTGCTCCAAATTCACCCAAGAAGTCCACAAGTACAAGCCTAACTATTTTGCACATAATTATTATATATAAAATAGTTATATATAAGTTATCATAAACAATATAATTATTTTAAATAATAATTATTACTATGGAGAGGATTCTGAAAGTCATAAACAAACAGGTGCTTTCTTTCCAAATGTTACTTAAAGAAAAAATTTACAAATCCGAAGAAATTGCAAAGCTACTAAGTCGTATTTAACCAGCCCACCAGAGATGAGCATCACTACACTTTAAATCAGATTATTTCAACTGCTGATACAGCCAGCTAAAACCTGCAATGCTTCCTGCCAATCAGCTTTTATTGTTTCCTTCATTTAAAACACATTTATAAATGAGATAGAGTGAAGGAATGGCAGTTTTTCTGACTTGAAACTCCCCTGACTTTTATACATTGCTTGATTGAGCTTTCTGCAATTTTCCAACAAGCCACTTGAAAAAGACAAAGATAAAATTCCAGACTGATGAAACTGGCATATACAGTATGTAAAATGCTTGGATTTTAGAGAATTATTACTGTAGAGCAGGCAACATCTTATGTGCTCGAAGCACCCCCAATATGTGATATTAACTGACAGCTCTACTGAATATTTTATAAAGCTCACGATTATATTAAGGAATCTGATTACTCCCAGAGAAGCAGTTTCAAAGTTACTGAAAGTATGGCACCTTTGGGCATACAAGATAATGCTAATTAGTCACACTCATTTCAATGAAGGTGCCTCCTCAGGTTCAATGTGGGCCTTGGAGCTGCTGAAAGAAAATTGTCTTGTGTAACATGCTGTTTTCAGGACATAGAATGCATTGCCATGATTATTCAAACAGATAATTATTCACCAAGCTGCGAGAAGTTAAATCTAGTTCCAGACGGTGATGTTATGCTGGATCCAGATGAAAATGGAGAATTGGTAGCAGTGTCCTGCAATCCTCCTGCTGAATGGGACCGGAGCCATTCCTTTGCATCCTCTTGACTACGGAGCTGGGAGGATGGAGTATACCTGCAAAAACAAACAGGTTTTTCACTATGAACTTTGATATTTTTTAGACTTTCTTGTTTTAAAAAAACCAAACCAACCATGAAATGCCACAAGGCTTGGGGTAGGAGAGAAAGAAAAAGAAAAATGGAAGAATCCTCATACGAAATTAAAGGATTAAATAATATAAACCAAATAGAATTCTTAATTAAGGAGCTGCTCCAAGCTCTTCCAACATGTTCCTACATAATTTCACCTCTGTCTCTGGGGGGGAAAAACCAAACCACAGACTTTCCTATGGCTTCAAGTGTAACCAACCAGAGTGCACCAAATGTTACAGGTAGAAGTTGTGCAGTGTAGCACTGTAGGGTAATATGTAGTGTGTGCTACATCATATGATTTAAAAATAAAACTGAAACTTGGAAACTCTTTCCCCAAGTTATGCCAAAATTCTAGCACAATTTAAATAATTGGTACATCAATAATCTTAGCTGACTTTTTGTGATATTATAACCAAATTCAAGTCAACCAAACCATTATCAGGATTTTTTTCAACAAGCTGTGACCCAGTATTTCATATGCCAGAGGCATTAATATAAGGCCTGTGGAAGTGTATCCCATTTAGTTCAAAATGGGATTAAACAGCATTAAAACATCATAAAGGAGACTATGTTTAGCCTTTTCTGAAGGTAATGAAAATAGCAGAAACATGGTCTATGCCAACATCAGTGGCAAAACACCCACTGGCTTCAGCTTAAGCTTGATTTATTGTGTATATGTGTGAAAAATAGATATATCAGGATAGGTGTTATGTGAGCTCATGATAGGGTACAGGTATCAACAGCAAGAGCATCATGGAAACACTTGTCTGCTGATGGAATTCAGTGTCTGTCTTGGGCTATGCCATCGCCTTTCGACAAATACTTATGAGTTACTAGCTCTGCTTCCAAAAACTTAGAGCCTATTATTTGCTGATATTATCTATTTAATTAATTTGATTCCCTTCAAGTAAATACCCTACAGCAGTAAGACATCACTTATTAAGACTATTTTAAATCAATGGAAACACTGCAATAATTTAAAAAGTCAAACTGTTTAAAAAAATACATTCATGCTTCTGCTTATGCCTCAATACTTCAGCAGCAGTCCCTGACAATCTGCATCTCTTAAACTTTGCATATAAATCAGTTTATTTAGAAAGGGGCTTTAAATAGCCATGTTACCTTAACACACTACAGATTTATTTTTGTTTTCAGCATTAACACCGACCTCTTCAGCACTCAAATGTTTTGGTCTTAGAAGAGAGCATTTATTAGAGACATACTTGAGGACCATAGGAACATTAAAACAAATTGCCATTTTAAGAAAGGCTTTTAGTACTCAGCTTCATGGTGCAAGGCTGCTGTGAAGAACAAGATGCATAGCACAGAAAAAAAAATCACAGCTGCAGTTCCAAGGCAGCGATCCCAGAAGCTGCATTAAGCAATTCAGAAGCTGCAATTTCCTAAATTGTCAAAGATACCTTCTGTAAATTCTCTAACGCATAAAGCATTTAATTAACATAGCCAATAGTAATTCTGGTTAGAATTGCTTGTATCAATGGGGAAAAAAGAAGTATATTATAAATTCACTGCTTTACAGATGTACAAAATATGTGAGAAGATAACTCCTGAAAGTTAATTTGATTTTTTTTTGTTAGTTTCTATGAGAGTAGAGCCCTACAGATTTAGGTATTCTGATGCAAGTTGTTGTTTTGTTTTTTTTAATTAATATATCCAATTTCATCCTGAAAGGTTTGGCATGATCTTGTAAATCATTTCTATTTATATAACAACACCAAGGTTCCCAGGGTTAAAAAACAATCTTAGGTCATTCCATGTAACAGCCACAGAAACAGCAACATCATTGTTTTTAAATCAAGCCCAGGTATGGTTCAAGATGCTTTTCAGCAATTAAGCCAGCAAAAGACACAGTTCTTGCTCAAGCAGAGAGGCCATTGGATGAAAAAAGCACAGTTGTCAATGGCTTTCTTTGAGGATTGAAGGAAAGCAAGAAAGCAAGAAAGCAAGAAAGCAAGAAAGCAAGAAAGAAAGAAAGAAGGAAAAAAGAAAGAGTACTGTTGCCACCTCTTGCAAACTGCGACCATCACCACCAGCCACAACAGAAACACAAAGCAAATTCCAAAGGCACCACAGAACATGTTAAACCACGTGGAAACACCAATACCTGAGTCCCTTCTTAGGCAAAGTGTTCCTATCAAGATGTGGGTCACTGCAGGAAAGTTAAAAGAAAAGAACTTCAGAGAAGAACAAAAGGGAAGGAATAAGATCAGGACGAAGGACGTACAAACATCTGCATCACCTTTTCAGAGGAAAAGGTGCTGGGGCCTCCCTACAGAAACATGCACAGACCTCCTCACCCAGGTGGGGTTTGCACAAACATGCAGCTGGTACCATGCCAATGCACCACATCTGTTCACAACATCATTTCACTGTTTCTCCTACCCACAGTGAACAAAAATGGCTCTTTAAACATCAAATGGGTGTTTTAAAAATGGTCTTTTCAGCAGGCTGTTGGTAAAACCCGATGGGAATCTTCAAGTCTAAACCACCTTCCCATCATTTCTTTCAGCAGACACCATTTAGGGAATGTACAGAGGTATTGAGCCCAGACTTTAAATTTCCAAATCTTAGCCTAAGTTCCATTAGCAAAGTAAAACGGACCAATCAGTCACCCAAAGCTCAGCTATTTCTGTTTATGTTTTTACAACTGATGAGCAGAGCCTGTTAATTTGTTTTTTAAAAAAATATCCCCATGCTTAAGTAAATTAATTAAATGACAACCCTTATAGCTAAGTTACAGTATACATCAGTGAGCAAAAGTGAGCTGGAATGTTTAGATTTGTGTCATCTTTTCCTAACTTTAGCATTCATTTGTACAAGGATGAATGTACCTAAGTACTTGGAAAACACTCATGAGCCAAGCTGCAGTAAGAGACTGATGACACTGAATGACAAAGGGACTTCACGACAAAAAGGACAGGCCAGAAAGGCAGTGAGAAAAGCAGCATGCCAGAGGAATGCTGAAATGCTAGTGAGAGTTTATATTTGTAAGGGAAAAAAAAAAAGGGCATGATTTACAAATTGCCTTTTGGAAAGATATGAAGGGTGGGTTAAAAATACACCCCCAAATCAAAGGACATTCTCAGAAACAACAGCAACACCAAAAACATGCCACCTGTGCTGCATGCCCCTCTCCAGATTGATTTGGGTGGGTAGATGGGTATTTACAGGGACTCTCACTGGCATGTCTTTGTGTCAGTTCACACCTGGATGATGAACACAGCAGACTGAACACAGCTCAATTGAGCACAGCCTGGCACAAAACAATTTGCTTCACTGAGATGGGCAACAAAACCTACAGCCTTGAGCGTACTACTGTCCTGAGACAGCATTACCTGTCCTGTCTCCTGGGCAAAGTATTTCGGCAGAATTTGGGGCTAGCAGCAGGGGAAGAAAGAGGGCTGGAAAGAGCAGTTCAACAAGACAGAAAACAAGAGAAGGAGTATTAGAATGAAAAGATGAGAGAACAAAAAAGGCGTTACAATAAAACACAATCAGAACCCCAAACTGTCAGAACATTACATTCAGGTGCAATTTTCTCCACTGAGACAGCTACAAAAATCTTGATACCTGAACTCATCACTATACATCAGGATGTAGCTGATTTCTAGTTCTTGGAAGGGTTCTACTGCCATCTACAAGGGGTCCCTCAGAGACCATTGCCGAGTTCACCCCAGTGTCAGCTCAGTGTGCCACCAATGCAGCTCTGATGCTGGAAAAGCCCTGTTCCCTCCTCCCTGCTCAGCCTCCTCTCAGGTCCTACCCTGTGTCCACACAGGTACCAGTGAATCTCATCGTATACAGAGCTGGGGAACTGATCAGTCTGAAATACAATTCAGCTGATTGTTTTTCACTTGGATCCAGCTTCTAATAGGACTCACCACGCATTCACATGAATGCTTGTGCTAAAATATTGTAGGGAGCAATTGGAGATGGGATAAGGCAGCAGGGAGAGGATGAGAAGGGATCAAGCGACTATGGAGATGGGGACTTGTCTTTTCAGCGTCACCTCCAGTTTGAAAGTTGTCAAATTCTATAATCTAAAAGTTTAACAGGAAACAGTTGACTTTTCAAATCAAAATTCGGAGGCTTTTTAAATATCACTATCAGCTCAATTAACAGAAGATCTTTGGAAAGATAACCAATGATGCAAAATTCAAGTATTAGGTACCATCTGGTAGCAAAAACAAGTTGTCACATTGGCTGTCACAGCAAATTAAAAACCTCATCTGAACCCATCCTCCTGCTCTTCTCCTGAAATAACTTATCTTTATGTTCTAGTCCTAGAGTTATGTGCATTATCTGGTAAGAGGCATTACTTGATCTCTGTCTGCAGTGCTGGCTACTGCTGGCAGGGCTTCATTCCCACCTGAGATACAAATATATGGAAACAAGAGAAAAACCCACAAACCTTTCAGACAATGTAGTCTTAACACTGTTGGTTCGGATGAAGGGAGTCAGAGAATCATCCTTGGAGGCTTGAATCAAGCCACTGGAGGAGTTATGGCTCAGCCCACCTCCACTGCTCAGGGAGATGTCTATGGATTCGCAGCTGGTGTGAAGGCTGCTGACAGACTGGTATCCAATGCCATCCTTGCTAACTGCAGAAGAGCTACTAGCGTTGGTACCCCACGTCAAACTGTTGGAAGGAGCCGAGTGTGCAGAACTGGGGCTGGAAGCTAGTGGAGACTGGTTGAGATCTGTGTTTTTACCATAAAGGGGACTGCTGCCCCCACTGCTCAGCACACCACTGCCAGATGGGGAGTCAAGATTACCCTGCTGGTTCATGGTAGCGTGAGGGTTGGAGATGACTACTGAGTTTTTCATATTTTCAGCTGTTGTGATGGGAACTTGTTTACTAGGCTTGCCACCAAAAAGTCTGTAAAAAAGAAGACAGCATGAAAAATACATAAAATGGAATAGTAAACACAATGATATCTTATATCTAGACCATATATATCATCTTAGCTTCAGAAAACCAGTATTGAGTACATGATCCTAGATTGTACCTATGCAGCTATACATTTATAATTTCCTTGTCTTTGTTGTCCCTTTCAAAAGCCCAGAGGCAACTACAACAGCTTCAAATCTATCTCAGATGTGTTATCTTTGAATCATCAACCAATACTTTCACAAAGCTAAAATACAGCTTCACAGAACTAAGATACAATTATATAATCTTCTGTTCCTTAAGGAAAAAGAATACCAGAGAAACAATCTGATGTATGGAATACTAGAGATTGAAAGCTTACTGATGAGGTAAATTCTGCACAAATCACCAAATTTGCACAAATCTCTGCACAGAAGCAGCTTTTGCTGGGATGCAACAATGTACTCATTTTACCAAATGTAGGCTTATTTCATTCCATGAGCCAAGCTGTCTGGAAACTGTATTTTTTTAGTGGAGAATGTGATGTTACCTGCTTTTTGGCATCTGGAACTGGCTAGTGAAACACTAAGTGAGCTCCAGAACTTGGGGAGGGAGGGGATGGAGGAGACTGATCACAGCATTACTGCTGCCTGTGATGCAGCTGCACTGCCAAGGATGCAAAGACTCTAGTTCCCTCATAAACAGTCAATGGGAAACTTCTCAGAAGTGCCCAAATGACTCAGTAGTAAACATTCCTTGGACTAAATTATCAATCATTCCAAAACCGATCTTCAAAATTAGGAAGTGTATCTTCCACTCCAGCTTCAAACACCCATCCAAAAACATTGCTTTTGTTTCTACCACTTGGCTCCTGTAACTACCTTTGGAACCTTAGATTTCCCCACACGTACCTGTACGGATTTGCTCTTTTAACATTCATTCACTGTGGAGTACTGTGGGGGAAACTTCTCAGAATAGAGGACTACAGCACTTCCATATAAGTGTTCCTAAAGTCTTAGGGGTGAGTGTGCACCAGGCAGAACCTCTGCTGTTTTGGAGTATGCCCAGGTTGTTGGACACATGGACACTAAGTCACTTTGTCCATCACTTCTCAGAAACACAGGCTGCGTTACAGCTGGGCACCTGCAGCACACCTGGAGCAAGCCCAGTGCTGCCCAACAGCAGTGTCCACACTGCACAGGTGCTTCCTGCAGCTCCAGTGCCTGGAACACACCTGAGCTGAGCAGCTGCTGCTGCGTACTTGCCACAAGGCATCTGGATAACACTTCCAACTGGGAGAGCAGGTTTAGATCAGACCTAATAACAAATTCTTTCCTGTGAGGGTGGTGAGGTCCTGGTACAGGCTTCCAAGGGGAGCTGTGGCTGCTCCATCCCTGGAAGTGTTCAAGGCCAGGCTGACCTGGGGCTCTGAGCAACCTGGAATAGTGGAAGGTGTCCCTGCTTATGGCAGGGGAGTCAGAATGAGATGATCTTCAAGGTCCCTTCCCACCTAAAACAGTCCATGACTGCATGGCCTTCAGCAGTTATACCAGCTTAGGGTATTCCCTAAGGTATTTTTGTGCCAGAGCATACAACCTCTTCAGCTGCACTGGGGAAACCACTCTTAAAGAAAGGATCCCAGAGCTTAAAAGACCCTGAACACCCACACAACAGTTTTACAATGTTTTTTAAGCTACTCCCTGTTTATGACAACATGGAAGTTACATATATTCACAAACTTATAGGTAAGTCTGTATCATTACAAAGGTATAGATTCTAATTCACTAATTCACTGTGTAATACCAAAAAAAAAAAATAAGACCAAGAGGAAATATGCAAAAAACGTCTGCAACTCAACTGACTATGAAAATTATGCTCAAAATCTTCACTGTCATCCTAGAAATCAGTAATATCAGATGAGGTCCAATTCAACTCTGACGCATTTCAACACATGACAAATTTGAAAGGCTGGTGAAAATTCAAGTGTGAAATTGTAAATCAAATGAGAGAATAGTTAAATTCAGCTTCAGTGTCTGCTCTTTGAAGTTTCATGTATTTCTAATGCAGCATTTCAATTACACAGCCATCAATGTAGCTTTTCAGTAATAAAAAAATTCCCAATCACATTCCTACCAATGTGTCTGAGGCACACTGAAATCACTGGAAACACTGTAAATCTGCATTTCTCATTGTGTATCTTACAGAAGTGAAAGGCCTACTGGAGTTTTTAAGTAGCCATTGATGAAAACTACATGTTCCAAAGTACATGGCTTATCTATTGCTAACCAGGTACAAAAATAAAGTATCTTCAATTATCCTTACACAGACTCTTTATATAAAAACACCCATCTAAAAACAGTTTACAGCATCAGCCTAAGCTGCCATCACATCCATTATGCTTGCACTGGTGCTTCAGATGGAATGTGGCTTTCTCACATCACTGGAAGCAGAATGATGGAGCATAACTGTATGGGTATTATGGGCGTCACAACAAAATGAAATGCAAAACACTGCAACTTGAAACAGACAAGCTACTCAAATTCTGTTGAAAAATAATATTAACAGAATTTTTTACCAATATCAAGGCTTTGACATACACTGCATCAAGAAACTAGCTCCTCACCAACTATTTGTTAATGTTAATGTGTGGGGTGCTCCTGGAGAAATAGAACACAGATAGGATTTTTGTCCAAAAAATAGTACTAAAATAATAAAATTTGACCTAGCTTAGACAGTAACTTTATTTAGGGTTCTTCTACACAGGCTAAAATGTTGGGTCTTGCAACATACTGGGCTAATCCACACAACTTATAATAGTTTGCTTTGGATGGATCTAAGCATGGCAGGTCAATGCCACTGTCATGAAAATCTGAGATAACCCTCCGGTTGTTGGTTTACAATTTGATCCACCACTAGAAGATTTCCAGGTTTATTACCTAAACATTTGTGCAAGAACTCTTCAGGAACCTTCAGGTAAGAAAGTTCTTATCCCTATGATATCTGCATGGGTAAAAGTCTTCAGGTATGGTTTCTGCAACAAGGAGACTCAAATCGTAATTGCCAAACTTTCTGCCAGACAGGTTTGGTTTTTTTCCTAAATGTTAGACTTCTGCTGCTGTCACATCATGTCCTAAGTATCCACAACACTGGCCAAACCATTCATGTAAAATTAAATGTAAGTACAAAGACCTTGAAATAGGACACTAAATAGTAAGCGCTGCACCAAAGCCAGCCAGGCCTGGCTGGCAGAGTCCTGCTCATTCAGCTCCCACTAACACCACTGCACAACCGAGGAATTTGTTGCCTACCTGCGCAGAGTGGGAGAAGCCACATCGGGGTACTTGACTCCTTGCTGGTGGGTACTCTGAGCTCCGCTAGCAGCCAGCTGTGATGCAGGGTTCACTTTAACAGAATTACATGAAGCCACGCTTTCGTTGTCAGACGAAATCCCTTTCTCTTTATCAGTCTGGTTGACTAATCCTGGCAGAGAGCTTCCAAGGATTACCTTGGCAGGTTCTCTGATTTTAGGGACAGGCAAACCAGCTGACTTGCTGCTTATGTTGGAGTCTATGCTACTTGTGCTAGATCTATTCCCAGCTCCACTTCTGCTACTGGATTTACTGGGCCGGGGTAAGCTACGGTACTGAAGATTAGTTCGTGCACTAAGTGCTAAGTAGCCATCATCCTGGTTCTGGGAGCCATCAACACTAGTCTTCCGACCAGTGGTCCTACCCATGAGTCCAGATGACTTGGGGATCTTTCCCAAGGTAGCCGATCTACTGGTGAGAGTTGCCCCACTGGCAGTGATTATGGTCATGCCTACGGCTGACCCACTCTGTTTCTTAAATCCAAATGTATTAGCATTAGCAGCAGCTGTCCTAGAATTACTTGTGGGAAGCTTTTTGGATTCATCACCACTGCTGCGTCCTGCATCTGATGGGGAACGTTTAACATGTCCAGCTTTAGGAGATAGTCTACCCTTTTCTGATACCTTGGCGTCATCAGTTTTCCCTACAAAAATAGAAAAAGAATTCTAATATTTAATGACTTGAAAACATCAAGCAAATGATGAAACTCAAAGCAGCATGAGAAGCAAAAGCATGTTAGCCACTGGAGTGCGGTTCAAAGTTATGATCTAGTCTGCACTGAACTTACATGCCACTCTAGTGAGTTACACATGCAGACTTGCCAAAGAAAGTATGTGGTGCCTTTGCTGTCAAGAATATGAAAAGCAGAACAGCCTTACATAATAGTGACAGATAAGAAAAAAAGTTTCCCTCTGTAGCTATCACAGGTTGATAATTTCTATCATTACACACTAGTAGTGTTAGGTTGATAGCATAATTTCCCTCAAAGGCATTGTTAAAACATTTGTATTGCTCAAGACAGTATCTAACTTTAACTTTTTCATATACAATTGTGTACAAAACCTAATAAAAAGAGAGGTATTAAATTATATTTTTTGATTATGCAAATTCAATCCATTTTCATTCACGTATCTGCAAGTGCTAAAATCATTAATACACTTACAAGAAAAGCCAGAAATCATGTTTAGTATAAAGAAATATGTTTGTTTAGTAAGAGGAAAAAAAACCCAAACTCCTCAACCATATATATATTGTATGTTCTAGTGACTTCAAAAACTAAAATTATATTATTTATTCTTCACACAACAATATTGTGCCAAATAAATAGCTCGGCTTAAGACCAGAATTTTCATGAAAACAACTGGCAGGGTGTACATCTGAAATACACATTTTCAGACAGAAATAGAAACGTGGACATACAAGATGCTGCTCAGGTTAAAGCAATGCCTAAAAATACAGACAGGATTACCTGAAGTTCAGGTTCTGCCTCTGCAAAGTATTTAAACTGTTTTCACACTGAACACACTTTTTGGCTTGTTTACATCTTAAGCCTTTTCTCACCTGTTCCAGGTGTCTTTAATGTGCCTGGGGCAGTTGAAGGTTTAGGCCTTGGTGTGGTAATGCCAACCTGAGCTGACATGCCCCGTCGCCAGGAGCCCGTCTGGGAAATAACAGTGTTCTTCCTACCAGAAGTGCTTTTATCAGACTCATCTGACACATCAGAAGGATTCCGCCTCCATTTAGATCCCGGCTCCATTTTTATGCCGCTATCAGATCCCCCGTCGGATTTCTTGACTTCATCACTGGACCATAAGGAATTCCGTTCCACCTGGGAATGCTTTTCTGCATCAGTCTAGGACAGACAAGGAATTGCAAGACAACTTTCAGAGCAAGTCTTTCTTTTAAGAAGCTTCCTAAGTAAGAACCATCAACCTGATTAATCAGCTCAGCAGTCATCTCTGAGTACCACCAAACATGACATGACTTTGATGAAGAAATGTCACAGCAAGAAATTAACCCCAGAAATGACTTTTTTTTTAATATGCTTTGTGAGAAAAATACAAAAAACACAACAGCCATGCTCTTGGAATAAATAAAGAAAAAACCCTTCTTGATTTATAAAGAACGTACTCAGCTCTATGACATTTATAATCCTCCATCTCAAATTTCTGACAAACCCTTTTACTGCAATGCCAAAAAAGCATTTCAAACCTGTGCAGCCAGACTTCCTTTGTTCCTGCTTCTTTCTTATCTCTTGTCTGGCAATCTGATCTCCAGAGCATGAGGAGGCAGCTTTTGGAACAGATCCAAATATGTGGAATGCTGTTAATTCTAACCTAACATAGTAGAAGGACACCGAAGAACTGAAGAAAAGCTTTCTAACAATACTCAAGACTGACTTCAATACATTAATTTCCTTTAGTGTCTCTGCAAGACTGTTCTTCCCTGACTCATTGCACAGATTGATTCTGCTACCAGTCTCTTATAAAGAATTTCACTAAGCTCAATGTCAAATAAAAAAATTTCTCATTAGCAAAACTTTGCCAAAATCTCAGAAATGCTGAAATTAAATCTATTACCCTATATATGTGAATATTTTATATATTCACCACACATTAACACTTTCCACTGCTAATGATTATTCTTTCAGAATTCTAGTCCAGTCAAATGCTGTTGATTAAATTTGGCAAATGTGGTAAACAAAAACCAACCATTTTGTGATCAGGCACAAGTGACAAATATCCCCACATTTAACTCTGTTCGGGATAAAAAAAAATCATAGCTGAAGTGCTCGCCAATGACCACAGCACCATGAAAGAGACTGACAATTCAATACTTGACTGTGCAGTTCCCAAGTATGGACTGATGGGTTTTGGTGTGGTGTTGAGTGCCACCTCTGCCCTGCAGCCTCAGCACAATATGAATGTGCTCAGAACTGTGTGGCAAGTAAAAGGAATAATTCATTTGAAAGGAAATTATTTTGAATATCCCAAAGCATTATGAAGCTCACAGTCCTTGTTCCCTTTAGATAATCAGAAAAACACAGCACAGGAGAAACTGTAAGATTATTTACCATGCTTTTCAGCTTTTATTTTTAAGTTCCTAAAGAAGGTTTTAAGTTTATGACTTTTCCTATCAGATCACACCATTAATATTAAAGAATTTAGGGGAACTGTGGTTGAATTTCCTCTGTTTTTTACTGCAATTACGTTTTTTTTAAAGCCTGAAAAACTAGTTAAGCAATCAGTGTATGAAAGCTGGCACCACATATCACAATGGTCTTTATTCGGTTGGGAAACAGGGCTTGGGTTATTTATCTACATATTGAGTCATTAGACTAACATGCAGTTTGAATTATGGATTTATGGATAATATATTCTTGTACTTCCCTCATGCTACGCAAATGTTGTTTCCCTGCCTCTCCATTCAAAGAGAGCAACAGTGTAGGCTTGAGTGGATCTCTGCTTTCTAACTCCCTTCTCTTCCTATGCCTGCCAGGTTTGGGGTTGGTGGGTCACCTTTCTATTTCTGACCATCAGTAGGTGTGTAATAAATTCCCAGTGTGACTGTTCCTATGTCCCGTGCCTCTCCAAAACCACTATTTCATGCAAACATGTCCTACATTGACAGATCTTGGAAGAGAGCACAGGCAAAAAGTACCAAATAATCAACCAACAAAGCCACCATTCCTCATGTGGTCACTTCAGTATCTTGTTCCAAGCTCCTTGCCTGGAATTGTGTGTATGAACTGTTAGCTTTCAAGAACAAGAAATACACCTACTTGCTAGCAAAGGCCTTATTCTAGAGTTTTGATTGACAGGAAATATTCCTGTACCTTCTATTTCCCACCCCATAATCTGTAAAATTAGTACAGTCTCCACAGAGAGAACAGGACGGCAAGAAGTTCTCTACCTTTGCTCTCCTCCATTTCATTCCACTACCACACCCACAGCCAAAGTTTTCCTGCAGCCTTTGAAATGCTGCACCTCCACCTTTGAATCCCTCTAGCCAGAGATATTTCTGTTTAATGCTAAACACTGAGAACAGCACAGAAACATGACTAAGGAATTAAAAGCAAAACACAGTGAAACCTGGCTTGGGGATTGCAGCTGAAACTCCACCCGCCCAGAAGGGTGAGAGTGGAAATACGCTTGGCTGGAGGTCATGGCAAGACACAGCCAGCATGAGCTGGGAGCAAACCATCAGGATTTCTCAACTCACTCATAAAGTTTTGTAAATCTGAAGCTGTGAACAGACCAAACCCACTTTGCTGAGAAGATGTCTTATACAACTCCTTAGGGATGCTGCAGTTTTCTATTTAAAGGAACGTTTCTATTTTCTGATATTTTTGCCATCATATGATTGAATTTATTACTTGGTCTCTTTCTCCCATCTTATTTCAGTTAAATAAGTTATTTTTAAATGCCTACCAGGACTTAATTTCTCCTTAAAGTATGCATATGGTGTGACTTTAAAGGCACACTAGGTGTAGAACTGTGATAAAGGTAACTTACCTAATTCTGTGCAATAAAAAAGAAAAATATTAGGGTGCCAAAATGCATATAACTACATTAAGTAGTTTGGTACTTGGCATAATCACAGCAAGACATGGAATATGTGGTAAGGCAAATGCTGGCTCCCATCAACAGCTTGCTCAGAAACAACTTGCAAACATCTTCACTGCACTGCTATAAAAAGGGGCTACAGCTATGAATGTCTCTGAAGATGGAGTTAATATAATATTTAAATCTGGTTTCTCAAAGATCGGAGAAACTACAGCTTCTGGAGTATGGGTACTCATCTGTTGGGAAGGATGAAAATTTAACAGAAAAGTTTAACAGATATGAATGTTTAGCAGAAGGTTCTCTAGAAATGAAAGCAAGTTTTGATATATAAAAGATGTTTTTAGGGCCAGTCATTGCTGAAACAGCTGAGAGAACAAAGTTTAGTCGAGTTGGAAGGTTTAGAACAAAGGTTTAGTCAGTTGGAAGGAGGTTTTATGGCTAAAGTCCAACAGGTTAAGTGGTCTTCAAACAAAGCATATTTTCTACCAAGTGAAAAAAGCATAGGCAGGCAGAAAGATGTTTTTTACCAAAGCAAGAAGAATTTTCCACTGCAAAACAAGTTTCAAAGTTTAACACGTAACTACTAACCCTAATGATTGATTAGTCACTAACATAATATGGAAATTTTAGAAGTTTTGATAGGTTATATGTAAATGTAAAGGTATTGTGTATGATGCTGATTGGTTGTTATGTATTAAGATGCTCAGCAAAGAAAAATATATACATTGTAACCAGAACTAAATGGTCTTCAGACACATGGCTTGCCTATAGCCAGCAGCTGCAGGCTGACCCATGACCCCCAACTGCTGTAACTTAGTCTATGGAATAAACAGTGCTTTAAAGAAGAGTTGTCTGAAGTCCCCATCTCTTCATCAGGCTCTTACACTCATCAGCTCTGAAAATCAGCTTCTCAACAGAGATTTTTTCCTACTGCAACTATGCCTTTCTTTTCAGAGATTATTCTGCCTGAGTTACTGATTTTATCAGCCGACACTGACATGTTCAGGCTCTCTCCCTTTGATGTTGCTGCATTATTTGCCTGGACTCCCAGCTGCACATATATTAGCTTCAAGCTCTCTCCTTAATTATCTGAAATCCAACTTCTGTACCCCCTCAAAGAGATGTGACAGAACCACAGCAGGCCAAAAGTGCCTACTGTTTAGGAGAATCAAAGCAAGGGACATCCTGGGAAGAAGAGTCCTCATCTCTCTGCAAATGAGTGCTAGTCCTTTGTGGCTCATCACCCTGGGCAAGGCAAACCTGGGCACTGGCCATCACAGAATCCTTTAGGAAAGACAGAAAAGGTGTCTCTGCAACATTCACTGCATCATGCGCTCTGAGGTCTACAACTGGCAGCAAAAAACTAACCCTGCAAGCTACGCATTTCAGCTCTCCAAGTTCTTTTCATTCCCTTGGCTGACAAGACTCAGGTAGTTTGTTCCACTGAAAATGAACTGTTTTACAGGCAATAATTTGCAGATAACAGAATACCTGGAATAAAGATTGCCATTCATGAAAACTGAGGAGAGAAGCAGGTCAGAGACACACATCACACCAAAAAATTGCAAACACAACTTGTACGTTCTTGGCTCCCAGCTTCCTCTGCCAATAACTACACTCTACTGCCTGAGCAAGCTCCAGCAGCTTTTCTTCTGGTGTCTGTCTGCACCCTCTTGGATACTGTAACAGTTGTGGAGGAGGAAGAGGAGTTTGTCAACACAGATTTTGATCTCTCAGAGGTGTTTCCAAGAATCTGATCCATTAGAAGATAGAAGTCATATGAGTTTCTATTTTTTTTCCCTTAGGTTAATGTTTAGTCACGTCTCCCTAAGTCTTCCTTTTTTCATCCCAACAGTATTACAATGCTGAGACAGTAACAATTGTCAAAAAATATTCCTAGTTTCCCATCTTACTCTCTGTCAGGTACTGACAAACATGCTTGATAGATCTTAACTCCTCTCAGCTTGCATGAGACTTGTATTATCAGTTCCAAGTGCCTGTGCAGTCACTGATAGGCAACCAGAGGCTACCTGGAAACCCTTCATGTAGGCTTAAATATGCACTGTATGGCAAGGGAACAAAGACTACTCTGCTTGCACCACAGCTCTGGAGACAGAGCAATACTTCACAGCAACCACATGTCTACATTAAAACTGATGTCAAAAACAGATTTAGGATCCACTGATGAAAAGAACCGGAGAAGATTAAAAGAGGGAAGAAACAGAGGAGCACCCCTCTCCTCTACCTGCGGCACTGCCAGGTCACCACATCCCAGTGGCTTCAGCACACAGCACCTGAGTCCCTCAAGCAGGCTATACAAAGAACAAAGCTGGACTCTGTAGTCCTGCACTTTCCCAAACAAAAATCTATGCAATTGGTAAAAAAAAGCAGCTTATATTAGTGCAAATCTCTGTGTTACACAGTTTATTTGATGAAAAACTTTCAGATGTCTTCACTTGTTCCACCTCTTTGGATACGTGGTGTCTAAGCACAAAATGTACATGTATCCTGCTAGTGGAGGCAAAGTTTATCCTCCTGTGAAATGCTTACAAACACAGAAAGCCTTCAATAACACACAGCTCTGGAAATTTAATAAAATCCATTTCATTTGCACAGCATGCTTACATTTCTGATAAAAGTGTAAACTTCTGAATTTTCATGTTAACTTTATTGTATTCAATTATTTAAGAGAAAAACCTAACACCTTTTCTAGACCTAAAAAAAAATCTATATAAAATCCCATTTACATCTGTTTCTGTGCAGCTTTTCTAGGAAGGTGAGACCCAATTGTTGTGACATCACCATGGCAGAGATGTTGCAGGTTCCATCCACAGAGGAAATATTTGTAAATGCCGTGGATGACAAGGTGGGTACTATTGATACTGTCTACACTGAAGGCTGGCTGTGTGCTCAAGTTCAACCAACCCAAAGCAATTACACCTCCTGCCCAGTGAAAATAATAAATATCAACGTTACTTGAATAAACCAAACCTCTTACCTGTGCATCTAAGTTCTTGCGGGAGGAGGCAGGTGTGTTGGCATAGGAGCTGATAGAGGAGCTGGTGTTAATGTCATCGGTACTGAGATTATCTATGGTGTCACTGATCCCACTGCTGACAGAGCTGCTGTCATCCCAGCTGGAGAAAAAACACAACAGAGGGAGAAAAAAGAGTCAGAGGACAAGACATTATTCAAAAGGAAAAGTATTATTTCTACAACACTGAGCCCACTTGCACTTGCCCAAAAGGCCAGTGTATGCCATCACCAAGCCAAGGGCACCAGCGACACAGCTCTTTCTGACTCATCTGGAACGTGTGCCTGCAGTCCCAGAGCAGGGGAATGTAGCGGCATGAAGGGATATTAGCAGGGAAGTTTTTCATTTGAAGGTGGTGAGGCCCTGGCACAGGTTGCCCAGAGAAGCTGTGGCTGCCTCATCCCTGTAAGTGTCCAAAGCCAGGCTGGATAGGACTCTGAGCGACCTGGGATAGTGGAAGGTGTCCTTGCCCTTGGCAGGAGGATGGAACAAGATGATCTTTAAGATGATTCCACCCCAAAACATTCTATGATTCTGTGATCTCCAAGTAGGCATAGCACTGACTTGCTAAGCTGTAAAACAGAGATGGAACTTGAATGTAAGAAAAAAAAAATTCAGCCTGAAGCAACTTTTTGTACCTGGGTGTTTCACAGACCTGGGCAACAACCTGAATCTATCATCAACAGCATCAGCAGCCTCACAAAATTAGCAACTAGAAGTTCAGTCCTTCAGATGACAGATAACGCTCCTGAGTTGCACCACACTTTTCAAGAAGAGCAACTATTCAGGACCTTCTTCCAGCATGCGATAGCTTCAACGTTTCCCAGTAAATGAGAAATGCGTCGCTGGAAGTTTAGGACAAACAACATTTAGAATCTCAGCTTCAGATTTTGGGAGCTCCAGGCTCTCTTCCATGTTACATTTCTGTTTGCTTTACAAACTTGTAACAAAGAGATTCCAATGAAGTTTCTGGATGGGCAGTGAAAGCTATATTCACAAACCAATATACTGAGCAGTTAATATATGCATTTAAACCTAAACACCTGAACTGTCTTAAACTGTGTTAAGAGAACTGTGTAAAGAAAGGCAACCTTTCTCTGTTTGCTTGATCTTTATTCATCACTTCACCACTGATTTACTATCGCCTTTCTACATAAACTTTGTCAGCTTTGAAATGAAAGGCATTTCATTTTTTCCCACTTAGCAAAACACCTTCCTGCATGACTTTTAATGCTGCTTTAATAATTTTAATTGCATTTTCTTACTTGGGAGTACAATGTTCACCCATATCTGTACAAGGCCTTTTAGGGAACTGAGCACAGCTTGAAGAGCAGCACAATTTGCTGAACCACAAATGAAGTGTGGCCACAGGGACATCCTCCTCTGCATGTCACAGGAAGGCTTATTGCTGGCAGTTGCTCCTCGCTGAGTGCTCTGTTTCCAGTGAAGGTCTTCATCAATGTGTCAGCACAGTTAGTTGTTCCCCTTCTCCCATATCCCTGTGGATAAGCCAGCTGGGAAGCTCAGATCAACAGCTCCAGCAAGCCAAGAAAGGAAATCTGGGATGTTCAGCCACTCTGCTGGCAGAGAACAGGAATGGGGAGGGACCGGGACACACTGCTGGCCCCTGCCACAGGCTCTCTTTGATGAACCCTTGGGGTCACCCTTCATCTGGTTTTCTCCAGTTCATGAGAATTCACTCCTGCCAGCTCTGACTGACTTTCAGGGGTGTCCCAGTTACAGGATTTCCAAGAAGATTTTCCAAACGCTATTTGATAAGCCTGCAGACACTCCAGCTCTCGTGACTGGAAAGGAATGCTGCAGTCTACAGTATAAGTGATGCCACAATTCAAAGGAAAGAGAAATTTTTTCCCCAGATTTGCCTTTCTCAGATTTGGGTTAAAGGGAATCCATTGCAATACAAAATAGAAATCCATATTAAAATAAAACTCACAGTGTGAGACCTCCTGAATCTGAGAAAGCCAGACAGGCAGATTTGACACACCTGTTTTATTTGCCATCTTGAAATATCTTTTCCAGCATAACTGAATGAAAGATGTGTTGCTTATGCCAAGAAATGATAGGGGGACTTAAAAATCCAGAAAAGGATTGAAAGACTTCTTTGAAGCACTTTTTTTTAAGAATAGGCAATTAAATATCATAAGGCAAAATACCGAAAGCCGTATTACTTCTAAATTTCAGTTTTGAAAAAATGTCCTATAACTGATATTCATTTCTCTTTCCAAACCTATCACATAAAGCAATTACAATTCCTAGGTAAGTCTACAAATAAGGTTACAAAACAGTTAATAAAATTACTGAATAAAAAAATATGCTCTGTGGTTTCCAAAGTTTTGTGTAGCAACAAACTTATTTCCTATTTCTGGACCTAAAATAAAATAACAATCCTAACAGTAATAATATCATCAATGCAAATGCCTTCTGTGTTTAATAGTTTTATTTCCTTCTTATGGAAATATGGCAGTGGGGAAAAAAAAAAATTAATTTTCCTCTGTGTGACTCCTAGTCCCATCTTAAATGTATAGAAACTGAAACAATTTATCTTCAAGCACTCACAATTTTTAAACTACCACAGGCCCCAGTTCATCAACATCTAAAGAATGTGTTTAATGTTAATCATAAGTAGTTTTTCTGGCATCAGACAGTCCTTTTGGCTTCAGTTGGGCAATCTAAGGCATTATGAAAATATTTGAGTGCCCTTCTGAACTGGTACATGTGCCTGAGGACAAAGGCAGAAACATGCACCGGAATACATTGATGGTTGTGGCTTCCCCTTGTGTGTATCCTGGGCTTTACGTCCTTTATGTTCTGGTGGAAACAATGAATTACTCCAACTCTGTATTTTCAAGCTTACTATATCTGTTACTAAATAAAATAAAAAATAAAATATTAGCTGTTCTGAGGTCTGAAGATAGATGTCTGGATAGATTTTGGGTGCCACAAGCCAAATGACACAGCTCTCATGGGTATACTGGTGACACTGGTGCCCAAGCTGTTCTGACAGGGCAGTATGTGTAAACCCACATACCTGTCTAAACTCAGATAGCTTTAGCTTTATTTAACAAATATCACTTCAGAAGAAGGGTGGGAGTGCTGAGTCTCTAGCTAGAAAGAACAACAGCATGTAAGAGAACATGAAAACACCTTAAGAAATAAATAATTTGGTATACCTACATAAACAACTACTGATGCTGCCCTTTGAAATAGCACTAGAGAAGGCTGGTAGAATTCACTGAACTCTGTAAACTAGATGCCAATGCAAACCACTTTATGAGCATTCAACATATGCAGCTAAAAAGCAATGCCACAAATTCTGGGTAAAGCTGTGGCTCCTCCAGGGGACAGTAATCATCACCGAACTGAGGCATTTGTTTCATGCTGTTCTTGAAACCACCCCAAGCCCTCCACATAAATTAGTTCATTTTTACCTTGATCCAGTGCCTTGATGGTTAAAGTCAAAAGTGAGGAAGCAGAATGGGGCATCTAACAGCCGTAATTATGGTGTTCTTGGCTCCCAGAGCCAAGATAGCATCTTTGTAATTTAGCTGGTGCAATTAATAATTTCTGATGTCAGCAAAAGTCTACTCAAACATAACCTGAAGCTGAAATGTTTGGGCTTTCCTTTCTTTATTTGATCAATCACCTGAAACTTTACTTTGATTACTGAAAAATGTAAATTTAAAAAAAAATTAAATAAAATCTTAAGTGTATTATATATGAAAATTATACTACCACCCACTTAAAATCCACCCCTGCCACCACTTAAAAACTGCCATGACGCTGCCTCCCACTCTCTATGAAACCAAGCACCCCAAGGACCTCCCTCTGCCTCCCCACCTCACTCTGCTCACCCTAATGCAACGTTGCTACTACACATCGCCCACGTACAGCACCAGATCAACTGCTCAAAGCTGCTTTTTCAAACAGGTTTGCAAAGCTGTTAGGCTTAGACTTGTATTTTTCCACAGTCTATCAGCACTTTTCCAATCTGCATAATCATCACCCACAGACTTGGCTCTTCTTTGTCAACTTGGACAGCGCGCAAAGTCATTCTGTGATCCTCAGGACAGCCCCTCTTGTTGCAGAAATCTTCCCTCTTTGCAAAGGAGTAATTAAAATCCCTCCAAATAATGCTATTGTTGAAGTCTGAAAATACACCTTTCTCTACAGATGGGTATGGATTTTAATTTTGTTGGATCTTCACTCAAAACCAAAATTACAATGAGCTGCTGAAAAATACATTTGTCCAAGAAAGGGCCTTGGGGCTCTACAATCTTTCAAGTGGAAACATGGCAATTATCCTCTTCTATTTAAAAATTTAACTATTTATGAGTTGAAAGGTGAACAACAACAACAAGAAGTAAGATCAAGGTACAAAATTATTGAAACTTCACAGCATGTTCAAAGATTTTAAAGGAAAAATTAAATATGCTATAACATGAGACAGTAAATACTGCAGTTTCCACTCTTTTCTTCTGGGATTTCCTGCAGCAGTGAGAATCGGGCCAGAAATCCAGAAAGCACACACAGACCCTTGCACAGTTTTCTTTTCAAACTGTTCTGAAACTGAAACATAACCACTTGTAAAAGAATGGATGGAAATCTACCTCAAGAGAAGTTAATTTAATTAATGTGTTTTACCTGCTATTAATCACCCACCTCCCCCATTATCTCCAGTTACTATTTTCTTACATCTCACTATAGGTATTTAACATAAACCACTTCATTTCTTATGAAAAGCAGAGCCCAGGAACAAGACTGTTACCTTGAAACACTTAGTAAAGCCAGACCAAGAAAAGTAAACCAGGAAAAATTAATACAGAGCCTTCCCAGTTGTTCTTTCTGGAGCAGAATCTAATCCTTTTAATGACATTTTTTGGTGCAGAGTTAAAGTGCTGGAAGTGTGCTGTGAGCTACTCAGACGTTTTCATGTTAGTGACTATTTGGGTTACTGCCAGCAAGCTGAACTGTAGCTCTTTGTCAAGCTCTGTTTAGAATTCATCCAAGATAAGGTTTCAGGATTTACATTTAAAATACCTATTTGCAAAGGGAATAACTCACAGAACAAAATTATTCAGTGTTGAAAAATTCGCATAAGAAAAGATTTGGAGAAGTTAGAAAACTGCACATGTTCTTCTTATTTAATCTTCCTATATCAGTGCTAATAACTTTATAAAAATAACACTGGATTTTATTTTGTCCCTTAAAATCTAACCAGGAATTCGACCAAGCTATTGACAAACTTCAACACAGCTGAGCACACACATACACACAGAGGACCTCTTAAAAATCCACCTGATCTCAAGGAGTTAGAACACCCTTGATTTTCATGAACTGATTTGACTTTCCACCATCGTGTTCTGCTCTGAAGCTGAAATTCCGAAGGCCTCTTCTTCACCTGCGCACTTTGCTCAGTGCCTCTTTGGCCCATGGCTGTCTGGGGTCACCAAGCCAGCTGCCAGCACAACTGTATTCAATTGCAAAATGCCTGACTGGTAGAACCTGTTTTTTTGGCCATTGCTCACAAACCAGGGCTCCTCTGGTACCTCCACAGCCTCAGGGAAGGGGAGAAAAGCAAGGCACTGCATGTGACACAGGTGCTGGAGGAGCTCCCAGCTATGTCTGAAAAATTTAGTGTACACTACTACAATCAGCTGCCAGCCCCTTTTTCATGCACTCACAATCTATAAACCATGTACTATTATACATCACACGTATAAACCACCTACTATTCTGTCTGAAGACTTACTGTGTTTATAAAGCTTTTAACAGACCAGCTCTAAACTGGGTGCACAGAGCACCCCTTGGTCAACTGCACTCTCACCTCCCTGCTTTGGAAGCCATGGGAGTGATGCTCATGTCTATGATTGTCATGTCTATGTCACTACAATGACACCAGAGAAAGCCAGAAACAAAATCAGGGTCTTCATATCACAATAATGTCAGTGTTAAATCTCAGTCATCACATTAAAAAAAAATACTTTGTTTGTTCTGCCTTTGTTTCCATGACAGTAAGAAGTGCTGGGAAAAGTCTTCTAATCAAAGTCAGAAATCCTTGTTTACATACAAAGCCTTGGGTGCCTTCCAAAAAATAAATCCTTGTAAAGTGTCGATGTGACAGCAATGGATTGAAGAAACCCAGAGGTCAAGCCCAGACTGCTGGGGACGCAGCAATGGACTGCCCTAATTCCTTGCAGTCCTCCCCGGGATGAGGGGATGAGAGAATGGGGAGGAGGCCCCTGGCAAAGATCTGGGTGTAGGTCACCACTGCAATATGCCTCCAACTCCCACTCAGCAAGGTCCCAGCCCAAACACCTCCTCACTACAGGCAGACAGAGAAGGCAGCCTGCCCAGGGGATAGAGTGAAAACCAGACTTGACTGTCCAGGTTTCTTACCCAGTCTTACTTACCAATACTTCTTTCTTACTACTTACTTCTCCCCCAAAAGCAGACACTCTGGATCACATCACCTCCTCGTACAAAGACACAATTTAAGACTTAAAGAAGAGGAAAACATCCACTGGACACATTGACAGAGTTTCTGACACCCACCTCAAGCTCCTCCAGCCCAGTGGTAGCTGGTGAGAGCTCAGCAGCTCAGCAGCAGTTACTGGTACCTGGCAGCTGCTTCACCAGAGGATTCAAAACATAATAAAAACAGGGTTAAACACCAAGGAGAAGAAAAAAAATAGATTAGCTAAATTCTTACAGGAATGATGTAACAAAAATATGAAAGGAAAGGAATGAAGGCCAGTATGGAAACAAAACTATGCAAGATGCACTTAAATTCCCTGTTGATGAGTGTGCTTTTGAAAGACTCAAGGGGCTGGACCCACCCGCCCCGTGGCCATCTCCCTCCTGATCAGGGTCACTCAGTCACCCACTGCCCCAGAACAAGTCGCCAGCTGGGACCACTGGACATCCTCACCCAGGAAGAGGTAGATAATGAACACCCCCAGAGCCAAAAGCTACAGCTGGCAGGCAGAATACGGCTCCTTCGCTTCCCATCTTCTCTTAATCCATCCTAACACTGTAACTCCACCACTGACACCAGTGCAAATCTTTTAGGTCTGCAGATTGCAACCCCAAGCAAGAAACACACAGGCACAAACTGAAGACATACGTGCATGAAGACTCAGAGCAATTCCCACTCACTATTATGCTTTTCCCTACTCAGAAGACACTGCAAAGCTTCTACATAAATTGATCAAGGCCATAACCTGTGCACAGCAAATCTGATTTCACACATTAGAATTGCTCCTATTTCACAGCAGCATCAGCTGCAGCTGACCACATGGAGACAAAGATAATGCTCACGGTTCTCCCATCAGAAAAAGAAGCGGAAAACAACAGAAATTGTCTTTCTGAATGCATGACAGCCTGCTGAAATATGCCTTAAGATAAAAGATGAACTTGGCTACAAAAAAAGTGTTAATTTGATCATAGGGCACAGCACTATCCCTCAGGAAGCCAAGCCACTGAACAACATATATATATATATATATATATATATAACAACAATTGTTATCACACCAACGATTTACAGAACAAACAGACTCATAATCAAGCAAAATAATTTATTCTTTGCTGCATGGAAAATGTCAGCTACTACCAACCCTGAAAGCAGCTTTTTTGCCCTAGCAGAACTGCAACATTCTAGATAGTACAAATAACTCCTGGTTCATGTGAGCCTTTAAAATTCAGCTTATTTGGAAGGAACTGCAAAAAGGAAAGGAATCTTACAACCTTACTCAGACAAATCAGGAAGCTACCAGAAGTTTGCACAGGAGTGAGAATAAGAACTGGATACTATGTACTGAAAAGCAAGTGCAATCTGGGCTGGGATCTGGCCTGAAACAGACCCACACATGCCTTTGTTTCCCTGCAAGGTGAGCTCATTCCCACAGAGGTTCCGCCTTTGCAAAGAAAACAGACTTACAGTGCTAAAATATAACAAAGCTCCATAGTTTTCTGAGGCTAAAAGCCTGCAACACTAGTGGAAAGATAGTCGGCTAGATTGCAGCCTTTGAGTATCAATAAACCCCACAGAATCACAAAATTAAGCCAGAAAAAGCAAACACAGCAATAGCTGTCTGTTCTCACACAGGAAAATTTTTATCATGTTATTCAAATATTTGCAATCTATTGAAAATGTATTGATTTAATACATCATACAGTGATTGAAAAGAAACAGTGCAGGGAGAAAGCTGCTCGGATTTATCCATCATCTAATGTGTTTCCACTGCTGCCAGTATTTGCAAAGCTAAACCTCCTTACTCAAAGGCGCAACACAACACATTCCCGTGCTTTCAAAAGTGCAGAAAATCTCTTACCTTGCAATATTGCCCAGCCAAAGTACTTCTCCACTTTGTTGCCCATGAAGAATTCCAGGAAAGGTGCTCAGATTTATTTTGCAGGTTGATACCTTCATTAGGCTACCGTCCAATACCCCCCCTTAAATAAACCAGCCTGTAACTTGACTATCTAGGAAGAGCCTTTGAAAAAAAGTTGGAGCAAGGCTGTTTTCCAACAGACCCCTCCACATACAGCAGCTCTGAGAGACACTGGAAAGTAAAACCCAGCTAGAAGGTGATCATCAGAAACTTCCCCTGGAAAGAAATCTGATCCCTCAACAAAATTAACCTCTAAAGCGCTGAAAAAGCGAGAGGTCAAGACTTTCTGCTGGGACTAGGTCATCTGTGAAAGCTGTAACCTGATGGCAGTAACCAGGCAGACTGGTGCCTCCAGATCAGGTACTGTATCCCACCAAGTAAAAGCTCAAGTCAGCAGCCCTGTACTTGGAGGTACCAAATGGCACTGTTTGATCTCAGCTGAAAGCCTACAACTTCTAAAAGCATTTTTCTCACTCTACTTCTACAGAGGGGTTCAACTATGTGACTACTGAAGCAAGTATTGCTTTATGTGAAGGAGACATACCTGACATGTTTTAATACAAAACATTTGGAATATTGGTAGTTTTTTAATTTTTTTTTTTTGAGGTGGGGAGTGGTGGTATATAAAAACATTTCCAATAGGAATGGTAAAGAAAATAGCAATTTATCCACTGGTATCTCCAGCAAAGAACTTAAGAAACTGAGACAAGATATGCAATATTAATCTGATTCTTCTTTATTTAGCACTGTAGAGTAAGGGGGACTTATTACTTCTCCTTATTTCAAATAGAACAGAGATGGATATTTAGAAATACTTGGTTGATAAAAAATCCTGGTGGTTAACATTCAAAACTCTTATTTTAATTTAATATAAATAGTTTCTGACAGGATTCTTCCAAGATCTATGCAGTCTTATGAACATGTGGGGGGTTTTGTTGTTTTGTTGGGGGTTTTTTGGTTTTTTTTTTATTTATTTTTTTTTTCCCCTAATATGGGAAATCACACCAGCTGAGTAGTGCCAGGATAAATTTCTGTTGCCAGCAAGATAACCAGCAAGGGATCCTGTTCTGGAAAGAAGATGGGAAGCCTTTAGGATGGAGAAAATGGAGAGAATATGACACTGTTGCCTTAGCCTCACCTCAAGATGATGGATCATCCCGCCCAAAACCAAAAAGAAGAGTAGGAAAGCCTAGTGAGAAGTAAACTATACCATTATATATTTATCAATTCAGCTTGAGTACCCTTGTCTTAAACAAAACACACCTTTTAGCACAACACTTGGTTGGTTGAAAGAGTTAAAATGCAAGAATTCAAAGGTTATAAAACAAAGACTTTGTGGGGATATTCTGCTGACAAAACCTTCAAATAAATGAGTCTCAGTCTGAGCTTGCCTTTCTACACTGGAGTCTGTATTTTCATGGCTACTGTGTAACTATGGCAACACAGAGGACGAGTAATTTAGAGGCTGGTGGATGTGACAACTTGCAATTTAGAACAATGCTAATAATAAAGTGGCTTGGGAAAAGCATCATTTAACACAAACATTTGTGGCTCAAAATTAAAAAGGCCTGTTCACTTAATTTTAAAAGTTTTTAGATTTTTTTTTAGCTGTATGATTACCTATATTATGTTAGTCTGATCATGAAAAAAAGGTAGAAACATGACTTGTGCTTTTTGGTTCATCTGCACCTTTGAGTGCAGCCAAACCACCCCCTTTGTGATGTGCACATGTACAAATGCAAAGCTGCTGATGTCACTATCTTTGCTGGAGATTAGACAAAAATCACATGGCTTTTTAAAAAGAAAGCCATGTATTATCTATAAAGAAAGAGGGAAAAGATCCTCATGGACTGTTATTACTCCTTTTTTGCCTCTGGTGCATTTTAACTGCTATCCTTTATCAAAGAAGCTGCAAACTGCTTCTCATTCCTTATTTTAATTGCTGAATAGTGAGCAGAGATAACTCTCAAATATGCCAGATACTTAAAAGAATCACAACTGCAACAGTAAAGCTTTCTTTTCATCCCTAACACCCTTCCTGTCTTCCTTCAAATACCTCTCTCAACTGATGTTTCTCAATTATCTGTCCATGCAGTTGTATATTAGTAAAATATATTAGAAAATTAGTGGTTGATCCACTGCTAATGGCAAGTAAGAATAGCTAGAAATATTCTAATTAGAAATACCCAAATAAATAAAACAAACAAACAACCCCCCCAAACACAAAAAAATCTAATCTGAAATTGTAATCCAGGAAAAAAAAAAAAATCAGGATACTGCATCTGTTGAATCACCAGCTCTCTAGCTCCAAATAAAGCCAAATTAACAAGATCAAGGTACAGCACTATGCTCACACCCATCTACAGCCCCATTGTCCTTCCCTTCCTTGGCAGTCCTTCCAATGCAAAGGAGGGATTTTGCAATGTAATACCCGTAACACTAAATACAGGGGGATATTTCCTGATGAATTTTACATGTAGCAATAATCACAGTTTTATGGGTCAGGAAGTTCAGAAGATTAGTGTGTTATGGCTGCAGCATACAAAAGCATTTGTGTTGGAAGTTTCACATAGCAAAGGGGTGAGATAAGCTGTGAGCAGCTTTACATTAAGTTATTTTACGATAGTTAAAGTTGGGGAGAAGTAAAGAGACCCCACATATTAATTTACCAAAAGAACAACTGCTTAGAAAAGGCTGCAAAGTGTTCTAATACAAAGTGTCATAGAATCACTGCACCTCCAATCCCTTTTGTTCCTTACCCCAACACCCGTGCGCTATTCCCATTAACCTCAGGCACAGCTGTGATGCTGGTCAGAACTGAACTAAATCTGCTTGCAGCAAAACAAAAACTTATCAAAGAAATGCCTCATTCCATTTCATTTGCAAAGGCCTAAACCCACAATTACAAGTTTGCATTCTAGGTTAAGGCAGCTTAAATCTTGCTGCATTTCAAATGCTCCCTTGGAGAACACCAAAATACCTGAAAATTGTGGGTTTACTGCAATATGTCAAATCCTCTTTATTTTTGTTTCTCAGTAGCTGAGATCTATCATTTGATAACTAGAATGATTATAAAAGTAACACAAGCAGCATATGCTTTTGTAAAGAAATCCCACTTCAGTAGTCTTTGGAACCTTCGGGATACTGTGTGGCATGAGGCACCTGACACATCTTGCCCTGGAAGGGACTCCATTATCACTGGGTAAACCAATGTCTCAAAATAATCTCAACAGCAATTTTTAAAGTTTTATTTTTCATTTCTTCCCTCCTAAAGGACATTATTTGAATTAAAAAACACCAGTATTTGTAATAACAAAACATATTCTGAATAAACTCAAACATGTTTTTGAACACATTTCCATCCTTTGAACTAGAGTACATGGAACACAAATATACCTTTTTAGAGTACTGTCATGAGTATGAGTATCTGCATGAGAAACTAAAGGCAGGACTACAGCAGCACTGCTGCACCATTACAACTCTTACATCTGATAGTATAGGGCTAAAACTTTATGTAACTACCTATTCAAATGACCTTTACATTAAATAAAAAAAAATCAAAAACTAAACAAAAACAATGAAGAACCCCAGCTTACTGAACTCATGTAATTGTTAATCCTAGGAAGGTATTTCTACTGAAAACCAGAGCAACACTGGCAGCAACATAAACCCTCAGGAGGAGGTATAGCAGAAAATAAACCCTGCTGCTACCACCCTATGGGTTTTCAGTGAGGTTCCAAAGGGAGCTTGGAAGACAGGAAAAGTAGGACTGGAAAATGAAGCATCATTTTTTGATTTCCCTTATTCTTCAGAGGCACTGAGTCTGCACACTGACAAGGGATATCTGCTCTGAAACACTCCTCACATCCTTAAATCTCAATGGGAAGAACCCTCTGTTGCCTCAGGCTTTCCTGAGAGCAGACAATTATATTATGGTGGTGGTGTGTGGATTTATTTATTTTTATAAGTGAACACATGAAGTGTAGAATACTTTGAGGTTTTGTTTAAATCACTCAAATGGTATCACACAGAAGTAAAAAGGAACCATCAGTGTATGCTGCTGCATAGCCATGTATTGTAATGCATAGGAACTGGGCAAGATGTTAAGTAAAGGGGATTCTGACCCCCAGGAGACTGTGAATTTGACCAGAAAACTCAAATAAAATTAATAATTAATAAGGATAATATTAATAATTATTGCACAGTATGAGATAGACTTAGCATCCTCCTCCAAGGGGCTGCTTTTAACTGAGCAACCATTAGGGAATGCCCCAGCTTCTTCCAACAAGGTGAGATGCATGCCTGATGGAGAAGAAAAGACCGTGTGTGTGTGTGTGTGTGTGTGTGTGTGTGTGTGTGTGTGTGTGTGATGTATGACTAAAATGGTTTTGTAACATTTTAACATGTACTTCAAAGATTGTCTAAAGAATGCCAGTAGCCTCCATGTGTGTTGACACAGTTTTGAGGCATACTTTTCACTATTCTCATTTCAAATGAATAAGCACATCAGAGTGAAAAACACAAATGGCCACTTTATAGAGAGAAAAAAAGACAGGGAACTGGAGAAAATCTAACAAAAATGGGGGACGCTGAACAGCAATTTATCTTGCATATTCTTATCTGAGAGGAATTCCAAATGAATGCTGAATCCAGGGGTTATACTTGGATGATCCAAAATGTTTCTATATTTAAACATATTATCAAATCTCAGACTCCTTGAGTGAGAAATATCAACATATGAACTATATACACATGCTTTTGCTTCATTGATTTCTATGCTAATATTTCCAGATATAACAAATAAACAAACCCAACTAAAAATACAAAAGACAAATAGCCCTTTTGTAAGAACACTGGATAAAAATGGGAAAAAAATCTTATCTTAAAGTGCAGTTAATATGGTGAAATGCAAGAATGATGTATCATTCTCACTGTTTTAAATGCAGTTTTCTTTATCTCCTTCTCCAAATTATAAAAATCAGTCCTCCTTCCAAATAACATAATATTGACAAGAAAGATTTTAACATATATGCCACTAAGGAAAAAAATGTAATTCTTCCAACCTAGAAGAGTACCTAAAAAGAGTAACAGGAACTGCTACAATGTTCTAAGACTTAACTGTCTCCTGCCACCATTAAGGTTCTCAGTTTGATCCCTACCAAACAGATTTATAAACATAGTGCAGCTGGCATGAATTCTTTTTTTCATGACCATGACCATGAAAAAATGCTTTGGGGTGAATCTATGAGAGATGTACGTATATAATTTATAGTTTGTTTTCTGAGCTTTCTAACATCATGTCTGTGTCAACATGCAGTAGAGTGAAGAACAGAAACAGATATGAAAGAAGCTATACAAATCATCATGTAGAAGCAGTGATATAGAGAATATCTCAGAAAGAGAGAAAATTTTAATTACAGGTTTTTGTTTGGTCAGCAGGTACAGGGCTCTGTGTCAGAGAATGCATTCAGGCCCAGGAAAGATATGCCAAGTGTGATATCTACAGAATTAGATATTTCTGGCTGAACAAGCAGCTCTCCAAGTGGTTGTAGTATGGTTTTGAGAAGCCCTATAAAATTTGATTTAACCTTCCTACCCACACTCCCAATAAAATACTAAAATCATTGCTGTTAAATCAACAGCAGTCATTAACCATGTCAGGGCATCCACTGTAAAACCACTGCTGTCATCTGTATGGATCTCGTTCAGTTATGATCAATAGTTTACCCATCTTAATTGCTTCAGCATTCCCCTAATTAGAGATATCTCTGAATTTACTATTATTTACTGTTGCTGTGGATGTTGTAAAGCTTGCACATCCCGCTAGAAAAGTAAACTCATTTATTCTAATGAAAATACCACTACTAAATCATTGTAGTGTTTTCAAATCCTCTGCATCACCTGATCCATAAACATTCAAACCATATAAACACTTCAACTGCACCGTGTACAAAGAACAAAGACACAAACTCTCAATTTCAACAAAAAAAAATTATTTTGCTTTATTTTTGAGAGTCCATTTTTGTTTTTTCTTATAAAACAAAGGGATTGACTCCACCCATACAACACTAGGATGTTCCAAAGACTGTATCTGAGCCAAAAGACATCTGTCCTTCTCAGGTTACCTTGCAAAGTATTTCCACTTTCTTGGATGTACTTTTTCATGTGAATTGTTTTTTTCTTAATTTTTTTGTTTCTGTCCATCAAATAGACTAACTTGCTATTTCCACATTCACAACAGAGTCTTAATGCAATATAGAATTTTGGACATTTCCCCGCCCTGCCGCTGTTAACTATACCTGGTTATGTAAACAAAAGGTTTTTTAAATTTACAATCTTCCTAACACAAAATGAACCGAATCAATCCACTTAACCTACAAGACAGCAGCTCTAACCAGTGCATATTTTTAAACAAAAGTTTCTCCTAGCTCTTGGGTATTGTTTAAAATGGTGACAACTCTTATGGACTCATTGCTTTAGAAACAAAATATAAATTCTTAACTAAGCATCAAAAAAGCCCAAGTGTGAACGATAAAGCACTAAATTTAAACTAATATTTTAAAATTGCAGCCAATTAGAGGTGTGTCCTCCATGAAACGCCTTATCTCATGAACACCTGTGGTAATCACAACTCACCCAGGTGAACTTTGACCTCAGCTAAACCCTAATAAAATCGTAGCTGCAAATCACCTGAGAATGGTCCTTCAGATTAGCTGCTTTTCAGAGAGCTACCTCAGCTTGACTGACACTTGACTGGAGAAAAATTCAACAGACTTGCTTTCAGCAAAAGGTCAGCTTTTTAACTACTTCACCAGTTCCATTACTCAAAAATTACTTACATATAGAAAAAACACTCTTCTTGCAAACATAACAATGAAACCACTTGCTCTTACTTGACCAGAAAAGACACACATTTAGACGGCAGCAGGATGTGGGAAAACTGATGGTAATAACAACTGACTATTGACATAGTGAGCTATATTGCATGTAACAGTTTTCTTCTTTTGAAACTGAACTACTAATTCCAAACGCCTGTGCCTTGTAGGGCCCGGATTATCTCATGCCTCACATCGTTATCTGATACCTGAAAAATTAACCTAACAATGACTTTTTATATTATATTCTTATAGTTTCCTAACAGGCAAATATTTCTATCATATACCTTATGAACTATGTTAAATATTTAGTTTGCAATGCCATAAAACCATATAAGCATTTTTTCCTCAGTTACTCAGGGAGTAACTATCCACATTTTCCCACCTCTCCAAAGAGCCAGGTCCCACCTGTTTGCCCCCTCCTCAGAATAAAACGACTAAGTCCTGTGCTCTAGTAAAAGGTACAGCAATGTTCACAAGTATGCACCTAGTAATTAGCCAACAAGGGGGCAATGCCTCATGGCATTATCATGCAACCTTTTGTTTCATTTTATTTTCTTTATAATCGGGTGCGAGGACAGGTGTTGTCAGAGTCAGAAGTGACACTAATCCTGGGCCTCTTCCGAAATTGCTCCTGGTATTCCTGATTACCTCAGGGCTCTCTGGCTCTTCGTTCTATCAGCTAGCTATCTATTTGCACGTGAAAACTCTGCAATATTCATTTCCATGCTGCATCATTTTACACATGAAAATACCGAAGATAAGACCTAAAGTGTGCGTTACTGGTTACGTGAACAGCATAATTTACATGCATATGATCTGTATTCAAATAATGTAATTGGAAATGGTGCCTATTAGCATAACAAGCGATTATTATTTAGTGAGATGCAACTCGAGCAGGCATCCTGCTGGGGGTCTGACATCCTCCATCCAAACGGCACCATTTTTTCTTTCTTCGTTTACACATTCTTCTCTCTTGCTGATTACCAGCACAGAAAACAGGGAGACTCCCTTCTGTGCCTTTCTTTAAGGGTGGAAGTCTTGTGTGTTTAATTGCCCTCGAGCAACTGATGCAGTTCAAAGCTCTGTGGAGCCTCTCCCCGGAGCCGCACCCCCCTCCCGCCCCAGCGGCCGAACCGCAGCCTATCCAAACCATCCCTTCACCCACATTATCTCTCTAATTCCTAACTGATAACAAGTTTAAAGCAGCAGCTAGGTTTCTTTCTCTATCCCTTTTTTTTTTTTTTTTAAAGTGTGAGAAAGCAAAAGCTCAACTGCGCAAGTCATAAACCTTTCCCAGTATCACGCCTACCCCTCCTATTCTACCTCCGAAGAATTTAACCTTTTAATCGTTCCAGCTATGAAATGTAACAAAAAAACACAATTTTACTACTTTTCAGCAGGTGAGCAAGACTTGCTTGCTAGATCCGTTCATCAGCTATGCCTGCTGAGAGCCCTCGATCACTGCTGCCGGCACTGCTTCCCTCCTGCACTCCCTACTCCGCAGAAGTCCCAAGGTCCCAGCATCTCTGCAGGACCCCTTAACCTTTCCTAGCATTTCTGTGAGAGCAAAAACTTACGAAACTGTTCCCGCCCAATAATCCCTTCCCCAGCCTTACTGGGTTTCACGGTGCATGTTTCTTCCCTCAGAAGCTACACCCACTGCTTCAGAGATGGCTGTGTTACAGTAATGAAGTAATTAGTAGGGGGAATGTGTTCATTTTTACTTTGCCAAAACTGAGATGTTTCGCCTGAAATTTTCCAAGCTGCATGCCAACCTAAGGATGGACTTTGGTCTTGGTTAAAACAGAACAACATTTCCCGAGAATCATTAGAAAATAAGACATGATTTTTCTATTGAGTTCTCAGTTTCTCTGAGAAACCTTGTCCTGCAATACAAAATATTTATTTGGTTCTGGAGAGCCTTGGAGAACAGAGAAGGTAAGAAGGGAAGCCAATAATGTATGTGAAAAATAACTGGAAAAAAGAAAAGGAAAGTGAAAGCAAATTTAGAGGGAGTCTGGAACTGAATGATGAGCCTGCTGGAGGTGGTGGATCGATCACTGCTCTACAATGATAAATGGCTGTGACTCAGGGAACCAGCACGGAATCATACAACACTTTGGGTTCTAAGGGACCTTAAAGATCATCTCATTTCAATCCCACTGCCATGCGCAGGGCGACCTTCCAGTAAACCAGATTGCTTATTGCTCTATCCAGCCTGGCCTTGAACACTTCTAGGGATGAAAGCATTCACAGCATTCAGCATTCACAGCCTGTGCCAGGGCCTCACCACCCTCACAGCAAATAATTTCTACCTAATATCCCTTCTAAACCCACCCCGTCAGTGTGAAGTCATTCCCCCTTGCCCAGTCACTCCAGGACGTTCTTGTAGCCCCTCTTGGCACTGAAGAGACTCAGTTCCCCCTGGAGCCTTCTCTTCTCCAGGCTGAACAACCACAACTCTCTCAGTCTGTCTTCATCAGAGACACCATTACACCACAGTGGTGGCACAAAAGCAGCTGAGACAGTGACAAGAAATGTCCAGAAGTGACTGGAACCCTGTCAGAGATTTATTTTGTTTAGAAGAGGCTTTAAGGCACTGTCACTCTACCTCCAGTCTGGCAAGCTTTTAGCTTAAACTCTCCAACTGCCAGCTCTGCTACTGCAGAGCAAACATCCCTGCTTTAGAGAAATTTGGAAATTTTTTATTAAATATTCTGCTGGTTTATGAAAAAATGTGACTTCACAACACTAAGAAAACTCCTTTGGACCCCTTGTTAATTTTCATAGTTAAATCAGCTGGGAGAGATGTAGGAGTTCAAGGACTTCAACCTGAATTCTTTCCATTTCACTTCCTGTCCTGATAGCTCCACAATAGTCAAGAGTCCAATCAACACCTTTCAGTATCTTATGTTGATATTATTTCCAGCAAATAATTTGGCAGGAGACACAGGCAGAAATATTCTTACAGAAACAACCCTAATACAGGAAGCCAAAACAGAGATCCTTGCTCCACTGAGGCATGGCAGTGACCTCAACTAAACTTTGTACATTATGGCCTTAATCACTGCATCACTACTCCGTAAGGAAAAAAACAAGAACAAAACCCAAAGCCTTATTTTCTGTTTTATCCATGTGCAATAATGAAATAATTCTAAACCAGCCTCTGGCTTCTCTGTCATATTTCAACACTGGCAGAGTGTGGCCATCTAGTTAAGGCTGAGCTGTGAAATGGTGTCTTGCTATCAGAGACAAACTAGAACTTAAACACAGCTCTGTTTCAGTGAATTCCTCTAGAACTAAGGAGTGGTCATTGGACATATTTGTTTAGAAACTTCAATGAACTGAACCACACAAGGGAAGACAGGATGAAAGGATAAAAACCAGATTAATAGTTAGATTAATGCACACACTCATACTTAGCATTTTAACAGGCACACCTAACAAATTGAAGAAAGTCCTTGACTTCAAGATTAATAAAGAAATATTCATCTGGAAAACCCCTTCTTGGTTATTCCAACCACTTTTCCTCTAATATGTCATTGTGCTTCAGTTCAAATACAGTTTTAAAGACACCAAGAACAGAGTTCTCAGAGATTAGTTTATAAGATAGTAAGTCCACAGAACTTTTTCTTCTAATCACCCTGTTTTTCTTGTCTGCCTTGAATCCATTCTACTAAAGTTATAGCTACAGTTCACTACTATTCCTGAAAATGTCCAAACAAAGTTTCATTCTCCTCCCATGATCTCACCCAGACTTGCTTAGCCAAGTCATAAGTTACCTTTGGCTCTCATTTTTTAATTTCTAAAATAATCCCTTGTTCCTAAATGATTTGATAACATACACATTGCCATAACAAATTCAACCACATCACCACATATTGCAACCCTGTCATTTTAAGGGTGTTTAAAATCTAGAGGTGAAATCAGAGCCTGATGTCAATAAATAAGAGAAGAATGTATCCAAAGTGGGGAGTGACTTTAAGATTCAAACACATTTTGTAGGCAAAGTTGAGCTGCAGTAATTTGCTGAGGGTACAGGCAGATGTGATGAAAGCCCATCCGACAGCACAAGGCATTGTTTGGAAAGAGATGGATGGCTGCAAGGGAAAGCAAACTGGTGGCATAGAGGGAATGATGCAGGAAGGGTAAAATAACTCAAAGAAAAGAATGACCAGAATTGTGGTGGTGGGGAGAGGGGAACATATGGTATGACTCACAGAAAAAATTATTATTTTATCAGTCCCATGTTTAGCTCATTACAGCTGATGTGAAGTCAGCCCATACAAACATGGTGTGAGAATGGGAATGTCACTAAAATCGAGAATCTGTCAGAAGTTACTGCAGAAAGGGGCCAAAACTCTAAGTCACAGTGTAGAAGACAACTCCGATTCTGCCCTCTGGGGGTTGGTGTTGGAGGTCAAACCACCAGCACACTTAGACCAAAAGGAATAACAAGCAACTTCTTGTTGCCATATGGCATTTTGGCTTTTAACCTTTATTAACAAAGAAATGACTCAGTGGTTATAGTTAGAAGCCAACAAAGAATTTCAACAGAAATAAGAGCACGAAACTCACAGCCTGATTTCAGCTTGAAATCACGGTCTTTTGATTTCAGAAAATTTCTGTCTTTCCTTTGCATGCACATTTAAGACCTTAGAAGTGTGTAAATGCAGATTTCTTTCCACCACCTGTTCCCTCTCACAAGTCCTTTGCTTCAGAAATGCTCTCAAAGCATAAATGAATAAAGTCTCTCCCTAGGAGTAGAGGATACACACAGTCCCAAAACACAGGTTAAGTGGAATATAAAGCTTTCCTGGGTGAATGTAACCTCTGTGAACTTGACCTGGCACAGTGTATACTAATTTCTTTCCCATAGGCTCATGTTGATGATTCTTCCTTCTCCTTTCCCCCCTCATCTTTTTCCATAGAGATACACACTTGCCTATAAATACATCTCCAGCCATTCCCAGATAATACTCTGTTCATCACTTCTGCATTCAAAACAGTTCCAGTTCTGCAAATGCAGTATTATGTTTCAGTCATCCCTGAAAACAAAAATCTAGTCTTTGCCTAAAAATGCAAATGAAAAATGAAATTATGCATGTGCATATCAGTTGGTATCAAATAACATGAATGGTTTCAAAGAAATGTTTAAGGCATTAAGTCATGTTACAAAGAGAATTTCTAGCTGCAAGTTTCATAACAAGAATAAATCAACCTTGACAATGAACATGAAAGAGGGAATGAAACCTTTTTGAACACTCGAAGTGGTTTGCTCATTTCCCCCAAACCAAAATGAATGAATTAGTTGTTATATATGAAAATTAACTTAAACTACCAACATAGTCAGAAAATATAAACTTTAAAGTTAAAATTAGATTTAAAAGATTTAAATATTACTTGGGGCTGATGAGAGCACATGGTAACTCCACAGTAGCTGCTGAGCTGAGCCTTTGTAAGTTAAGGAACAACAGAAAAATAACATATAGTTAAAAAGAGCTGAGCTCAGCCCTTGGACTTTGCTCAGGCACTAATCAGACTTCCAGTGTTTAGCATTTATCCCCTGGCTACTTATTGACCATCTATACCTGGACACCCATAAACAGCCTCTAGCAAAGGAATGGTTACTGAGGCTCCCTGTGCTAACCCTGCACACAGGTTTCACATGTTCCAATGCCACTTACGTCCAATTAATTAGCCTCAAATTGCAGAAATCACTTTTAATCAAATTAGATGTTTTATTTATAGTGAGAATATATATAAAAAAACTTTGACTAATAAAAACAAATTATACACGTTCTCATAATACTGCTGAAGTGACACAATACCACTCTGAGTGTTTCCACTGTGGAGCACACAATTATTTATCCTGGCCAAATGTATATTTAACTGCATATACTTAAGCAACATAAGAACATCATGTGGAAGCCTTAATGCCTGTTTATACAATGTGTTTTTAAGTCCCATGGAGCTGTGTAACACTAAGCAGTTTAAGCCTCAGGATGTCGGAGCTCAATGCAGGAAGAGCAGCTACCGCTTGTTCTGTGGAATCTCAATGTCACTTGTTAGCTGTCATAAAAGGGTCACAAAGTCACCTTACCACGCTACTATAAAATCCCTATATCGTGAGGAAGCTGAGGAATTGAGAAGGGTAGGATAGGATAGGATATAGGATAGGAGATAGGAGATAGATAGGAGATAGATAGGAGATAGGGGAGGGGAGGGGAGGGGAGGGGAGGGGAGGGGATGGGATGGGATGGGATGGGATGGGATGGGATGGGATGGGATGGGATGGGATGGGATGGGATGGGATGGGATGGGATGGGATGGGATGGGATGGGATGGGATAGGATAGGATAGGATAGGAAAGAAATGTATGGACCCCCCAATATGGAATATCTAGTTGGACACCAAGGAAGTTATCATGACACCATGGAATGACGTGACATAAGCATTAGCTCCAAGAATCCTGCAGCAGCAAATATATAGTTACAGTCTTTTGCCCCTGCCACTCCACATCCCAACTGGTAAAATGAAGCACAGCTGCTCTGCAGTGGGGGAATTTCCTTCCATTGGGCACAGACATTCATTCCACACGGTCCACACACTCCATCCTCTGCACTTCTCTCTGTGGACATACACGGGAAATGAGACATGCCCTACTCTTTGAAACTCAGTTATAGGCCTGTGGCAGAAGTGGAAGAGAGTGCACCTCTTTGTAAAGTGCCATGGAAACAGGGAAGGAGCCTTCTTTTCATCTGAAGACATCTGCTTCCACAAATGCCATGTCAGAGATGCTTTCACTTTCTTTGGTATCAATCAGCCCAAAAGCACCCCCTGCTTCATTACCTTCTAAAAACACAGGAGCTGCCATTGAGGACAGCTGAAGGAGATAACTGTGAAATACAGAGAATTTCAAATATGAGCTCCAAGTTGTGGATACCTTAGAGCTTCCTCTGCTGCTCCCATGCTGCAGATGTGGATATTCATTGGATAAACCAGGGTAGTAGTACCATCCAGCTTCAGATATTTTAGTTAACTGTCTTATGAGTCTCATTTCCATGTATATACAATGGACCAAAGCATCCAGATATCCTGAATTCCTTGGAGGGGTCCCAGTAATGGAGACCCTTCACTCCACCTGCAGTGTTTGAAATCTCTTCACTGGAGAGGACAAAACTGGGAATAAATGAGGAAGGAAGTGCGGAAGGAAGTAAGTGGGGAAGGAAGGAAGTGGGGAAGGAAGGAAGGAAGTGTGGAAGGAAGTGCGGAAGTGCGGAAGGAAGTGCGGAAGGAAGTGCAGAAGTGCGGAAGTACGGAAGGAAGGAAGTCCAGCAAAGCTCAGAAGAGAATGCATATGCTTACAGGAAAACACATTTCTTACATTTGGACACGGAATTCTGATATGATTTTCCAAACTATACCATTATAGGAAACATTCATCTGCTAAAAAGAAAGCTTAAATCCTGGCTATTAACATTAATATTTCTATTACCATAAAAGCAAATACTAATAACCTATTTTTATAATCACAAAAGAATACATAACTGTATAGAAGGAGGAAAAACAAATAAATATTGAAATTTACAATTATGGACAACAAATACAGATAAACAAAGATCAAAAGGAGAACATTTACGTTTTCCAGTAATATTTAGTAATAAACACAATATTTGAAAAAATCACCAGTCTGGAAATTTACTTTACAGCCACAATGAGCTTCCATGCTCATCAAACAGCCCCAAAGTGGGATTCTGCTCTGGGAGCCTGACAGCTGTCTGCTATTAGTTTTATCTATTCAACCTCCAAATCCCAAACTCAGAGGTTACTGGTGTAGGTCAGTTGTGAGACTGTGTTGACTCTCTTGCCATTCGACATGGAAAACCAAACAACAAAGTCTGCTCTGTGTCAGCAAGCATTTCACATTCTTCGGTTTGTCATGCAAAGCACAAAGACCCTGATACAGTTCAAAATGGTCTTTGTATCTACAATCTTGTTTACCCTTGGAATACAAGCTTAACTTCCCACATGTCTGAAGTGTTTTGAAAGCCACTTCATACAATAGAAAAGACAGTGCTAATCTCTGGCAGTGGAACCAGAAATAGAGGGTTTCAGAAGAGCCTTCAAATAAGCACTGAGATCAACTTTATACTTACATACTTTGAGTGGAGGTGTATGAAAGGAACTATCTCTTTAGGAAAATCTAGTTACAGTGGTCTAGGATTGTGATTTTGCCATTACTAGATGCAAGATTACTTATTCAGCTGCTTAAATCAGGCAGTTTTCCCTGTTTTCACAGAATTGGCACCCATAATTCTGGAAATGGCAAGGTCCCTTCAGCTGTCCACATGCTGCAGTGCAGGCTTCCAGGGAAGCACAAACTATTTTCATGGGCAAAAACAAAGTCCTGGCTTAGTCAGATGAACTGCTCCCTTGAGGGTACCTACCACCTTCCTTTAGCTTTGTAGTGAATAGCAGCTCCTGGACTAAACATCTTACTTAGATGCTATAGGAGAGATGTAAATACACCCTAAAATATAGGAATGAAGAATGAAAATCACAGCTACAAAAACAAAGGGCACGACACCAGGGGAAAGGTTTCAACAAGAAATGCAGCTCCTAAAGCCTAGGTCCACACTATCTCTTACAGATGTTTACATCTAATCAAAACAGGCAATTCTGAAGAGGATTAGAACTACAGTGATAATCAAGCACATGGAGATTGACTTTGTAGGGAAGAGTTTGCAGTTGTAGCATGTTTTGTTTGGTTGGTTTTTGTACTGAGTGCTAGAATTGCACTTTCTCAGGTGAAGAAATTCTTGAAAAAGGCAAAGAACTGCTCTCAGCTGCCTCATCAGCCTGTGCAGGTACTAAACCAAGTATTAGAGAATACCTGAGTAAAAGAAGATTAGGATAATTCTTGGCTTCTTGAATGCACACAGGTCCTTACTGCAATAAAATCTGCTCTTTTTTGTGGCCATGAATACATGGAGAAGGAATTGTCCCCAGGGAAAACCAATTCTAATTTTACAAAAAGTCAGTTAACTAATAGGCACAAAACTGCTTCAACAGCCAGCCCCCACAGGTCAATCATACATCTGTTATTGCTACATGCCATGGTATTTTGGAGCCTGGATAGAATTTTTTATGCAAACTTAAACTTAGCTGAAAATTATCTACTTCCTAAAGTGATCCCATCCTTCAAACCCTCTCTAGCCTTCCAACAGCTCCCAGCCTAAGTTGGTTGTTGGAAGTACACTCTTAGCTGCCATCATACAATGAGTAAAATTAGACCAAGCCTGAGAAACAAACAAAACTTTCAAACTTATCTCCATTCCATAATGCCTCTCTAAACAGAATTAACACTACAAAATCCTACAGAAGTACTGCCTAGAATACTTCATCCAGTGTACTGCATGTATACCCCCCAAAAATTGTGACAAAAGAAAAAAAAAGGAAAAATATTATTACTGTGCTGAGCAAATTCACAGAAAGCTTGTGTTACATAATGAAAATTTTTGCTTCTAGACCTGAAGAAAACTTTACAAGAAGTTTGTCGTCTTTTAGACCACTGAAACAGATCTGTCTGAAGACACTGCTTCCCTTGACTAACCTTGCCGTGTTTGTATGTAGTGTCTTTTTCTTCCTTTTGGTAATGCTTTCAGCCCCCAGGTATAGCTACTATACCTTTGTTTTGAACTATTTGTTGCTTAACCTTGCAATTACTTTATGTAATCTAAAACCACTTTGGATTGCAGTTTGCAAAAAGATTCCTTGGAAAATAAAAGTATATGGTATTGTGATTCTAATCAGCAGATCCCAGAGCCATAAACTTCAAAGAATCTTTGCAATGTGAATTTCCCCTGCTTCTGAGAGTCAGTTTTCAAGATAAATGTGGGATCTTTCAAAGACAGAGAGATGGATATCTACAGGTACCAAGGTACAACCTGCATATTTAGGAGCAGTAGCACTTTTTTCTAATTTAGCGATAAAATCCAAACAGATAGTCAAACAGGGCAGTTGATCTGCTAGGCATGAATCATTTCACCAGTCCTGTGACTTTGCTGTTAAGCAACTCTAGATGGGCATATATACACAAATGGCAGTGACTCACAGCACAGACACAGTGAGCAATGAATGTTCAAAACTCCTATTTGTCTATATTATCCTAAAAATCATTTAGAGAGTTTAAGTTATTTTCTAGAAAATAATGCTCCTTTAGTATACAGGATCCTTATACAGGGTTGTTCCACTGTGCCAGCAAGGAAAAGAAATGGGAGAAGTGGAGCTTATAAATTATCTTAATTGTAGCAACTTAATCCAAGTGCAACTGCCAGGATGTTCTGGAAGTGAAGGAACTGTGAACTGATGGCATGTAATCTTCCAGGTAGAGTGGAAATAGCGTGGCAGCAACTTTCTCAGCTCAGACCTCCTGAGGTCTGTAGATGACTTCAATGGATGTAGTTACTCCTTCTCCTGACAGGAGACATCCTCCCTCTGCAAACTCATTCACACAAAACACCAGAGGAACCTCCCTGTGAGTTCCTTTCCTGCTCCACAAACACTTATGTCAACACTCCTGAGAAAGCAGGAGTAGGGATGATGCTGTGGGGGAAGGAGATGATGGGAATTCCACTGCCATTACAAGGCAAAATATTTGCTTCTACATATTATGACACCAATTGGGTCCACCTGAAGTTTAAGATATAACCTAGTCATGTTTTAAAAATCTAAGATGAAGGCTATCCAGTCTATGTGTTTACAGAAATCTATTCCAGAACAATTTTCTGTGTTTTGTCCCTATTCTTATATATATATTGTGCTACCACTGTTAGAGCATTAAAACTCCAGCAGTGATGACATGGAGCAGTTCTGCTACACCTTCATTTTACTTCAGCTTCACTGTCTCAATTAAGAAGAAAAACTGAAACGAGTCAGAACTTTAAGCTGTCTTATGCTACCATAAAATTACAAAAATAATATTATTTTAAAAATTTCCTTTTTCTTTTCCTTATATTATAAAATTTGCTACTGTCTACAATAAACCAGCACCTGGGAAAAAAAAAAAAAAAATCGGTGCAGGAAAGGAAATTTGATGCAGCTTCTTAAGCAATACCCATCAGCACCATGACTGTAATTCTGCTTTCAGTGGAATCTGCCTCCTTCGAAAAGCAGTGACATCTTCTCTCCCCACTTTTTAAGACAGGCCAATATTTCCCCCAACTTGATGACTTGCTTCAGCTTGCTTTTCAGCCCTTCTGAAGTACGATCCAACTTCCTCTGGTTAAGAAGGCAATCCAAAAATCTCCCTCCACCACCAAGAACTAACCCATCTTTGTAGAAATCTCATCACTGTAGCAGGATTCAAGAAACTAAATTGCAGTTAGTGAATTTAAACGTACTCCAGACAAAGGGGTTTACTCCACAAATGTGAAATACTGTCTACTACCTGAGCCAAGAGACATAAAAATAACCTTAATCTGTTTTTATAAAATGCAAAGTAGCAGCAAAATACTACTCTTCAGCTATTTTTGAAAGCCATAATTTTTACCATTTGTACTGCACTCAATGACATTCTTACTAATAGCAAAGTATGCAGAGCAAGTCTGCTCTGCATGGAATGTCCTCTGACTTTCTGCTCGGTTTCTGCTTCAGTTCCAACTCTTCCTTCCTGTCCATCTCCTGTTCAGGCTCCACAGACTCCTCTGGGATTATTCAAAGATCCTTCCGAAAACAGGAAATGCTTCTAAAATGCTGACTGTCAGGAAGCAGATTCAGTCACAAATCTGAGTAAGAGCTAATTTGAATGTGGACTTGTTTTTAACCAAGCATCTGACAAGACTGGTACTGCAGTCATCAAATGTGATCAGGATACAGACACACTCTTGAAGAGCAAGCTCAGCACTGTTTTTACTTATGGCCCATCAATGCTGTAGCTGCTGGAAGCACCAAGACAACACAATCCACTCTTTGACAAGACAAGTCATTACAATAAGGAGACAGGAAGACCTTTCTATGCCTTTATGCAAAGCCAGGTAATTAATGCAACCTCAAATAGAACTGTAGAAGAGAAACAATCCGAGTTAATCATGCTCAGCAGTAGTTTTTTAAGCACTTCATCACTGATGATTTTTTCAAAAGGTCATATAGACACTTCCCTAATAGCATTAAAGTTACTCTTGACAAGGTCACATTCACAGCCTCCTGTCCAAGTCAAGGATTTGATAAATCAGCACAGGTCTGTTATCTCCTCTAAATAACGGCTTACACAGGTAAGCAATTACAGAAAGATTTATTCAGATCTAACTTACCTACACATATTACAAATGCAAGTTATATATAGGAAGGCAAGGGCAAGATTTAGTCTCAGATCAAGCAGCTGTTTCTGACAATGTGAAATCAACTGAAATAACCAGATGGCTCGCACCAAGTCTTTATATATAGAACAGACAAAAAAATAGGATATTTATGTCCAACCTTGAAAAAAAATAATACCTAACTAAATTTAAAAAAACAATCACAAACTAAATAAAAAGGTATTTTATTGCCTTTTTTGATTTAAAATCCCTTTGTTCTAGGCAAACTGAAATTATCTTGAAGTCAACAAGTAAGCTCAGCTGTGTTGTGCAATGCTTCCATTAACCTTGCAATCAAGCACTGAATCCAATGCCCTTGTTTGGATTTCCCTGCTGCAGGGGAAAATGTACTTTGTAAGGTCTGTGATTTACCTTACCAGAGCCAATGAGTAAAAGCCTCACAACTAAACTTTTGCAACTAATAGCATAAGAAACTAAGCAAGCTAGCATATCACAAAAATTCCTGATAACTTTTTAATGATTAACCTCACGCCCACAGGTTCACAGTCTTTCACACTTGTACTCGCATGCATTCAGTTAACATCTGCTTTGAACAAGTTAAATAGAATCTTAATATCTTTTCTGCATGTACCAATAAAGCAACCCAGTACCCCTCCTCACTGTCTCACAGAATGAAGAAAACAATTAATTACTGCACAGTTTTATTCAACTCCTTTTCCTTATGGCCATTTTCACCCGAGAATACTCCTTGAACTATGATTAATTTTTTGTTTAATCTGCACATCATGGTCACCCAGCAAGCCAAGACGAGCTATCTTTAAATCACTGTCCTCCTGTCAGAAGTCCCTCATGTCCTGCTAAGGTATTATATTCGAAATAGAAAAGACTAAATCAAAGCAACATATCATCAGCTCTGGGGCCAAGGGTTATTTTTCTGCCATGCAGAGTCTTTATTGTGTGTAAAGTCTGTCCCCCTCTAAGTGAACTGAAAGGATGATTTTCAAAGCTTTAACAACTGACATCCTAGGGATTGCATTTCAGTGGGTCACAGCCCCATTCTAGGTGGAATACACTTAAACACTCAAATAATCCCTCTTGTCAAATGTTCCTAATTGGTGCCTGATGTGTGGTAGCTTCAGGAAAGGAGCTCAGCAAACAAAAAGTGTTGCAAGCACAGAAAATATTGGATGGGGGGAGGAGCCAATGACAGGAATGTAACACCAGCTCTTCAGAAAGCTGTTACTTAAACAACAATATACTTTATCTTAGACAAATGCTGAATTTTAAACAGATGCTTTTGCTACTGTGGCAATGTTCAGAAGCCACAGCAGCAGAAGCAGATGACACTCTAGCTGCATCACAAGGTGGAAACGCCCTCACTCACAGGACTAGCAGTGAGTGCTGGTTGGGTTTCAAGCTGCAAATTTCAAGAGATATGAGTTCCTGGAAAAGTACAGGCATATTTTACAACTGGCAAGCATATGCTGACCTGTAATTCAAACTGAGCTGAGATTCCCTGTTTTAGTTCTTTTGTTTAGATGTGACATTCTGCTCTTTACTAATATCACAAGGACACCAAAGCAGATTTAGGTCTAAATCTTTGCAGATTTAGATTTAGTTTGCTTAGAAAATAAGGTTAGATTAGCCATCGCTTGTGTTTCCTTAGTAATACCTGCATCACAATGAAGAAAGTATTGGTAATATCCAGCTCAGTCAAGTAAATTATGTCCTGGGAATGACTTACAGATTTTAAAAAAGAGAAAAAAGTTTTAGTTCAAAAATTGGTTTGAATGTGTACCTCAAAATTAATGTTCCATACTTAGAGGCCCATGATGGAAGAAAAAGGATACAGTCACTTACTGCATCAACAGTAACACTGATCAGGCTTTGGAAGGGGAAGAAGCAGCTGTGCTGACCTCATTAAAAGCAACAGTATTTAACCCATTTATATCTTTACATTTACAGAATTTTCACTGGGCTCCTTTGTGACTGCACTCCCGTAAATTATGGCTTTCCAGTCCCCTAATTCTTGACATTTGGCCTTGACTGTTCACACTGAATCACTAAAATTGGAGGAGAATCAATGGACATGAGGAGAGAATTCAGTCCTTTCCATTTGAAACACTACTAAAACAGGAGTTTAACACTTGTGTTGCTTCCCATCCACAAAAACACAGGGGAGATTCCAGCAAAGCACTCAGGAGACATAAAACTAGCATTTCTCTCAACACCTCCATGAACACACAACCTAAAATACTCTGGAGAAATTTATATCCATGCATCGAGTGCCTGGATTGCCAAGGGTGTTTAGCCCCTACCTGTCGGCGTCGCCGAGCCCCAGGGCTGTGCTACGCTGTAGCGTCTCCCGCACCGTGGCCATGCTGTCGGGCAGCCGGTTCAGCCGCCGTGTGTACAGCCCCAGCCCACCGTCAGTCAGGTACCTGACAACGAAATGCCATGTTCAGTATAACAATAAAAAATTCACATATTATCATAGCACCTATGATGCAGTTTCCCCGTTTTTAAGTTAAGGATGTTACACAAAATCAGAAGCAAGGAAAATATCATTCTTGATTAGATCAGAGGTATCCTCCACCTCTCATCATTCTCCATTATACCTTGCATGCTCTCTCATCACCAAGACTCGAATTTCAACATAAATGTGGTAACAGATACTTAAAGAAAACTTAGCTTTCATTAAGGATACCTATATGGAAGTAATTTAATATTTGTGAATGCTATCATTAATGACCCTTTCTTACCCAAAAAATACATGGCCTATACCACCCTGTATTTTTCTGCATGGGCTAAAACACAATCAAAATTTCAAATCTTTTACAAGTTAACTGCAAAAATTACATTGACTTAATCCCTAGATTTTGTCAATGACTAATAAAACTAAAGTATTCCACAACTTACAGAAATCACCATGGATGAAAAGTTTTTTGCAACCTTTTGATTCTTACATTCTACTCTGGCTGTAACTGTGACCTAGACACACCTGCATTTTAAAATTACTATTTACTATCATGATTCTTAGGCACTTAGAAATGCCAGGTGCACATATGACCCTTCATAAATTGCTAAGATAGCACATTTCTTACTTTCTGGTTTAGAAAAATGAAAAATTAATGTTAAATTGAACAGAGACAATACATGGCAGGCAATCGAGCCCTGTGTTACCACCATCAGTTCATCAGTTGATGCAGGTCTATATGAGCAGCACTGACAGCTGAGTAAACACACCATGAAGATTTTCACATACTTGAGACTGAAATAACTCCAACAACCCCCAGCACTACGGTCACCATTTCCAGCACACTGCTGGACAAGCACCACATCCCACTGAGACAGGAGCTGAAAGGAGTGGATCTCCTCAATCCTTTAGCAACTCTGACACCAGACCACACAATAATATCCAGATACTCAGGACAATTTCCTCTGGCATAAGAAAGCACACAGCTTTCTCCCTGATAGTGAGACTCCCTCACCTATTGCAGGAATGGAGAGATGCTCCAATGCTCTGAGATGCAGGAAGCAGTGTCTCTGCTGGCGAGATCTCACTGTGCACATGTACTTTACCCAGCCCAGATTTGATTACTACATTTAGAAAAATGGGATGGTGAGCAGCTGGGAAGCCTTGCCCAGTATGTTGACTAGCATTGCAGTTCGATGTATAAATCTGTACAGGGCCATCCCAGCAGCAACTCAGGAGTCTCTGTGGAGTCTAACCAAGAGGTTGCCAAGCCCATCAAGTCAGACACAGGAGTATTCCCCATTCAGCAAATCTGTGGGGATTCTCCCAACTCATAAACAAAGACTGTAAAAAGCACAAGGAGCAGTTGTGGTCTAGCATGTAGAATTCACCTTAGGTTTGGCATTCTAACTTGCGTTTGACAGTTTATAAATATTTTATCATGGAAGAATATTTTTTTTTCCTTAAGCTACTTAAACAAAGGGGAAGAAAAGAAAAGCAGAGCTTCAGACCACAGTGTTATAAAACATGCAAAGAGTATTTTGCAATAACATCTCGTGTACATACACTGATTGGTTTAATGCAGGAACATGTCTGCACACGAAACAAGTTTCTGTGTGAATACACTTTGTACACGTGCTAGAAAACGCAGCTTCTGCCTTTGCTCAGATTCTTGGCATATTAGTCCTTTGATAAAAAAGATCTGAAATAGATTGTTTTTCATATCTATCACTCAGAATATGTGGAAATAAATTTAATATTCTTTAGAGTGAGCCATACTGAAATCAATGCCTTTTCACTAGCATCAGTGTATTTAATCTTCTACACAGAAGCCAAATGAGCTAAAAGATTAAAATAACACTACAGTAGCTCAAATTGAACATTTTTTTCAAGCACTGATAAATCTTACATTAGCCAATGGAAGCTAGATGGCTTTGTCACCTCTGACAACTAGATCATGACAGTTTACTAAACAAGTCCATGTGAAAAAGCACAGCCATAAATGCTGACTTTTACCCCCCATGCCAATAACACCAGTTTCTTACATGCCAGAACAATATAGGATACATTTTTGTATTTAGAAACAGACTTGTATAATCACAGTTTGAAAGCTTTATATCTTATTTTTATTTCACATAATATCCTATACCTAGGAATGTTTAATTCGGAAAACATGCCAAAACCAACAATGCCTTAAGTCCTGCATGCAACAGCAAGGTGTAGGAAGAAGGAAAGGCACTAGCTTCTAATGTTTGTGAAGAAAAACACATTTAAAATAAATACACTTTAAAATAAATGAAAAAAAACCTTTATTATCCAAAGCTACAGGTGCCACAAACCTCCAGCCATTGCCTTCTTTTCCTTCCTCTCCATCCCTTCAAACTTCAGTTGTCTTGGCTTTAAGAAACTATCTTGCCCTTATGAATACATTATTACTACTGCAGATTTTTGCTTTATGGGAAAGGAGAATATAATGAAGGCACATTTTTCTAAAGAAAATCTTCCAATACTTTATGCAGGGGGAAACAAGACCAAGGAAATACTATCCTGTATATAACTGTAACAGCACTCAGAGTTACTGGAATTAATTGTCCTATCACATCCATACAATGTGGAACCCAAGAATATTGGCCTCTCCTCTACAATGACGCATTGCAGTCCAAACAACTGTACTAGGCCTAAGTGTAATTTATCTGACTTTTCATACTAAAAATCATGACAGATTTGCACTAAAAGCCTTGCTGGCATGACTGCTAAGAATTCTGCAAGCACATTCAGTGCAAAACAAACACGACTTCAAAGTATTTGTTTACCTGCCCCAAAACAAGAAAAAGTTTAAATATATCATATGTGGAAAAGCACAGAATCCAGATTCTGACTTTCATAGAGGTAGGTAAATTGTACAAAAAATTTAATCTCACGGATACTTTATGAATGCTACCAACAGCCAGAGGAGAATGACTGCCTTTAATGAAGCTGAATATAATAATATTTAATGAATGGGCAGTGAAACAGTGATGAGGTTGGTTAAAAGGAGTTTTTGATCTTTCCGGAAATTAATGTCCAAATACTCATCGCTCTAGCTTCGCTCTTCATCAGCAAGGAAAAAAAAGATAACCAAATTTCTGATAATATAAAAAGATTCAGGTTAAACAAGAGCAGTATTATGCATTTCTAACATACAATTAGGACTTCTAGCCCACTTCCTAGGTGACACTTTTTTCCGATTAGAAAGTGGCTACCTACCCTGCATTACAGGCATAACATAACTTGCTTTGGACAACCTAACCTTTAAGCTTCTCTTTTCTTTAGCCAAATACACCCTTTCCGTGCCTCTGAAATCTTGAGCATCGTAACAAGCCCTTCCAAGTGTAATATTTTTAGAGTATTTCTGATGCTGAAGTGATTTAGTCTCCTTTCCTGAAAGGCACATTGAGGAAACACGAATGGTCATGCAAAATCCAGTAGTCTGAATCACTTGATTTCTGTCTGCACTCTCTACTTACTGACAGATACAGCCAGCCCACAGCACACTTACTTTTATGGTCTGACTTACTCTACCACTTCATATATATTCATTTCACTCCTTAACACGTGAATATGAATTTTCCAAGTTTGAAAATAGATAGCCAAGGGAAAAATATTCTTTACTTAAGGATTAGGAAGAGAAGGAGCAGCAGGTAAATCAGCAACACACAACAGACTGGGCAAGCTGACCCTTACGTGCTCAGGATCCTGTGATTCCATAATCCCAATCCCACAAGCAGGAGAACAGCAAGGTACCTCAAATGGGAACTGACTCTGGCAGCTCAGGTGCTCCTGCCTTCTTCTTGGTGTTTGGGATTACAGGCTGGTGTGGAAATAGCTGCCCAGGTATCTCCTGGGCAGAGGACTTGCCCAGCAACCCAAGAGTTTGAAACTTTAAGAAACAAAAAGCTTGAGGGAATTCACATAACATCTGCTTTGACGTGAGGAAATATTCTCTTATTGATGTAGCAGTAACACTGTTATCCTTAATGCTTTCCTTTAAATTTCTCTTTTCACTAGGCTTCATCTGTCTTGTCATTACAGTCAGTTAAATGAGATCAAGAGCCTTAAGGAGTTTTGAGTATCAAAGAACAACTCTAACTTTGCCAGTCGCTAAAAACCCACAGCAGAGAATTCCCCAGTGCTGTTACTGAAATATGCCAAATGGGATCAAAACCATCCTGCTATTGCAGCTATGAATATGTCCTAAATCTGACTTAAAAAGAAATGCTATCCCTAACAGCTGGATGATGACAACTGCAAATTTCCAGTTTAGTATCAATTTGATCTGCATTTTTCATCTTAACACTGGCATTAGACCATATGGGCTTTTCCCATGTTTATATGCCCCAAAATCTTTCCAATCACTGCTCCTGCCTGACTTGAATCAGTACTTGATAAGTACTCGATCTCTCTAACCAAAGGGCTGGACACAGACCCTGTCTACCAGCCTGGGGTTGGTATAAATTCCATTATTGATCCCTGTGAATTTCAACAAGAACATTCAAGAACAGGATTAGGTCCTGAGCTTGCAGTAGGAACTCCTAATATAATGCCCAATCCCTAATATTAGACCAAATATTACAGTTCAAGTTCATAGAAGGGCAAACCTATTGCTCAATTAATAAAATTTAATTTATATTTAAGATAGTCTATAATTTATAAATTAATAGAGTTTTGCTAATAATCAGTAAACGGATGAATGAACTACAAATTGTTTTGCAGGTGCTTAACCCAAACATTGAGTAAGACCTGAACAAATTACTTGGAGACTCAAAAATCCTAATCATTGCTGGAAAGGAGGAGATACCTGTTACACTAACAGGTAAAACAGGAAAAATTAGATTATGCAAAACTTAGAAAGTATATATTAGTTTCATAGTTTAGAGAAACCTCTCACGTGTAAATCGCTAATTATTCATGTTGTTTAAACTAGTCTAAAAGCAAAACAAGTTCATCCCATTAACTACTTAATGCTCAGGCCTTTTTCCATGGAAGAAAAAAAAAAGAGAAATCTGCAGAAATAAGTGGCTTCTATGAAATCAGTACTCTTCTGTCTTGAGATGTATTGAAGCTGCCTGGCACATAAGTCCTCCAACAGCCATCAAATAAGAATTTTTGGGCACTGCTGTCCAAGGTTAATTTTTTTTTTTGATGTCTTCTCAGCTTCAAGCAGTCTTCAGGCAAGGAACTCCAAGGACAGTGCAGCCTGTAAGAAAGTTGGGTGGTTGCTGCTCCTGCACACCCCCACATTCAGAACAACAGCTTCTGACAGAGCTTTTGAAGAAACTAGTTTCCTGAGGAATAAGCAGTCTTAGATACACATAGTCAAAGAGAAGCTGTCAATGCTTAAAAGAGTACTAGACTGAAAAAAAGTGTCTCTCATATGGCTGCAGCCATTTCTGTTCCAGAGGAGAGTCTCCAGTGTATGATCCTCTTTCCAACACTCACTCCATCTGTTACCAAGGGCACCACAAATTCACCTTCACCTAAAGGAGGAGGCCTGCTCTACCATTGCTTTTAAAACTCCTTACAAAATCTAGTCAGCCAAGACAGACTGGGCTGGAGTCAGACTGGAAAACACTCAAGAGGTCAATCCTTTCAGGTGTGCAAGTACCACTCTGATTCCCAGGGAAACATGGGTGGAAACTCATTACTGAAAAAAGGACAATACTCACACCCACCAAGCATCACCACCACCAGGCTGCTGGCCTGAAGCCAACTGAAGGCCCACCAGAATCAGGCAGTTGTTCAATGGGGCTTTGCACATGCTAATTTTGATTTCAATGCCTGAATTCTTTCTCAGAGTCCATTTCAATGAAAATCGTAGAACTAAGCTATAGAATAAGTGATCCATTTTTCATCACCTCTTCAATTCTCTTCAGGAGAGGAATGAACTGTGACCAAACAGGATTAAGGAGGGGGTGCAGCTTCTCCAGAGGTTCTCAGCAGCATCAGCAGCAGAGCAAGAGTAACTCCACAGCAACTTTGGATTATTCCCTCGTGCCCACTCTTTTCCTGTAGATGATCCACATCAACACAGTGTGAATGACTGCATCCCCCTCTACTGGCTAGCCCCAGACTGGGATCCTGTTTTGTCCTTTAGAAGCTGTACCTTCACTCAAATTACAACAACCTGTTGGCACTGATGCAGCAGTTCAAACACTGCTGAAGTGTTTATTACAGAAAGAAGCCCAAAATAAGTTAACTGCTATTAAATGGTATTTTGGTAATTGTTAACAATACTTTAGTGTGTAGAAGTAAGCAAAAATACAAAACACCACAACTACTACATTTATTTTATTGATTAACATTACATATGACCGAACATGGGTATTTTACCACTATACTGAAAAAAAAATCTGATGTATAAGGTTATAACTCATAGGCCTACACTCTCTTCCTGTGCTGAATCACACTGCAAGAAAGGTTCTATGGAAGTGTGTGATCTGAAATATCACTTGAGATAAATTATAAACGCTGTCTTAGTGATGAAGCTGACATAAGAACTACTCCTGAAGTGAGTGCAATATTTAAGAATATTTAAAACAATATACAAAATTAATAATATTGAATGTGTTTGTGCAATATCCTACCCATGTCTCCTGCAAAGAACTGCAAGTACAGTTCTTGGAATAAGAATACAATCTTTATTTCAACACTGCCGTAATTTTTTCTTTTCATTTTTGCAGCACCAAGTAATCTCTGACTTTAAATCCAAACTTAGTTGCAACCTTCTTTGCTATAAAGTCAGAAGTGAATGTTTCTTTATCTCTTTTCAGGAAAATCAGTTTTGAGTTTGCTTGCCTGACCCCTTCATTATTTGTGTTAATTATCCATTTACCATATATAAATACTATTCTGCAATGTTGAAAAGATCACAGTATAGAAATAACCAGCCCTAGTGAGATAAAAAGCAGTTCAAATGAACACTCTGCTCAAACACAGAAGAAAAATAAAACCAACCTTCTAATGAGTCTTAGTCATGTTGAAGTGCTAGAGCCATAAAAGGAATGCAGTTTCACCCATCCACTGAATTTAGCTGAAACCTTATCACTAAAACCATATTATTTAAAGAGCAGTGTCCAGTAAATGACTAATACACTTTAACCGAAAGTGTATAGAAAAAATACAGTGGTAATAACTAAGGAAATAAATAGGTCAGAAAAGCCTATAGACAGAGCATTGAATCAATGCACATGACACCCATTCTCATTCAGCCCAGGATTAGCTCAGGCACTCCTGATTTCCAGCCAGCCACAAGTTACCTGGAACAGCAATTACTCCTGCTGCAGACAGCTTAAAAGGAAAGGGTTTCTCTCACTTTTTGTTACCAATAACAAATTCTCATTAGCAGCAAGCTGCAGAATCCTCCTCCTCCTCCTCCTGTGAAACCTCAGCCCTAGAGGAGGTCTGTTATACCACCTGTGACCCTGACATCTGAAGAAACTGTGTCACTGTCTGACTGGTAAATAGCACAAAACCAAGAAACAGCTGCAAGAATCCTACAAATACCAACTACACTTCAACATTCAGTGCAATCAGTCCTCAGTTTCAGCTCTTTTTTGCTTCCCAACAGATGTAACTCCTAAATGTGAGCCTACTTTGGAACTATATTTCAATGACGGTTTTGGTCCATGAGGGGCACAGTGCTTTTAGGTGAGTTTGATACTTGGGCAGAAGCAGGGGCAAAATCTGACTGCCCAGTCCAAAGTGGCCTGTTCTCCCTTTTAGCATCCTTCATGCATGTTCCAAATTCAACTGCTTCCAGTGCTTGTAAAACAATCCTCAGGGGGCATAAAGGTTTGAATAAACAAGAAGCAATCATAACCCCATGAGGATTGTGCATGCAAACATATTAAGAAGTTGTGGAAACAGAGATGTGGAATGGGAATATATCACCACCAAATCATCAAATACGGGGAGATAAATAAAACTGGAAAATGTATTCCCCAACAACAACCACTGCACCCACAGGAGGTGGCTGCAAGGAGAATTTTAGCACAGTGCCTTGACCATTGCTGTAACACAGCTGGAACAGCCATGCTTCTGCAACAAATGATTTTGACAAAGGTGTGTCTGCATACCCAAAGCCATTTTCTGAGAAAACTTGTGATCAGCACTAATCAGCATATCCATGCTGTTAATTCTGCATAGAAAGCTGCACACTTATGGTAATGAAAACAGGGACAGATGATTAATTAAATGAAAATAATTATAAAAGGCTTTTTTCTTTTTGGGGACCAACAGCCCTCTTGCTGCATTCCAATAACAGATAAAAAGAAAATTAACTCTACATCTCATTAAAGAAAACTGGGGCTAAGGAGACAAAAAAAGGTAGGAATGCGCATGTTAGTAGCCAGAAAGAGACTGAAGTGGGCAAAAACCTTCTGAACAAATGCAAAAAGTCCATGAGAATTAACATTCCCATCTGGGACAATGTTTAGGGTAGAGAGGTGAGACAATTCTGGTACACCTTCCACTGAGGCTCTGAGCCTCCAGCTCAGCGAGCCAGCAAAAGGAGTGGGCTGGGGACTCAATCCCCAGGGCTCACACAAATCCTACTCCTGTTGCTTCATCACTGAGTTATGTTTTAGACCCTGTGAAAAGGGAACTTCTTACCTTTGATCAACCCCCCGGAGACTTGCTTAGTTTAAGAGCTGTTCCTGTCCCTTTGGATACCCTGTCTTAGCCCTAGGAAAGCAATCCTGGTGTCTGCCAGAGCTCTGCTTGAGCAGACTCATTAAGGGAGGCCAAACAAAACTTCCCATGACCCAGGACATTTCAGAGAAAGCACCAGGATCACAGGGCTAAACTAGTTTTTCTTGGCTATTGGAATTATTTTGGCTGAAATAAATATTTTGGCTTCCTTCCTTATCAGTTTGCCAATGAAAACATAGCTCCAAGGTTTTCAGACTCTAGGATTGTGACAATTCTGAAAAATGACAAAGTGAAACATATACAAACTAATAAAGAGCTATTCATGCTCTAAATGTCCTCTTGTGCTGCTCTGCACATAGTGTAGCTAGGCTTCTGGAAATGTTGAGCCTGTTTGCCCTACCACTGATCTTGGTGATTTGTTCTGCAGCATGTCACACGGATGCTTTCTTTACAAGCAACCTCTCTGATTTCTAAGCAGTTTATTATTCCTCTCCCACAAAAACACAATACCATCCTATTTTTTCTTACTATTTGAATTAAACAGACTTTGGGGAACATAACTTATAGAACAGGCTACCAAACATCTGTTCACACTGGAGATGGCAACCCAGTGTCATTAGCGATCACCAAAGATAACAACCTTATTTTTTTTTATCCTTCTCCTTTAATATTGGAACGCTGTTATTGCAATTTAATACTGCAATATTCCCTTCTCAAGGAATCCACTCACATGATTACTCTCCACAGACTGCAACCCCAGAATTGTGGGGCTGCTTGCAGCAACTCTCTCCCTCCAAATGCCCATGAGTGCAGCAAGGAGAGGACCCCAAAACTGCCCATCTCCAAACCCTGTTCAAAACCTGGATATGGAACTGCATTTTTCCAACAATGGATTCACCTACAACACCAATTCTGTCTTTGGAACTTAGCCAAAGACTCCAACAGTGCTATATGAATTGATAAACCAACTCACACTATCTGGCAAAACACTTTTGTAATTAAAGGCAAGAGATGTGGAAAAGAAAAATATATTTGTTCACATTTCTTGTCCTAAGAACCTTAAATTGAGATCTTATTTATCAGTATGTGACTACTACATGAGTAAAAAGTGAAAAGTATCTCACTGCTTTAAAAACTAGTGGGGAAAAAAGAGTCAGATACTCAGTTAAAGACGTCCCAATGCTCAAGGCCAGGAGTGAGGTGGGGTGGAGAATATGACTCTTCTGCTATGTTTATCATTCTTGGTATATAACTCACTGCTTTGGTGACAGAGATACCAACTGGCAAAACCATTTTCTTACCCAGAATCTAAACACCACTCTTGTACTTTCCGACTATGGAGACTCCCAATTTTTACCCTGCAGGATGACCAGACATAGAAAAGGAAATGATACACAGAGATGAGTGAAGGTAGGGATTTCTCTGGCTATATAATCCATAAATTTGACAGCTTTTCTATTTTTTCCTTTTCCTCAACCTGGAATCTGAATTTTATACAATAAGTAAAGGTCTGCAAAGACTGGGGCTCCTCTCTGAGCAACAGAAGGCTGAGCTGGCAGTTCTGGCAGGCATAATTCTCAACTACCACTCAAGATGTTTTATGGAAACCACAGTGCTACTTAGAATTTAATTTCCTCACTTCCAGACCAAAACTACAGCCACAAATTTAAATATAATTCAAAGTCCATGGGAAAAGCAGTAACTGTTACTACAATAAACATTACAAATTCCAGGTGTTAGTTGATTTATATGAGGAAAACACAAGGTGCTTTAGTGATTTGATGCATTATTAATGCAGCAACAGCTACTGGTGTTTCATCAGAAACAGAATTTTACACTGATTTTTACATCAACTACTTCACTATATTCTTCCCTAATGAAAATTTAGTTAAATTAAAAAGAAGGTGTCTTACTTCTCAAGAAGTGTGAAAATATCCAAATACTCATAATGGACATAATTAATGGAGGCTTCCAGATGGTGCAACTGAACTGGTTCAGTTAATGACAAAGAAGCAGCTGGATTCCAGTAAGAGACATTACATATTTCAAAACAAGCCAATGCAACTAGAAATGTCACTGTCCTGAGCAGACTGGTATCCCCCAATCGCCAGTTCAGTTTATGTTACATATTAAGTCCTACACCTTTAAGATTGGTTCCAAGAGTGAAGTGGAGGGAAGAAGAAATGTGCAGTTTGTTTGCAGAAACTGCACTCACTCCCTTCTGCTTCTCTGGACTGTGTTGTCTGCAGCACAGACAGACAGTGGGACAGAGCTCTCCTTTGCTTTTAGTTAGTTTTTAGCTAGCTGAGGCAGAGAAGTTCCCCAGACTGTATTTTTTCCTTTTTCTTAGATCAGTTCAAACCTGCTCTGGACTGAAAACCCAGACAAACCCCGGGAGCTCATGCCTGGGGCCCACCAGGGCCTGGGCCTCGGAACTTTCCAGCGTCAGAGGGACTGATACGAGACTGAGCAAGCTGAGCTACACCCCATAAAAAGGACTTTTTTGGATTTGCCATCCCTTCAAACACTGAGAGGTTTTATTGTTTAATATTCAATTTCTGTTAAATAAACAGGTTTTTCCACTTTTCTCCAAGGAAATCTTTTTCCCAAACCAGGTTGGGGAGGGGCTGTTTGAATTTGCTTTCTGGACGGAACCGCATTTGGAGGTTTTCTCCCAAATTTGCCCTAACCAGTCACCAATAAAAAAAAATTACAGAAAAGCAAAGGGTGCAAGAAGGCCAGACAGGGCTGCCACAAAAAAAAACCCAAACCAAACCAATAAACCCCTGAACAAACAAACAAAGAAGCTAAAAAAAAGAAAACAAAAAAAACCCCAAATATCCCCAAACAAACAAAAAACCAACCAACCAACCAAAAAAACCTCCAAAATAAAACAAAGAAAAACAACAACAAAAAAACCCACCAAATAATTTAAATCTCAAAGTTCATTTTTTAAATCAATCCAATGCTAAAGTATTTGAGCTAAGAAAAAATTACTTTTATAGTAAGAACTGAAAGTAGACGCATTGAATACTGACTTTGGAGCAAAGAACAAATACTTTTCCCACTCAAGGCAGAGGTAAAATGCTGATGTAAAACCTTGTTAATAATTGTCTGTCACTTGGTATCTCTGCACACTGACTTGCTCTTTAAACGTTTTGTAACACGTACCAGTATTTTATCTAACACAGAGATGCAAACTCATTTCCTTCTAGTAAACTGGCTCCTGGAAGTTCAGGGAGCAAAAGAGTTCAGCTAAGTACAAAATGTGCCTCACTTCTTCCATCTTGTGGGCACCAATGAATGTTGCAACCACGATGAATCTTGACTCAGGAAAACATTTAATCACATTCTAGGTATCTTAATATCTAGGGGATATTTTCTTAATGTGCACTTACAAACTTGAATTTTGTTTAAATCCCTCTGTGATAATGAGCTGTCTCTCCAAAGGCTTATTAAAATGAATAGAATATCTTTAGTGTTGGGTTCTATTTGTCAAAATAATCATGGAAATACAGGGCTATAAACAGAATGGAAGAATCACATAAAGCGAGGCATTAACTCACCCACTGGTGATGTCGTCAGCCCTGATGTTCTTGCCCAGCACATCGCCATCGCTCATGTATCCGGAGGCATCCATGGCGATGCCCTCGAGGTCGATGTCGTCGCCAGCCTTGTCGGTGATGTCCACGTGGCAGACGCTGCTGCCGCGTGTGGCCAGCTGCCGCCGCAGCGGTGCCGAGTACAGGTAGCGCCCGGCACCAGGCTCGGTGCTGATGAAGCGGCTGGCATTCCCCCGGGGCGGGTACCCGTTCCCCATGGACGGCGCATCGCCAGCCTGCAGCCGTGGGCTGGACTGGCCCAGTCTCCAGGACAGTGGTGTTGGCCGGCCCGTCAGGCTGAGGATGCTGCGCCCGCTGATCTCAGTGGTGACGTTGGTATCAAATGTGGTCTCCAATGTGCTTGAAAGGAGAGATGTGATGCCTTAGGACTTTAGCTTTTATATGTTTCAAATCCTGTACTGCTTTAGTGTACAACTCTAAACACCATATAGAGTGTTAGTTAACTGTCTCCATATTTGGTCAGACAAAACAATCCAGGCCTGAAATTCAAGGACACCCTACTGCCTCAGGCCCCAAAAGTATAAACAAAGTGAACTGGGGGGAGAGCAAACTGGGGGTATATGACTTCACATACACTGAATCTGTAATTAGAGAACTAACCCCCAATATGTTAATGGACCAAACTTATAATTGTCTAAAAACTTGCGACCATCGTCCATCTTGTGTGTAGCCTCTGGAAGACTTCTGACTGCCCAAGGGGTACCTGTTTGAAGGCCCTTAATAAATACCCACTTTACTCTCCTAATCTTGTCTAGCCTCTGTTCTAGGCATCATTCCAAGGCGTCAGATGCACTGGATCAAATGTGGCTCTTACATGGAATGCTGTGAGATTTCAGGTGCTTCCAAGGCTCTGAACTCTCAGCAAGTTACTGATTGTATGTAGCTTCCTATTCTCTGGTTATAGTAATAACTAACAATTTACTGCTACAACACTTGGGGAGATCCTTTCTTTTCACTTTTCAGGTCTTTCCCCCATGTTCCAAAAGAGACTCTTGCACCCATGCCACCAGGTGCTCTACATAGATGTGAAAAGACTTAAGCAGGAGCTTTTTAATGGACTATCCACAATATCAAAGCGCATCTTTCTCATCTTCAAGCACATACAACAGCAAGGGAATAGGATAATATGCTGACTTAAGGAAAACCTGCTGAAGTACCATTTTTCTGATGTATTCCTTTTTATTGCCCGCATTCATGAAAATTCTAACTCTGGACATATCTTGGCCCAGCACCAAGACATAAGCTATTTCTACGCCATGGAGAGAATTAAATGAAAAAAGTAACAAGAGCCAAAAAAAAAAATTTTTTTTCAAAATATAATTTGCATATTAACAAGCCAGTAGTGAACTATGACTTACTTTGAAGATGTTCAAACCCGAATCAGAAAAAGCAATAAATTACTCATATATTCGTGAGTTATGTATATTTAAAAAAATATTGATAATATTTATATATGGAACCCTAAAAATGGGACTACACCATGAGTTTTCAAGTGATGTGTACAGATTGCAAGGCTATACTCTGAATACTCATCACTGAGTTGCAGCTAATTTATTTGCAGCTAATCCATAGCTGCAACTTCTCTTACCCACACAAACTCCTCTTTTGTTTTCCTGCTCAACTAAGTGCCACTTTCTTATTTACTGTGGATATTAGTAAAAATAAACAGCACTGTACCATTCTCAATGTAATGCTACATGTAAACTGCAAAAACCTTCGTATTCTCTGGTTATAGTAATAAAACCATGAAAGGATGTCACATTAATTGAAATTTGCAAAGAAAAATAGCTTTGGGAATTCGTCTTTGCAAGCTCAGCTTCAGTTTCAGATGCAAAGCAAAAAAGTGTTCCCCCAGTAAACTCATTTAGGGCTGGGGTACATAAGGCACCAAGCACTAGGTAGGACCCTAACGTCATAAACAGTCAAACAGCTTATTCTCCCAAACTTCCTGTTCAACACTGAAAAGATCTAACTTACACAATGTTTAGATGTAATACTAATCTTTGTTTATTTGCAGCATATTTTAAATATTGCTGAAGATTTCCAAATTCTGTTTCACAAAGAAAATGCCATTACATTCAGGGGATGACTAACAATATTAAAAAAATTTGTTTGTCCAAAGTTTGGTCAGGAATTTAAGTTACGCATTTGATAATGTGGGTCAAGCACAGTTCACCTCTTATTTAAACAAAATACTACATATAGGGGGAGAGAGTAATGAGAAGTTACTCAACAGTAAGAAGAAACATTTTAAACTGTAACTTATATTCAAACATCACCTCACACATTTAACAAGTGATTATTCTTGACCTCTGAGTCAATACAAATCCCATCCCATCAATTCCTCCTCATACCTCTCGATAACCAGCCAACATTATTCAAATTCTGTGCATTGAAGACAAAAATTACAAGATCAGTATCTCCCATTGTCAGTGTTAATCATTTTTCTAAGGATGCAACCCAGCCAGGTGTAAGAGATGTAAAGTAAGAGCAGAGTGGTTTCCATTTTTTTACGAACACAGTGGTGTCCTTACCTGTGGGTGACCTGGGTTCCCCGCAAACTGGACATGGTTTCCTCCAGGTTCTGCCGAAGGTCAGCGATGTTTTTCACAGTCCTCAACCTCCGAGTCTCTGGATCCTCTCCTACAGGGAAAATAAGCCTTGAGTAAGGACCAGGCAGGGAACAGCACAGAACTGAGCTGCAACCTATGCCTGAATCTGACTCAAATGCACTTTTTTCTGACTTTCTAAGCTGGTTAGGTTTGAGATTTCATTCCCCCTTGGCAGGCACCTGCCATCATCACATCCTGACTGAAATGAGCTCTGCAGCATTACCCTCATTGCACAGGCTGCCTTTGAGATGTTGCTGTACTGTCATTTCCCATGTCATTTCCAAATTTAAATTAAAGGTTAACTTTCAACCTCATTAGCATATACACTCCATCAATACCACCCTTTCCATCTAATATATTGACACAGTTAACATTAACCTGACACAATCAATTTCTCCAATGTTGTGTTTTCACTAGATCTTCTTTGTCCTACAGTAACAGCTTTCCATAAACTAAACAGTGCTGACTGGGTGGGTGTTCCATGATGAGTGATGTTTCAGGTAAAATAAGAAGAAGATGTCAACATCACGACACAGTTACTATTCCTAAAACGTGGTACATGACATGAAGTTGGGGGATGGCTTAGTTTTCACGGCACTGAGAAATCCTGTTCTTTAAATACTTTGTTCAAAAACACATTCATGTCCTGCTCTTTAAAAGTAGAGTTTATGTACACAAAAAAAAAGTCTTCTTACTGCCTGAGCATAATTTCATTTTATCAAATTAATAATTTAATTAGTGCTCCAGCATAATTTATTTACGTGCTGTCAGCTGTCATTTCAGAAAAGCTTCGGCTGCTACCTCAGCTGAGCGTTAGAGAGTTAAATCCTCTAAGAGGCTGAAGAGAAGTGAATTTCTAGTAGTGCTGGCATATTCTTTGTAAGCTGAAAGCTGGAACAAAAAACTGTCACAAAGCTTCTGTTGAGCACAGAAGGAAATTATTTCAGTCTAAAAGGTTTACAACTCGTGACTGAAGAAAATACTACAGTAAATGTAAAACTTTTCACATTTTATATCAGCCTTCTCTGTACAAGTGATGCATTTTTGAGCTGCCAGGATGCTGGGCACCCACACAATTGCTAGTTTAGATGGATATCTATACATTACACACATCAGAAATGAGACGAACCAGACAAAAAAAGCTGTTGGAACTTTCTACATTCTCTGCTTTAAATTTCATGTTTCTAAAAGATGCCAGGTTGGTGGCACAGAAAAACCCACTCACTCACTGTTGCCTACAAAGCAGCAGTGCTACAAACTACTGACCAAAGTGCTTAGTGCCCATGAGGGCATTTTTCTTTTAATCAGTCTCTACTCTCTGGGAAATCACCTCCCTGAGTTACAATTCACTTAAGCCAGAGGGTCAAACAATTATGGGCTGGCTGGACTGAAAACATCCACCTAACAAGACCAATTACTTCAACCAGTGGGTCTCTGGAACAGCAAACATTTTCTATACTCATGGATCTACAAATTTTTGTAGAAAAAAACATGAAATATTTATAAGACTTTAGCTTAACAAATGTCACGGTGCTCTTTTACAGATCATTTCACAGATGTTAAGACAATGGTAGGTAACTTCTTAAGAAAACACACAAGAGACAAACTAAATCAATTTCTTCTGAGATCACTCATGCCTAAATTGATACCAAATTTTCACTTAAATTACATTCCACTGCTTGAATTGTAACTATACTTAAAAGACAGATATTGGGTAGTTGGCCCCTAGAGCTTAATTCTGAAATCACTTAGCTTCTCGTGAGAAGGGAGCATTCTTAAACAATTCTGCTTCCATTTTTCCTTACCTATGCTCTCTTTTGTTTCACATGTGCTTTTAAATTAACAGCATCAATAGCTGTTATGCAGGAAGAGAAGATATCTGTGCCTTATTTCTTCTAATACACTTGGGGTGACGGACTATTTTGTTTAGTTTGCTCTGTTTCCCCCAAGGCCCCTTCATGGATGCTGCTGTCTGGTCTGACTGTGCACAGCTGGGGTTGGCATCTCCCTTGTTTGAGGTTGTCAGCTGTCTTCTGCCTCAGGATCCCAAAACTTACATATTCTTACATAGTTGAGTTATAGTTTTACTTACATAATATCTGTCATTAAAGACCAAAGGCCTTTTGTGATCTAGAAACACTTCTCAGTTTGCAGGCTGAAATACATCCAGCCCAGCCAATATGATGATTAAGAGGTAACGCTGAAAAAGTTTAAGCAGCTGGACACTGTGTTTCTTACTTGCAACTCTTATATTTAAAAACAAACACAAAAATGTTCTCAAGGATTTTATCCCTTGTGCCTTTTACCAGCCTTTTAAGTACTTAATCCACCTATGTATAAATTGTACACACAGATAAGTTCATTTAAGCATTCCTGCAGCCCTCTTCCTCACCAGTGACTCTGCTTCTCACCTTTATCAGCACACAGGTATAAAGGCAGCATTGATAGAATAGGCAATACAGAATAAAATTAATCTCATTATGAAACTTTTAGCCACATCACTTTTCCAAGGAGGGCATTTGGTTTCAAACCCCACATTAAACTGGGGGACACCAAGGCTAAGTAGATGGAAAAAACCTGAGATATCCTACAAATGAGACATCCTGCAATAGCACACAGTATGCAAAGTCATAGATATTGCTGAAATAGGAACAGGAAGAGTTTAGACTGTGACTTTAAAAACACATTTTAGATCACATTAGTAGAATCTAATAGATTCTAATATGGTTGCTGAAAATCCCTTTGTTATATTGGTAAGTTTAATTTTTTTTGCTAACTAGCATATACTTCTTACAGTAGCAGGAATTCTAGATAAATATACCAGGTACTTTCTAATTTAGACTGCTCATATTCTAGCTACAACCAGCTTCTGCTTCTGTATGCTGGACACAATGGAGTGTAGCTGAATTTTGGTGCCCTATTGCTGCGAAGGCTATTTCTCAAATTGATCAGATTTATGTGAGTGATACTGAGATCACTCAAGACCTCCAAACCAAAACATAAAGGAAATGAACACAGCCTCTTCTGTAAGCTCTGAAATGAAGTTTTTAAAACTAAACAATGCATATTAAATGCTTGGGAATACTTAGGTTCCTTATAGTAGTTAAATCCTAAAAAATTATGCACATCTCCTAGACAAACTTAAAGCAGGCAAAATTCCTGGTGATTTCAAGAGATTTGGGGAGCACACTTGTGCTGAACTTAAGCATCTAGAGCTCAAATTACTGACACCCAATTTTCATTGCTGAAGAGCTGAAAGAAATATAGTTATTAAGAACTAAAGCATTAGGAATAAAATCAACTTGCTCTAGCCCATTCTTATTTAACCAGATCACAGCCAGTAACGGGTCATGCTGCAAGACTTACCTGAGAGGTCCTCAACAGCAGGCTGGGCAGTTTTGACATAAAGAGCAGAATCCATGCTGATCCCTCCTGTGCTGGCCTCGGCTGTTACGTTCCCTTCATTGTCTGTCTGAGATCTGGAAAGCAAAACAAAACAGGAATGTGCAGTCACTCTCCATCTAAAGTATCTCAAGTATAACAACAAGATGAGTGCACCTGCCCTCAGCCACTCTGTCCCACTCTCCAGAACAGACCAGCAGACTGATTTTACATAATTCATTAGTCCCATGTTGAATTATGTCCTGGAAATGGAAACAAGCACTCAGCTGTAAAAAATAAAAAATTCATAGTCAAAGATAGGCTTCACAGCTCATCAGATGGGGTCTTAAAACACTTGGATTTCCAGATGTGTTTTAATTATCAATAACATCAGTTGTGGCTAATCTGATCCTCTCCTATAAAGTTTGTATTGCATGAAGATAAAGCAGGAAGCATCAGATGGCATGTTACACTCATGCTAGGTTCCCTTCAACATCACTTCCATTTTAAAAGAAATGATTGGGCAAAACCAACTTCAAACTCCAACTTATTGTCTGATATTATGGCTGCTAGATAATGAAAGGTGATGTAAGGATCTATTGTTAAATTTGAGTAAGATACTGTGACTCATTTCACTTTACTAATTGTGCTATGTTTTTGCTCATAGAACCAAACCAACAGGCAGCTGGAAGTTCTCCTGCCCTAAGGGTAAGTACTGTAAAAAAGTGAAGACAGAGTGGGGAATTACTATTGCAATACTCTTAATGTCACCTGACTCTTTGTCATGGGGTAGCTTTCCCTTTAAGACAGCTTTGAGAGCTAAGGAAGTTGAGGCTGCTGGTGGCTGATGGGAGTCCTTTCTCCTGACCAACTATCAAGCATTTCTAAGAATTGACAGCAGTTCTGACCATTAAAAAGTAAATTCAACTTGTAAACACCCCCTTAAGATGTACAGTCAGAAGTCTCTTGCTCTCTGTGGTTTCCGGCTTCTGACAAGGTAACAAGGCTCTGTCTTGGCCTCCTCCTCCCCCCCTCCAGGCCGGACGAGGCCGCAGGGAGGGCGGGGGGGGGGAGGAGAAGCAGAGCCGGCCGGCCTGGCTTAGTTTTCAGTTTCTGCTGCTGGACTGAAACCTGACACCATGAACTCTTGCAGCTTTCTTAAAGCTTTTAATTCTTTTACTACCTGGATAAACGTACAGATTACTCCTTTTTCTTAAAAAGACAGAGAAAGAGAGACAATCAACATGAAGAAGACATCATAGAACCACCAAAAACAGTGAAGAAAAGAGTTAAGTTTAAATAAGAAAGAGGGAAAAAGGAGATGCTTTACAGCTGAAATATCTTTCTGTTAAAGCTATGGAACTAGACAATAGTAGTTTAAAAAGACTCTAATTCATGACTAGAGTATGGGGAGGAATAGAGTGTTCAAAGTGTAGACTTTTGAGAAAAAGAGAGAGTAATTGTGATACTGTGAGTTGCTGGAAATGGGTAGAGTGAAGATTTTGAAGCCTTGGGGGGCAAAGAGAAAACTGTTTTCCAGGAAGGCTCACAGAGACAGATGAAGAGGACTTCTGCCTTTGAATAACTCATCCTTAAAATGGCATCCCTAGACTCATGGCCCATACACACCTCAGAGTGATGTGAAATAGGAAGAGTGAACTCTAATGACAGATTTCCGGGCAGCTGGCATTAGAGAAATAGAAAACTATAACAAAACTAGTTTTCTTGTGAAAAACTCCATAGATTGGCAGAAAGAGACTTCTGTTTCTCTACAAAGGCTGATGAAAAGACTGTAACAAGAATTGGGACTGTTTTTGACCACCAGAGTTCTAAAGTTTTTTGTCTCTATATTATTATGTGTACAAAGAAATAGTCAAGTAATGAGAGATAAAAAGGTTTTCTAGAAGTTTATTCTGGTGTTTTTATTCTTGTAGTTTGTTAATAAACTGTCTTCCTTTTAAGTTTTAAACCTGTTTTGCTCTTGTTCTAATCCATATCTCACAGCAAGAAATAAGTAATTTATTTAGTTACTGGTTTAAAACCACGACATTTAATTGGTGTGTTGGCCGGGAAAATAAAATTAGCAAATCTAGACTACTACATTAATAGTATTACTGTGAGATAAAAGATTAATTAAGAGCAAAGCATGATTGTCTTAAGTTTATATAGTAGTGATAGTAAAAAATCTAAGGGTGGAAAGTAATAAATATTTGTTTCTTCTTTTCTGTCAGTTTATTAGTTTTATTGTTTTAAGTTGTATATTGAATATAACTGATAATTTTTGAGTAGGTGTTTACAAGTTGAAGGAGTGGAATGTCATGGAGTAGCTTTACCTTTAAGACAGCTTTGAGAGCTAAGGAAGTTGAGGCTGCTGGTGGCTGATGGGAGTCCTTTCTCCTGACCAATTATCAAGCATTTCTAAGAATTGACAGCAGTTCTGACCATTAAAAAGTAAATTCAACTTGTAATTCAACTTTTTAATTCAACTTCTGCCTTTAAATAACTCATCCTTAAAATAGCATCCCTAAACTCATGGCCCATACACACCTCAGAGTAATGTGAAATAGGAAGAGTGAACTCTAATAACAGATTTCCAGGCAGCTGGCATTAAAGAAACAGAAAACTATAACAAAAATAGTTTTCTTGTGAAAAACTCCATAAATTAGCAGAAAGAAACTTCTGTTTCTCTACAAAGACTGATAAAAAGACTGTAACAAGAATTAAGACTGTTTTTGACCACCAAAGTTCTAAAGTTTTTTGTCTCTATATTATTATGTGTACAAAGAAATAGTCAAGTAATGAGACATAAAAAAGTTCTCTAGAAGTTTATTCTGGTGTTCTTATTCTTGTAATTTGTTAATAAACTGTCTTTATTCCTTTTAAGTTTTAAACCTGTTTGGCTCTTGTTCTAATCCATATCTCACAGCAAGAAATAAGTAATTTATTTAGTTACTGGTTTAAAACCACGACACTCTTGTAGCAGGATGCTTTGCCTGGAGTGGGGGTAAAACAACTGGAACAATGTCCAATTTACAGAGCTGTCTGTGGCAGAAGGAGAAGGGGCCTCTTGCTGCTTTCGGTGTTGAATAATGCTGAAACCAGCCTGACTCATCAACCCTGAAGTTCAACCTCCTGACAGGGAGGTGAAGATGTGGCAGACTTGGTAAAGTACCTGATAAAGGAACCAACAATGATACCAATGGTAACTAGAGATGCTGGGCTTACACAGCTGGCCAAGACACATGACTGATGGTCACTTCATATTATAAAAGCCCAATCCCACTCTTTAATGGCAAGGCCTTCTAACACATCCCTCCTTGGAGTTCATGCAGAATCCTCCCTTGAGTGGGGACATCCTGGTGAGTAAGCAAAAGAGATGTGCCCGCAGTCATTGGTACGGGTGAATAACATCAATCTCTACTGAATAATTGCTTTTAATATAACTCTAACATAATTCTTTTGATATTGTTTCAAAAATAATGAATTATCTATACTAGTAATCACAGCTATCCTTACTGTGTATTAAATAATTCTGATGGAAAACTATTAGTCTAATCATTGTCAAAATAAATCACTTATTTTCATATAAATATATCTGGTTCGCCATCCTTAATCCTACCAGACAGTTGAATTATATGAAGTTCAACTACACCTATATAATCATATATAGACATGAACAAAGTCTGGTGCTAAGCCTGGATCCAGCTTCATCGAGAACTCCTCTCTGAGGAGGAGTTTAGAAAGCAAGGAGGTCCTTTCTGCATCTCCTAACTCAATGGGTGGGCTTCTCTAATAAACTTTGCTGAAGCTCCCTTTCTGCCCAGGACAACCCTATACAAAATGCAGGACAATTTCTTAGGCCTTTTGCTTAAAAAAACCCCCATCAAACCCAAACAAAAAGTCTACAGGCAGCTGAAAAATACAAATTAAAGTAACCTTAACTGATGTCAGAAAACACCTGAGCATTCTACTGCAATGTATTAACAAGTGCATTTTGTAGCCTGAAAAAATGTCTGGACAGCAAATACAGCAAATATAAAAATGTGTTATGTTTGCCTTGCAAACCAGTATGTTCTGATTTTTCTCTTTCCTTTTAAAGCTAACATGATTACAGAGTTTGGCCTTTTTTTCTCCAGCGCTGAAAAGTAAACATTATTTTTCAATTTTCCAGCTGCCAATAGGCAGTTTCATTCCTGATTTTGGTAAAAGGTCAAATAAATATTGTGTGGAGTTTATCAGTATGTTTAGGTTACAGACAATGTATGGACTGAATCTACTTTTACACTTTAGATGATGATATCTGTGTTCAGACTAAGATCAATACTAAGAACAATGAAGGTAGTGATACCAGATGAACACTGTAGTGATAAACTTAACAACTCTTCTCCAAAAATTTTTGCTTCCCAGGTCCCTGGCATTTAATTCCATACACACAGGTAGAATTCTCAAAGGGGCCAGAAGACCCAACGGTTGCTCTTTCCATTCTACATTCCTACACAGGCCTTTGGCATCCCTCTCCTTCAGGTTCATTCCACTGACATTCATTCTTATTTAAAAAATGTGACTGACCATTTTTTTATGCTACATCTGCCAAGAGATCCAAGCCAAAATGTGTACAGTAGAGCTGAAAAAAACATGGGACAGGGCAACAAAAATGACCAAAGGTCATGAACAGAATCTCTACAAGTGAAAACTAAAGAGGCTAGGCCACCTTAGCCTAGAAAGGATACATCTGAAAAGGAGATGAGAAAGTTCTTTCAGATTACGAGAAGCAAGAGGATAATAAAGACAGAGCAAACATTTGCATCCTCTTCCTATGAAAGAGCTTAGCAGTGTCAAAAACCCCCACGAGATGGCTATCAAAACCAAAAATCCTATCCTCTGAGAAACTTCTTGTCCCAGTCATGCTGTGTCCTTAAGAATCTCTGCTACTGATTTCCCTCTTATTACTTCTCTACTATCCCTAGGATACTTCCCTATGTATTCTCTACTGCCACTGTCAAGCAGAAGGTGCTTCAAATAGAAAACAGACTAGACAAAGGTTACCTGTGACTTCATTTGGCTGTTCTTTTCATTATCTCAGGGTTAACACATACAAAACCACAGACTACTTGTGTGGCCTTACTTAAATGAAAGTTTTTTGGGTTTTGGGTTTTTTTGGTTTTTTTTTAATTTAAATTTCCAACTCCTGCTTATAATGAGGCAGCTCCACCACCATCAGCCACAATGAAGACCCTGAATGTGTCCTGGCATAGTTACTACAACTTTCAAAGCTATGGTGCACAAAACAAACATGATACATGTTCTTGTGCCCTTTGGAAGAGAAGCACCTCATCAAGGAGGTGTTCAGATTGTCGCCTTTCCTGCTAGCAGGGTTGGATTCAACCATTATTCCCCCTGCTATCACAACTTCTCATACAGCCTTCGCCATCAGTTTTTGTGAAAATTCATAAATTGCCTACACTTGAAGCAAGAAACTTCTCCAAGATGTGGCATTTACCTTGCTGCTTCACTCCCCTGCAAGTGTCCAGAATGACCCTTCTGGGCACCCCATTCCCCCAGCCCCCAGAGGTGTGTCCTGTACCTGTACATGAAGGGTGCGACGGTGGCGGTGTTGGGGTGGCTGTATTGCTGCTGAGGATGAGGTAGCTGCACACTCACGGTGTTGCTGCCTGTGGTGTGGGTTGTCACTGCAGGCCCGTTCACGGCCTGGCTGCTGCTACTGCTGTGGGGGCCCCCAACGCCCTTCCCCTCAGAGGAAGCCAGGCTGGAGGAGGAGCTGGAATGATGGCTGTCCAGCTGGGACTTCTGATGTGAGAGCCCTGAGCCGGCTTTCCCGCCACGGCTCCTCTCGCCTTCCTTTGCAGGAACAGGGGCACTTGAGGATTTCCCTGTGGTGTTTTTTGTTCCTGGTTTTGGTATTCCACTGTGCAAAGAGGCAGAGGCCTCCTTCTTGGCACTGTTCAGCTTCCCTCCTTTAGGGATCAAGCTTGTGATCTTGGACGACTTTTTTGGCATCTCTGTTGTTGTTGTTACTGCTGTCTGCTCTTTAGGTTCCTCCTTCAGGTCCAGCTTCTCAGTGATGGATGTTCTCTTTGTTATGTCTTTACTTTTATCCTTTTCTTTCTCTTTTTGTTTCTCTTTCTCCTTCTCATTACCCTTTGGAGAACTTTTCTTATTAGTCAGTGCACGGCTGAAAGTCCTTTGTGCAATTCCCTTGAGTGCAATTTTGGGGCTGCTGGACATCGATCCTAGGTTGTTGACATTCTGATTGGTGGCATCAATTTCTTCACTCTCCTCAAAGGTGAGAAGCGTCTCCAGCTTTTCACAGCTGTTGTCCCGAGAGCCCGGACACTCCAGTGTTGTCCCTGCTGCTTTGGAGCCCCCTTTGCTGTTGAAGAGTTTTAGTTTCTCCAGCATGGATTTCTGACCGTTGGGAGCTGTTTTGGTGATTTCTGAGGGTGGCTTTGGAGGCTCCAGTGCTGGCTGCTTCACGGATAACATGGAAGACGTCGCTGTGTGCTTGGCACTGAGGGACTTGCTGCGCCAAGGTTTAATAGCAGAGCTGGGCTGAGGGATGGCTGAGGAGTTATTGCAAGGAACAGCAGTACCGCAGCTTTGAACAGAGGATGAGACATTTTCATTCATTCCTGTGGGCTGGAAAGCCATGCTGTCTGCAGGCTCTGGAAAAAACCACAGAAACAACCCAAAAAACAACAGTAGTACCCGGTATTAGAGTTACTATGAGGTTGTTTATGTAATGAAACATCAAGAATTTCACACTGAAAATATTAAAAAGACACATCAGTATTTTCAACATCAGTGAAATTCCAATGAAATAAAAGCCAGCTTTTTTTCTACCCAGCAGAACAGCAACAAGCTCCTACTGTATAATTTACATTTACTTGCTGTTTCAAGAAAAAGAAGGAAGAAAAAGAATCTCTTCCAGTTCAAACCAAAATGTGTTCTGCAATGTGCTCTCCCTTATTAAGTCCACAATACTTTTTCATTAGCAAAAACACAGCCCTATTTTGTAACTAAGGGTTCCCTCTGCTCTTGGCAAAATACTTGCTGTCCAAGTTTGATTCTTAGAAAAACCTCAAACACAAAAAAATGCAGGAGTAAGGAAAAAAGTAAAACTAAAGTCCTTTCAGTTATTGTGGGTGGGGGTGGTAATATCTTCATAATGCAAAGGTAGAAGAAAACTCCAGATACAAAAATAAAAGTAATTGTGCCCTTTTGTAAAGAACCTAAATTAAGTATTATCACATATCCTAATACAGTTGTAAGAGAAACTTTTGACAGTACCTGTACAGCCCTCCCCCACAGAGAAAACAAATCTTTTATTTAGTTAGTTCCTCCTAATGTTATTTGTTCTTATTAAGAAATTAGTTCCGAGCCTAAAGAGAGCTTGAAAAATCACACTCACCTACCAGTGGCCACTTCTCCTCTGAATCAGTTTCTCTTTGCAGAATTTCCTTTTTGGAGATGTTACTCTCTCAATTATCACAAATATGGTTTCTGTTAAACGGCTCATGTTTCCAATTAAATTTTGTCATCTGTGTCTGTTCGCCTGCCCAGCAGCCTGCTGGGGATTAACGGCTCTTACCTATATTTCCCTGCCATCTAGCACGAAAGTAAACTGTGTACAGAGCTGCATTTTTTTAATTCAAAAATCAACAGCAGTTGAGAGCGTGCGTTCTCGGCAGCAGGGGCAGCCCTGTGAATCCAGCCCTGTAAATCATGAGCTGCTGCAGCCACACAAGGACTGTTTAACTTCACTTTCAGTTGCTCAGTGAAGATACAGCTCTGTTAACCTCCCTCCTCTGATCCAAACCAGATCTACTGAAGATTTAAGTCACATACATCTTCCTGACTTAGCACAGAATCATGTTTCTAAGAGTATTATAATAACCTCAACCATTTCACATGGTTATGGACAAAGTGGAATAGCATGATGATAGCACTAATAGCACTAATGATACTTTAAAAAATATTCAGAAGTCAGAAGGTTTCCAGGACTCTTAGCCAGTAACTATTATACTGGCTCGTTTTTCTTGTCCTCTTCCTATGGCCAAGTACCCACATGGAGCTGGAAGACAGACACAGACAGGAATCACGCTGCTTTTAAGCTTGTGCCAGCCTGCTGACTTCCAGGGCATTACTCCTATTTTACACTAGTACAGAAGGAAAATCATACCACCAAATATCCCAAACAGTGATGCCATCTGGCCTCTCGCTGCTCTGCTCAAGCCTGCTGAATTCAACCCAATGTGTTAAGGAGGACCAAAAAGATAATGGCATAGGAATCAGAGAATCACTAAGGTTGAAAAAGACAACCAAGATCAAGTCCAACCATTAACACTGGACTGCCAAACCCACCACTTAACCACACCCCTAAGCACCACACCTGCAGGTTTCTTTGAGCACTTCCAGGGATTCCACCACTGTGGGAGGAGTCCTAGTGACTCCCAGTGCAAACAGCAGCAGTGACCTGACACAGTGCCCTGGCACAGACACAGAGGAAGGAAGGTGGCAACCTCTTCACAAGCTGCCAGCAAAGTTCCTCACTCTGCTTTCAAAAGTTGAACCACTGCTCTTTCCTTCATGTCTCTTACTGTACACTGCTTTGTTTTTGTTTTCATTTCCTGAAGTCCTCCTGCTCATCACAGTCCACATCCCCACACCACACCAGGCTCCTTTTGCACACTCAGAACAAGCAAGACTTTTTCTCAGCCTTTCACAGAAGATGTGCAGCAATGGAGTAAAAGCTTCATAAAAATCCCAACTGTGCATACTGTACAGCTAATTTGTATAGATTATTTTTAAAAATAGTAATAGCCCATCTCATTATTGAGATATTGCTATAGGAACTGGAGATTGACAGTACTTTCAACACTAAGTTCCTAACTGACATGTCTTCTGGCCTCATCATGCTAAACAAATCTCAGCACAAAGAACAGCCATGCCCGGAAATCATCAGAGCTGCCTGGGATTCATGAAGATGGCTAGGATGCATTTACAACCAGGTCCCGGGAGGGACCCAATGTACTGATCAATATGGGCAGGGAAGCCTTCACTTGCTCAGAAAAACAGGACTGGGGCAATAGAAGGGTGACAAAATGAAAATAACCAGTAAGGGTTGTTACCTATATAAAGTAGAAGAGCTGGTTGTACACCTTGCTAGTACAACATATGCAGGCACAAGAACTCAGCTCCGGGTCTGAGCACACGGACAACTGAGATGATTTCTTAGAAAAGAAATCTGCCTTCTCAAACAGGTGCTTCACAACAGTTTGAGAACAATACAGGTCCCATGTGTATGGGATGAATAAAGCCAGCCTGCATTCCCCAGCACTCAGAGCCTACACAAAGTCACTCACCTGAAACAAGAGGGACCTGAGAGCCAGGTCCATAACCTGGCTGAGAAATCTGACCCTGTCTCAGACACTGAGCTGGCTGTTAGGTCACACTGCACAGCAGCAGAGGCCACCACATCAAAACGTGGCTCTGACCAGCTCCACAATGTTCTTCTGGAAGTGAATGGAAAGGGTTAGTTGACTTGGGACTTCAGCTACATCCTAACAGCACAGATGAGTGCTACAGTTCACAGACCTCTGGGAAAAAATGCTTGGCTTGGATAAAGTGAAATGGCTTGTTTTCCAAATCCCAAAGCATTGCTCAAAATTTATTTCCTAGCAAAATCCAGAAGTTTTTTATTTCTCCTTTGTTTTTTTTTTTTTAACATTTTCAGGAAATTTATTTATTTGTTTACTTATTTATGTTTGGTCACAGACTAAAATATATTTTTTCCCAGTTTATTTGTTTATAAACACAACACTCTCTTTGTCTCAACGCCCCCACGTACACCCTCCTGTCTGTTAGTGCATTTTGCTTCCATTGCCAGTGGCGTAGGAAGAGCACAGTGCAGCTCTGTTTACAGACATGTCAGAGAAACCAGAATTAGGACAATACTATGACTGTAACAATAAAAAAAATATAATATATTGCAACAGTAATTTTCAGAGTGTCTACTTAACATTTTCTACAAAGTGCATTCTATGAATACTGAATGATATGCACTTGTAATGAATGAAAAATATTCACAAAGTCTACAGTTAAGCTGGAACACTTTGGGAAAGGAAATAAGGTACTTTCTGACATAACTACGGTGGATTTTGATTTGTACTTGGGTCAAATACAGTGAAACTGGAAATTGAACATACTCAAGTGATTTATTGCATTGCACCATGCACAGTTACTGCAAGAAATAAAAGGTTCACCCTAAAACACTCTCATGAAAAATTGCCCCAGCTTACGAAAATGTCAGGTTTTCAAGATTCTCCATTTCTTCCTTACAAACAAGTGCTGGCTCTTTTAATCCTCTGGCCAAGTTTGTTAAGTGTTGCTGTTGGACACAAAATAAGAAGCATGGATTCAATGCAGCAGCAGAAAGAGGATCATCAGAAGGAATTTTTTTTTTTGGAACTTTCAGCCCTTTTTATAAGGTGTTCCAATACAGGTTCAACATGATTGGTAAAGGGAACAACACCTCTCTAGTCCCATTGGTGGAACAAGGAAAAACACACTCAACACAGCTGTACAATATTGTTTGGAGAACCTTGAACTATTTACAAAAATATTCCTTGAGAGAAAAACTTTCTCAAGAAACTTTCTCTTGGGAAAAGAATTTTTCACTGACAGGATGAAGACTCTCTCAGAGTCAGAAAATTAGGTCCACAGGTAAGCAAAAGGAGTTCTACTGCCAGCATGCAGTTTCAAATGCTGGGTTTCCTAATGAAGCAGCAACATCAATTTGTGGAGAACACATCAGTATGCAAAGGGGAAAGTTTTATTCAACATAGCATAGGCCCTTCTTTCATGAAAAGGGGAGCAGGTTTCATGCATTCAATTAATAAGCTTATTATTTCCCATGTGTTCCTCTGTGACGGAGGTTATTTTCTTTCTTCAGCAACTTGCATTAACTAAAACTGACTATAAAAGAAATGTTTTCAAATCCAAGCCAGTCTACAATAAATAATGATTACTTTCCTCTTTTCAAAGTCAAATCTTGGCATGAAATCTATTTTGTTCCTAATGTTCCTGTTAAAAAAGATGTTGGTGGTCCAGTTACAATGCCAATAAACACTGTAGCATGGGTAAATCTGATTTCAGCTGCTCCTGCAAAGACTGAACTGCATCTGCAAACCCACCCATTTTTTAAGAAGAAAAAAAAAAGAATCTGAAGGCTTATGATTTAATTCTTCCACAGAAGTCTTTGAGAGCTTATAATTAGGTCAGGAAAAAAAAATATGCAATTTCCCATCATTTGTCATGTTCACTCTAATTAAGTTTCGATTTGCTAAAAGTGAAAACTTTCAAAATCCATCATTATAAGCATGAAAGGCAACACACAGATAAAGGATGTTCTCATAGTTACTTTCCTTAGGAGGGTCAAGAACTTAACAGCATTTTTACCCATTTTTGAATGAACAAACTTTTATTTTTTATTTCACAGCTATGGGAAAAGTAAGTTCTTATGTAGAGAAATATATTTTAGTCCACTCTATAGATTAGATAACAGATTTAAAAGCAAATCCACAATGAGATTCTAATGTAGGAAATAAAAGCAGCTCTGCTCTATAACATTAGTCAGAACTGCAGAAACTGCTGTGGCAGCTTCATCACTTCCCATCTAGAAGAATAAATGGTGAATCTTGACCCCTCCCATCCACCCACCCGAAGACTCTCCTTTAAAGCACTATACATAAAGTCCTACAGAGAAGAACTTTTTAGCTGAGTTGTTCTCCTCTTCAGTGATCATTTATCAAACCCTGTAAGTACGGAAATATCTGCATTCCTACCAGGAGCTGAATATAAAAATCCAAATCTTTCCATAATCCAAACCACGAGCAGGTAGAGCAGAACACGAGTGATCTAGCACACAGTCCCTCCTCAAAATAAGCACAACTCTTGCAGCCAACAAAAATTTCCATTTCAATTTTAATTGTAACACTGGGAGAGCTGCAGCTGGCAGGAAGACACTAACTGAGCTACCAGCTTGGGGTGGGTATGGCCTCCACTCACAGGATAGCTGAAGCTTTCTGTTCTCTCTTCCATTCTGGACCACAAAAAAACTCAACAGAAATTATTTTTTTAAAGCAGAAATTGCCAGATAGGTAAGTTCTGTATAAACTGAGAAAAGCCTGAATAGGGAACGTTTTTGCTTTGCAGAGGATAAAATCTTAGAATTATAGCTGAAACCATAGTTGGAAGAGACCTTAAAGATCATCTCCCTGACCTGGGCAGGAGCACCTTCCACTAGACCAGGTTGCTTAGGACCCTTTCTAACTGAGCAGAATTGTTTCCTTCAGCTTCTGCCTACTGATTTTCCATGTAACACAACACAAAAATTACCTTTACTCTGTGGTATTATTCTTCACTTCCATCACATCTGCTTCTTCAATCCCAGTGTTGTAAACTCTGTAACTTCAACAGCAGTTCCACACATTCACAGAAATATGTTCTGTCTCTGAAAACCCTCACCAAAGCCCATGGATATATCAGAAACTCAACTTCCATGTTTTTGTAAAGCTGCCTCCATTCACACAGAGCTCCAGCGCATGGAACAACAGTTCTGTTGTTGGCTAGTTCACTTAGCTGAGACTCAGCATTTTTGCTGAGGTGAGGAGAAATAAAACTGGAGCACAGGCAGCCCCTTTTCTCATTGTCTCACCATAACCAACTAAGACATTTGAATTCCTCGTTGTTTTTGTTTAGTTACTGTAAAATTCAAAATGCTGTCGACATGAATGCCTAAGAAAAGCTGGAGGGACCTCTACTGACCACATACCAGTTAGATGATCATAAAATTAATGAAACCAAGTTTACTGTGCCATTCAAAACAAGTAGCACTTTCCATTTTATACTAGACAAATACCATTCTTGTTCACTCTTCTCCATTTCCTTCTTCACTATTTGTACAGTCTGATCCCCCAAGACTTCTCATAACAGACTTATTCAAAAGCATTAATGAGTTCCAGGCAGGAAGCTGTTATGGAGTTTTTCATTAGACTTTACACTTAGCTGGAGTGGACAATATGTACAGTAAGCAGCCTTTCTCTGACACATCTCTCCTGCAGGTTGTATGAAATAGGCACTATGAAAATTCTGAGTGGTCTGAGAATTCCAGTCAGGAAATACTGTCCATTTATATCAAAACAAACTGACATACATACTACAATCTATGGTGGGGTCTTCTCCCTTTCAGTTCTCTGCTGCCAGTCACAGATTCTTCAGGAATATTTGGTTATGGATGAGGAACAGGCAAAAGGCTCAGTAGAGAAGCCACAAACTGAAGGGCCACGGAGGCTGAACGATGCTCCTATGCAAGAAGGGGCTTCTATAGATGTGGTAGAAACATGCTGGCACTTGGGGAAGTCTGGGATGTAGCACCACTGCTCTTTGCTTTCCCATGATTTAATAGTGAACCTTTGTTTCCATGACTGTTTTTCTAGCACATTGTACCCAGCAATAAATTTATGAGAAACTGTAAATATTTATTTTAAAAGGAAACATGTAGAAACATGTAACACTGCAAAGGCCATGAAATGCTGGACCAGCTCTTCAGCTGGTATAAATTAACATGGTTCCACCACCTCCAACACAACTATGCAGATATACGCTGGGCAAGAACTGCTTCTCAAGGTTAAATCTTACTTCAAAACTCAGGATTTTTATCCTCACGAACTGTACTGTTATGAACATGTCACTGTCTAATATTTTTGGGGTATTTTTTTCTGAAACTTTGTTTAAATACATTTTTGGCTTGTTTCATTTATTTCTAAAGCTTATACCAACTATGTTCAAAGTCCTGTGGTCTTGTAAAGCTCCACTTCAGCCATAATTAAGCCTTCAGCCAGGCTTTGTCTAGGTAGAAGAGGACATATTTTTAAATGCCAGATTCAGCCAGATGAACAGTTGCAAAATTAAGCAAAAATATGATTCACTGCATACTCATAACTTGTCCTATAAACATGCCATGCTGCTTGCTATTTCCTGACAGTCTTTAAGCTGTTTGATGGGAACACATCCAACATAAACATGTCATTGACGATTTACTAGGATGAGCCAATCTTTCAAAAGCACATTTGATTAGAAAAGTGAAAGGCTGCAAAGAATACCCCAGGATATACATATACCTCAGCTGGCCAAAGATGAGTATTTTGTTTGACACTAATGAATCTTGTAGGGGTCACCTTCTGACACAAGGCAGGAGCCTTATGTCTGGGGAATTTCTCAGCATTAATACATTTGATATTTTGGAGATAGAAACTTCAGTCAGTAAGATTTCATGCACTGAGGCTGACTGAAGAGGTGTGTGCTGAGAAAGAAGAAAGTGAATGCCTAAATTTAAAAGGTCAAACCATCGGCTGTGCAACTGCACTGCAGCAATAGGAGTTGCAGAAGAATGCAGCTGCACTCTTCATAATGTGGCACTAAGGGAAAGCAAATGCCATTCAGAAATGCTTTAGGAGAATCACACTGTCTTGGTTTAGGAGACAGGTGTCTGCTAGGGAGGGCAGGAGCCTCCTTCAGAATGAAAATGCAGACCCCCTCCCTCTGAATTATTATAATTTTGAAATCAAAGGGCTCTCAGGCAGAGATCTGGGGATAGGAATAACAGCTCTTTACTAGTATGTATAACAAGGCAAACAAACAACACTATCTACAGCGTTAACAACAGAACAGAACCAGGGCCCCCATGACAGCTTTCTCAGCCGAGACGGGAAAGGATGGAGGAGAGGCTTTGCTTCACAAACCCCTCGGGCAGTGCCGGTGCTCCTGCAGGGCTCTGAGGAACACTCAGCTGGAACAGCAGGGATGAGCAGAGATCCTGGGCCGGTGGCTGAGGTGTATCAGCAGCTCCACAGCGGTGCCTGGCACTGTCACATGTCCCGGCAGGACAGGGGGTGCGAGGCCACCAAGGAAGAAGGAAGAAGCAGCAGAAGCAGCAGCTCCGTCTGGGTGATGGCGAAATTCCCTTCTCCAAACTGCAACAACTCCCAGCGACTATTCTGCTCTGAAGCTGAAGAAACCAGCCAGCACCAGCTGCCCCCACCCTCCCTTTTTCCTTGCCCCCCTTCTCCCCTGGGCCCAGCCAAACTCTTGGAGTTCCTCAAGCACTCATTAAGTACCAGCATTCAGGTTTTCCCAGCCACTGATGGGTAAAAATTCCATAGGTGAGCCAGAACTAAAGGAAAGACACCTAGCCTCCAAGAGGTTTGGAGAACCATAGGATAGAAGACAAAGAACTTAACTACTCCATGCTGCTCAGCAGCGACATAAGGCATGAGGAGGAGTAATGTATCCAGCTGCAGCACCTGTCTAAAAGAGACTCACAGACTAGAAAGAGGCCAGTAGAGACCATCAAGACATAAAAGAGATATATCACATTTAAGAGATTTATCACATTAAAGAGATTTATCACAAGGAACATACAAGAAAAAGGATGGAGTAGTGGTAGTTGCTTAGTCTAGAAGAGAAAAGGCTGAAGCAGACATTTTAAGCCTTCAAATATAGGAAGACTTATAAACAGGACAAAGATGAAGGAAAAGCAAAAATATGCCTTATTTTTAGCCACACAGAATGGCTTTATATGTATATTTTTAATAGCTACTTTTAGGACCAAATGGCAACTGTAAGGGATACAGTTTAAGAGATGGTCATGTTCCTGTCACAAGACATTTCAGAACAGACTTGTGAACACCTGTCAGGTATAGGTGTTTTCTACATAGTTATAGTTGATTTTCCTTCAGAGCTGGAGCACAGACTCCCCATGTTCTTTACAAAGGCAATTCTACAAATATATAGTGTAAGGTGCAAACTGGTAAAAATTTTAAGCACAGTTCTTTAAACTGTGCCAGGAGCCATAGCTGCACTTCAAAGTTATGACTCAACAAAAGAAAGTACCAGGTTCCTCAGCAGATATTTCAGATTACCTCATGGTCCTTCCTTTCCCCCTGTGTTTCCATTTTCATTCTTGCATCATCAAATTCGTGATCACTGTACTATATTCAAGGCAAAATAAATCACCCTGAGCATTTGGTAAATACCTTCAATGTATATTATATTTAGAAAACTGGATAGAGTTACTCCAGCATCTGTGTTTTGTAGTGCACACAGCAATACAATAGAAAACACCCATTACTCTGGTAATGGACTTAATGGGACAAATTCTGTAAATTTATTTTACATCTGTCAGACTTACAGGGAAAATGCTCAGTCAATAAAACCAGAGCATCTCTTGAATGACAACACAGAGGCAGCACCCTAAACAATAAGCAGAATATGATGCTTGCTTCATGTCTGACCTGAATGAAGCACTGGTACGTTTTTACATGGTCAGATGACTGAAATTTAAGTAATTATCACATTTTCATGCTGTTGAGACAATCACATTTATTTCCCAGCAGGAAATTTGAAAGTGTGGGCAAACTAGTTTTATATTTGATGGACTTATGCCTCTTTAAAAATATAAAATCTTTTCCACTTTTGCAATCCTTTTAATCATAGTGAATTTTGCACAGTCTTATCAAGCCATAATTTCAAAAGTAAATGTTAGATGTTTCATTCTGTAAAATCACTTCCCATCTTTCTGACATCCATATACTGTTCACCCATAAGCACAGGGATCTTTCAATCTCAGGAACTCTACTTATTTTTGCTAGTCTCAAGTGAATTGTTGAGATCTTTCTGCTGGTCCTGGTTTCCAAAACTTTCTTCACCCCACCTCTCCCCCAGCCTTCCCAGCAGCCTTGCAGAGCTGGGCTCAGCACCAATCCACTGGCACAGCTAAAAACAGGTTCAGTGATGACCTGGCAGTTGGTACCAAAAGGGTCAATGCCTTTTCACTATCAACTTTAGTGCAAGAGAGTCCACAGCTGGAAATCCTCAGCCTACAGAAAACATGGGTTAAGACACCAGGCTTAAAATTTCACATGTATGTCCTATCTGTGTGCCACAGGATCCTGCAATGACTCAGCAGGGAGCACTGATTTTGGGGGTTTGTATGAACTCTCCCTTCTGCAAGCACCTGAACACTTCAGGATTAGCCAGTCCAGATTAGTAAAACACGTAATTCAAAATATAAGACTTACTGTAACAACTGTTATGTAATAACAGAATCATAGGACTGTGGCTGGTTTGGGTTGGAAGGGACCTGAAAGCTCACCCAGTTCCAACCTCCCTGCCACACCTCCCACTAGGCCAGTTTGCTCCAAGCCCCATTCAGCCTGGCCTTGAACCCTTCCAGGAACGGGGCAGCCACAGGAAAACCTTTGACAGTGCCTCACAGTAAAAAATTTCTTTCTAATATCTAATCTAAACCCACCCTCTGTCAGTTTAAAGTCATTCTCCCACATCCTGTCACAAGCTGCCCTTGTCAAACAGCCCACTGTAAAGTCTGTTCAGCCATCCCAGTGACCTTTTGGCAGCACTAGGTCAGCTGACTCCACACCACAGGAATTGCATCCAACATCCCAGCTCCCTGTGGCAACTATCCTGATAACTATCCCTGTTATGAATGCACCTGAAGCCATAAAAAGCCTTCTCTTTCCCATTCAGGCTGAATGCTTTTAATAAATGGGTATAAAAAAAATTAAATGCTCTAAGACAAATTTCTATCATGCTTTGTAAGTCCCAGAGCTCTTTTCTCATCACTTCTGGGTTTTGTAGTTCTTACACTATTACTGGGTGAAAAGGCAAAAGCCTGGGTTTTGTCTCTCTTTATAATTATTAATTTATTTGGAGTGGAAAAACTGCATGAGGTTAAATAGAATGTTTCCATCAAGAAAGTTTGTGTAATGCCACTTGATTATCCTTTACTTGGTGCAGGAGCCAAATCCAATCATTCAGAATGTCAAATATTTAATCTCATTTTACATAAATCTACAAAAGAAGACTTGGCCTCCATTTTAATGTGCTTAAATGAAAGATTTTTCTTTCAGGAAAACTTTCCAGATCATCCATGTTGATCTTAAAGACAAAAAGGCTCCGTAATTTCTGAGCCAGAACTGCAACCTCTGTCTGAACACCAGCTATGGGCAAATATTAGATTTTAACTCATTATGTCTGATTTAATCTCTTCCAATGGCTAAGCACCCTCATTCTTAAAATTTCAATCCCATCTGTAGTCTTAATTGGGCTACTATCAAATTTCTGAGAAATGGATACCCACACACTATCTATTGAGATAAGGAACAATTGTTACTACTATAAATGTCTCTACAGGTATCTTGTATGTAATAAGGGAATCTTGTAACCTTTCTTTAAGACTAAGAACATAAATTAACTCTTTAAGTACCAAACTGCAAAGGAGATTTTCCAAAGTTCTATTTATGCAGAGCTCTTCCTGTTTTATCAGCACCCCTCTGTTTCAAAGCCCATTTGAATAAAAATGAATATATTAGCCTTCAAGACATTACCCACAAGAACTCCGTTTTGATTTCCTTATGCACATTTCTCACCTTGTTCCACATGAAGATGAGAATTTTTCCTCTCAGCTGCTGAAGTAGCCTTTTTTAATTGAATCTGAGGGTTTGACATAATCCAAATCTGCCATTTTGAAATTACCTTAAGCAACACTGAGTTCAAGACAAGCTCAGTATCATGTAGAAACAAAGCACGGGAGTGTATTGTCATGCATTTTTATATCAATACAGGACTGAATATGAAACATTTTTATCATCAGGAGTAGAAATTTCAAAATCCAGGATTTTCTACTCTTTCTCAAGAGGGCATTTAGAGAAATAAATATGGATTTCCTAGTAAAGTTGACCTGAAGATATTGATTTAACTCTAAAGAGCCTTTCCTGCTAAAACTGAGATCTGCCATTGAACCGTGCCCTTGAACCTGATGCCCTGCCCTCTTGAACCTAATAATGTAACTGCCTACATATAGAGTGCACACATTTTTAGCACACATGTGGCATGTGTAACTGTACACCAGTTTGCTCACTGGAGTGGGGTGACATTTCCTTGCTAATATTTTACTGATGGTAGTCAGTTCAATTTTGATAGCACGAAGTTAAAAAGTTAAAAGGAAAGAAATTCCTTAACTGTCCTTCAAAACATCTTAGTATTTCTTCTTATTTAAGTAGTTTACACTTAGCAAAAAAATTAAAAGGAAATAATATTTATGGGTATCAAAACATGGTAACAGTCTAGGTCACAAGAACCCTCTGGAGATATTCCTCCCAGCCTTCACCTGAAAGCATTTGGGGATAGCCTGGATAACTTGAGATGAGGTATTTAGGGGCAAGTCCTAAATACTTTCAAGCAAGTGAAATCTGACCTCTTCTCTGGACAAACTTCTCCAATGTTTTATTCTTCTCATAGTGAAGAATTTCATTCCTATTTCCAGACTTCAGGATTTCCCCTAAAGAAAAGTGTGCCCCTTGAAGTGTCATCACACATCCTTGTGAACATGACTACCATTTACATATTAAAAGACAGTTATTCAATACATACAGTGTTCCAAGTTAAAAGGGTTTACTCAAAATTTCAAAGAAATAAAATAAAAATAAAAAAAAAAAAAATAAACAGGAGAGGAACACACACTTTTCTTACTCTCCTGCCCATATGGACACTGCTATTAAAACAGTCATTTATTTCACCTCACTGTCTGAATCTGTATGCATGTATTCTTGGGTTTTCTCCTTTTTCTGACACTAAGAGCAACCTGACATCAACCTGCCTTCTTTATAAATCTGAGTAATAAACATTTCCTTTGATCTCAAGCAGAAATGGGCAAAGTCTGGTAAAACTTTTTTTCCTACTAATATTTTCCCTGACATTCAATCCACAAGAAAGGTGTAATTTTTCCCACAAATGTCTACTGCCCTCTGTAGGATTATTTTAAATAAAATACTAGGAACAAAGCAGAAGAAAAAAATATAAAGAAAGCATGTAAGCTTGTCACAGTACAACATGGTGAAGGTGGCTTATTAAGTTGATGTCTCTTACAGCTTCATAACTTCATTGATTTTATAGACTTGACACAAGTAATAAGCAAAATATTCTCAGACAGCACTATCAGACTTTTGAGACTGCAAAATGCAAACTGAGTGCCTGAAGAACAGTGAAGACAGTGGGTATATGAGGGTGTTCAGAGCTAGTAAAAAACATTCCCACCATTTTGCAGAACTGCAGGCTGCTTTCAGAGCATCTTTCAAGAGACTCTCCACTCTGTGCAAGCAAAACATTGACATAAACTCATGAGAAAACCTACTGTATCGAAGTCTTTACTGAAGTTGTATGTTTCATTATATTTAAGTTTCATTCTTGATACTACCTAGGAGTAGTTCTGCTCCTCCTTGACATGGATAAAAAGTAGATTTATGTATTCTAAATTGCATATGCAAATCAAATTTTCACTATATTTTATCTGGTGATCCTGTTAGAAATTAGAAGGACATGGTAATGTGGAGCCTCAAGGTAACTACTAACTGCACACAGGCATAGAAATACAATGTTCATTTGACTCTCTACATTCCTTAGAAAAATTTTTGATAACTTATATGAGCTCTGTAGTGACTGTGGGAAGTGTCTGTGACTGTGGGATGCTGTCCATGACATAGTAGACCTGTGGTATTCAAGGATATTAAAGGACAAGGAAGTAAACCAAAGCTATTCCTACATAAGCATGGGCTAAGTAATTCTGATAATTCAGAAGAGAACTAAAAGGCTCCAGTTGTATGAAGGGATTAGGATGACATAAAAAACCCCAAATCTCACAAGCCTAAGTGCTTATTTTCCCACAAAACAAAAATGCAATTAAGACTTCAATGGCATTTTTCTTTAATAAAAGCCTGCAACACCAATTACACACATAAAAATACCCTGTGTGGAATGTAACTGCAATTATAAATGGCTAATCACTGTGACAGTAAATAAAAAACCATACTACAGTGTGTTATCATTTTATGATGTGAGGAATGAGGGTCCTGAAATTCCTGTGAGTTTAGGTAAATTCTTTATAAAAGGTGAATTTTATATACAAACTGAGGCTCTAATTTCAAAAAGCAAGTTAATGCTATCAGGCCCTAACCTCAAAGGTGCCCATAGGACTGAACTAGGTGTCTGAGTGATCCTTACTAAAGAACACTTCTCTATATGTTGAAAGTAGAGTCAGACAGCATGTGGAGGCTGAGAGAAAAAAAATAAATACTGAGGACACAATGTCAGCTGTGGGGAAGAGAAGATTTGAATCTCTTTATATGTTCCTTTGCTAAGACCACATGTGTACCTCACATCAAACAAGTGCTCACCAAGACCCCCTTATTTTTCTGCAACAGTGCAATCATTTTTGATATTACACAAATCTTTTCCCCAGGATTTCTACAAAATCAGTGGTGTCACCAGTAACTGATATATAGATTCTTTTAAAAAATCTAGGTTATTTATTTCCTAGTAGCTGGCTGTTCTTCCATGCTCCATTTGCTGTCCTCTTCCTTTCTGATGCATTCTATTTCAATTAATGCACTTTCATTGCCACAAGACACAGACGACTGACTAACAAGACAGTTTGCATTCAGGGGGAAAGGCCACAGATTAATAAAAGCTAAAAACTACAACCCACTTTTTGTAAGAAATGATTCAAACATTCAAACACTGAAGGCCACCTTCTATCACAGTGACCAATCACACCAAAAGAGGCTGATTTTTTTTTTCTCCCATTTCTTTCCTCAAAAACACACAACGGAGCAGGCACTGGGTAAAGAGATGAAAACCTACCAAGCCTGGCACAAAGCACAGTCATGTATGTCTCATTTTCTTAGGCAAAACACAGGATACGGGCCAGAAAACCTGAATTGTCTTAGCACTTTGACAATAAACTTTGCCTGGCAATGTTACAATTAACTTCAAAATAAGCTAAAAATTTGTCAGACCAATTGCTTTTGTTTCTCATGGATGCAGACCAACTCTGTGTCATGATTATACTTTTAAGTTCAACTTTACGTAAGTTTTTGGTTTTTTGTTTTTTTTAAAAGATTGTCATTTATGACTGGAAATTTTGACCAGAGCGAAATTCCAAGTAGCTAATGCAACTTATGTAGATTACCAGCCTAAGAACTAGCCTTGTTTCCTTCAGTCATTTTGTATTATTTGTAGAAAGCAGTTCATCTTGTGCTTTTCCAACCACCAGTTTATCTTTTCAAGAGATGAATTACAGCTAGGAATGAGAATTCCCAGGACTGACTATCTAAAAGCATTTGATATTTAAATTAGTTGACAAATTATTGTTATTTCTCTGTATGCCTAAAGAATTTTTTCTTTCTTTTTCTTTTTTGAAGACTAAAACCAGTACATTACTTTCCTTATTTAGTAATCTTGGTGAACTGAGTAAAAGCTAAAATAGCTGGAAGTCCTCTCTTCCATGCAGCATAACATCACACATCCCATATGAAGTCGGGATCATCCAGCCAACCAACCCATGCTGCAGGACAAGAGAAATCCCACCCCACCTCTCCCCAGTCCAGTGCTTATGCGACATAAGCAGAAGAATATTCACAAGAAGGACAAAGAAAGAGACTGGAGAGAGATTATACAGGAAAACAAGGTTTCTACTGCTCACACTAAAACCTGTTAGCTTGTTCTTTGAACTGAAAGCCAGACCTAATTCAGACACAGAGACAACTATTACATGCTGATGTTACACCTAAATCATTACTGTTTATACATTGCACCTTCTAAAAGAGTATGCATGGATTTACCAAGGTAGAATACTGCTAAATTATTAGCTTATTATGCTAATACATTAATCTTTAATATAATTATAATAATTATATTATACAGAGGTGAATTTTATTTTTTTCTGTTATATCAAATCTGACCAGGGTGCTTCAGAATGTCCCTGGAGGATGCTGAGGATCCTCCACTGCCACTCTAACATTTTTGGGGTAACATTCCAAAACCTACTGACACAGTCCTAGGAAAACAATTTCTAGAGAAGGAAGACCAGAGTTTCCTGGAAAGAGCCAAGCATGAGAACCACACAGAAGCTGACCCAGACTAGTGCTCTTCCCTGGAGCAAAATGCTCATTACAGTTATCAGAACTTCTGCACGGCCAGCAAGGAGACTTGAGCCTGAAGGCTGCAACTGTTAAGTCACTGCAGGGAGCCTGTGCTGAAGTCCAGTGTTGGCCCCTCTTTGTCAGCAGAATGGCTTTAGGGATGTGGAATTTGCCGCCAGCCCGCGCCGACAATTTGACCATGCTAGACTGGAGAGATGCGCTCAGTTCTCACCAGCCACATCCCCCCAGCCCCACTCAGAGCTACAAGCTCAAGTTAATGAATGCTGTCAGCTCACTAAACTAGTGAATGGACACAAAGTCAGTAAATGTCATTTAAAAAAGCTCTGCTTCACACACAGCATAGCTCTGAGTGTTTCTGATGCATTGCCACAGACATAATTTCACTGCAACATCTATAAAACATAACATGTTCCTTCTTCAAACACAACACTAGATGATTCCTGAAGTTAGACTGAAATTGTGTAATTTTGTATCTTACAAGATCTTCCACAACAGTGATGGAAATAAAAGCAAATGGTACATTTATCATATAAAAACTCAGCAGAAATCTTTAGAGGTCATTTTTCATTCTTGTCAAACTACTCATCAAAATGCCTTATTTTATCATTAATTCATTCCCCCTTGTTTGAAGCAAAATGAAAAAACATGGTTCACCAGTGCCATGACTTTTTAAAGTTTTTTTTTGGATGTACCTTTAAGCCAGCAAGTCACAAGTTCAGATATATTAAAGGAGGACTATGCTTTTTTCAAAGACAGCTGGCTTTTGGATTGTAGATGTCATGTTTATAACACACAACTTTGAGACAGTGTTACAGCTTCTGGAGATTAACAGAAAATCCAATTTCCTCCAAATGAAGCCACTATTAAGAAAAATCCAAATTATTAAGTGCTTACCTTTGTCATTGCTGTTTGTTGGGGTTGGAGGGAGAAGTCCAGGCTTAGATTTGTCATAGTTGTTAAAGCTCTGGCTGCGTCTGTTGTTGGCACTGATGGAACCACGAGCTTTGGCCTCGCTGCCTGCAGTGGACACCCTCGTGGTGGGACCTGGAAGCCTGGTGGAGAATTTACAGCATGTTTAAACATAGGTAAAAAGCACTCTGGGCAAGAAACTATGGGATACCATGCATAAGCTGAAAATAAAAGGATCAACAGCACAAGTACAGGCTCGTAAGTGTCTTTCTACTTCTGTAAGAACAAATCAAAGAATCATCTTAGATGAAAAGTGTATTTCAAACAAGCTACAGTCTGAATTGTTTTACAATTCAGAAAAATAAAATTCAGAGAAAAAGCCCTGACACAAAATTAACAGTCACCTGACGTAAGTCTGGTGAACCAGAAATAGCTGCAGGTAAAATCAGTGGAGCAATAATGCCAGCAAAAGGTTAAGACTAAGTGAGGCACTATTGCCTTAACTCATTGTCTTAAGCCAAACTGCTGGACACTTCATCACATGCTGCCCACATAAGGGCTACCCTTATTTCAGAAATAACTATGAGATGGAACTTGACTGCCTTTTCCCTTGTAGAGAAGCACATCACATCTCTGCCCTGACAACTACCAAAGCTCAGCAGCCAAGCCTACCAAAACTTTAACTTGGTTTAATTATTTTAGCCTATATAAATCACTCAAAGCTTCAACACCCTCTCCTAAAGTAACCACATTATCAGTGAGCTGGTATAAGCCTCTGGTTTAAACTGGGCATCTGTCTCTTTCAGCATTTTCTTAACATAGCCTGTATTTACCAGATTTAGCTGATTTAACTAGGAAAAAAATGTAGTTGTTCTGGAGTAAATAGACAAGCTTTTATGCTTTTGAGGCAAAAAGGAAGGTGGAAAACTTCTCTAAAAAGCCTGACAGAATCAGGAAAGCCACTGGCATCACATCTCAGAACACTATTCACACACAGAATCCTTTTAAAGTTTCCTTATATAAAATACAAAAATCTATTTAAATTACTTTGTCAATAGTAAGGTAAAAGGAAGTCCCAGTTGTCAGAGAGAGTGGGGATGCAACTGACCAAATCACCATTATGCCCCTGAGAGAAGGAAGAGAAGCCAGGAAGGAACCTGGCAGGGCTTCCTAAATAAACTGATTTATCCAAGACTAGTGAAGAAATAGAAAATTTGAAAAGAAACATGAAGAAAAAGCCAAAATGTCAGCAGCTGCATGCACATGCTTTCAAAGCTCAAAAGAGTCTAAGACATGAGGGCATCATTCAAATACAAACCCAAAAATTAATTGACTAACTCAAACCACCACAGCACATCATGGTTCTGAGGTTGACTTTTAGACCAGTCTCTCAAATTATCCAGCTTTTTCCAGCACTGGGAGGTGCTAAAAAGTTGTCCATACTCATCACTGCAGCAAAGGGCCCATGAGAAAAACCCAGAGAGGCTTCATCCACTGTAGAGGAGACCACAGGGGAAGAAGCTAAGGGCAACCAGAGACAAATAAAACTTTTTGAGAAAGTCACCAAGACAAAGAAGTCCAAGAAAAGTCATTTTGTTTGACAGGAAACAAGCTAGATTTTCTACAAGGTACCTCAGCCCAAAGTTGTCACCCAGTTTTGAAACACTGAGTATGGGGCACCCACCCCAGGCTACGAGGGCCCCAGTATGGGAGGGGAGTTTTCCAGCAGTAGGGAAGGGACAATCTTCCTGTACTGATGGATAAGAAAAGGCTCCCCATACATATCCCCACAGGTTTTGCAAAGCTGACACATTTTAAAGTAAACAAAGCTCCTCAAAACATGTGACCACTTAAGGACTGATAAATTTTCCATCTGGGTCAGTATTGTCACTCTCAATAAAAACATACCAAGAATAAAAAATCAACATACTAAAAGTGCTCTTGAAGACATCCTTTCTCTTAATTTTTTTTTTCCCCCACTGTAGTTTAACCAACTGTTTTTACGCCCTGCTTTTGGTATTAGATCAAGATACTTCCCAGCAGTGCCTGTGAAATCTAAGGAAAAATATCAGGTTCAGGGAGACAATTCATAGTTCTTGCTATTTAGTGAGAAGATACTGTGCTTGGAGAACACTCTTTTGTTACTCCTCAGCACCTCTGTTAAGCAAATATGAGCTGTCAAGCCATAATTATGATCAAGGAAGAACATGAAAACGGATTATTCTGCAGAGATTCACTGTTAGCATATAAGAAATAAGATGTGAGAGATCTAAATTATACAGCAGATAAAACAACCTATAACAAACCAAATAAAAATCATAAACTATAGTTCCAAAGCTCAGCAAAAATGGTATGGTATAATTTACCAATATAAAACTATATTCTAGTCAAACATTTAAATATAATAGTAAAATAACAAGATTATTAACTAGATTAATAACCACAGCAACCCTTACGATCACTGAGATGAGATGGACAGATAAGCTGGCATGCAAGTCATGCTGGGATACAGGGAAAAAATGGACTGAAATACCTATGATTTACTTCCAAGCAGATTACAGGTGCTGAATGTGAGAGCACTGGGGAGAGCAGTGGCTCTGATGAGCAAAAGCCACACAGTGCTGTTGGGGCTCACATCATGCACACAACACTCTCCTAACTAGCTGAGACACCAGCCTGATGCAGCTCAGATGGGGGATAGAACTGGATGATCTTTAAGGTCACTTCCAACCCAAAATATTCTATGATTCTATGAATTCAATAATGCAGATCAAAATATAATTAATATAGTGGGGTGAGAACTCCCAGAACCATGTTTTGTTCTCAAAAGCAAAAGCTCCTAAGAACAAGAAAATCAAATTATTTCCTTGAGGGCCAAAATACATTCCACACCTCAAAAAAAAAAGAGAAAAAAATTAAATTCATCTAAAACTTTCCAGTTTCAGCTGTTTGTAAAGGCTTAGTTACAAACTGTTTCTGACAGGAACCCTAAACATGCACCCAGAAATATTGCAAAAGGATTATTCATGCTTTGCAGAAGATGAAGAAATGCTAACCTAGAAGACCTTTTCTGACCAAGAGTGAATCGGATGATTTTGCTTTGAGATGAGTCCCTGGGAGATGCACTGTGACAGGAAAGAAAAAGTGGAAGAGAACATTGAACAAAGAAACTTTTTTTTTAAAGCCAGTGAACTGGTTTTAGGGAGAAAAGGGTTTTTTTATGAATTTCACAGGAATATAAAGCTTCTTGCCCAAGTATGACTTAAGGTTAAAACCACCACAGTCTGAAATTAATTAGTTTTTACAGAGTAATGAACATGCAAATCTGCATGCAACCCCCAATTGTATTCCTCTTTTCTTTCTTGTTCCTTTATTATATGTATTTTCTGTGAAATCTGAGCAATTTGACTTTAGTACATACTAAGAAAACATGACATTGAAGATCTTCAGGACATATATATATTTTGCGATTATTTGAAACCCAGGCCAATCTACAGAATGGACTAAAAATAGCAAAACAGTATTCAGCATCTCTGCATGTTTGACAGAAAAGCTGCAGAAATATCTTCAAATGCATCTTTATTTTATAGTAATTATTTCCTGTTTATACATGCTGTAGGAACACTACATTTTTCAATTATACAAAACTATTGTTTACACCCAAATGAGCATAATTTGTGAAGAAAGACATAAAAGCCAATCCTAAATAACCTTTGAGTAGTCTCACTTGGAAGGCTTCAGTGAAACTATTTATAAACTTCATAAGGCAGCACTTAAGCCGGTGTTCACCTCAAGGTGTATTAACACAAACAAGGCTCAATGTGAGATATGTAAAAACAAAAAGCCTTCATCCTTTAGTAATTGTGCAAGTATTATTTCTGCTTTTAATTCTGCTTTTTATCCCCACTAAACACTCCCTGTTTTAGCAGTGCAAGGGTCAGACCAGTAGAAGGCTGCACATATATTTACTGTGGTACTGCCTCAGAAAACTGCTTTTATTCCAACCTGGGTGGAGCACTCCTAGTATTAAAGACATTCAAGGAACAAAACCCCTTTCTATTCGTCTGTACTCTGACCTAGGAGTGCCAACACCAACTATGAAAATTATTTTTCATGTAAAGCCAGCAGCATATTATTTTTTACCAAAAAGACTAGATTTGATTATGATTGCCTCCAGGCGTTACGAGCTCTATTTCTTTTACCACTGTCAGCGTAACCCTTCTCCACAGTGGAAGGTAACCCTTCCACTTCTTAGTGAGGACTGAAACTCTTGTCATCTGAGAACTAAAGCTGGTTTTCATATGCCTAAAATGTATGTTTTCTAAGGGAGACAATGTGAGTAAGGAAAACATGCTTTGTGAGTAGAAAGAAGCAAAAGGAATAGTGAGAAAAACATCCTTCTACAATCCTGTGGTTACTTGGTCTAGCAGGGGTGTTACACTCATTTGGCTTCAGATTTCCAGCACTGAGAATGTATTTAAACACACATGTTTTGATTTCTAAAGGCTTGAAGTCAATTGTTACACAGCATTCCATTCCCAACATACTTTATTCTAGAGCAGAACTAAATAAAGGAGTTTCTTTGGCTTTTTAAGACCTGCAAAGAGAAGCAAAAAAAAAAAAAAATTAAGATAAGCCCAACTTTAAGGAGATTTCCCCACCTGGACTGCATTTCTGGTTGTGCTTTGAACTGATGCTGCACAGCTTGTGGGGGCTGTTGGCACGGAGTCTGGAGCAGAGCTGGTACCTGCTGCTGAGGGACGCCCACCTGGCACTGGGATGGAGGCCCTGCTTGCTGGGACGGATGGTGCTGGGGCTGCTGCTGCTGCTGCTGCTGCTGCTGCTTGTAACGAGACAGGCTGAAGAAGAGGCCCAGGATGGCCTTTAGATTCCCATTCCTGATTTCTGTAAGGCAAAATTAAGAAGTGACTTGTCAGCCATTCAGTGGGTACTTTTTCTCTGACAGTGCAGCAGGTCAGCCACTGCATCTGCGGATCACTCTTTGAACTGAGTTCCTTTGGGATCTCCTTTAGTTTCTTTCTGCACATCTAATTGGCACTACAGTTGATTGCCAGTGAGCACCAACAACAAACAAATAATCTCTCCCCTGTGGTGACTGAGCAATATCTCATATTTCTGATGTAGTCTGTGTTAATGCCAGTGTGCTTAAAAAGCAAGTCCCTTTAAATCTTTCCTTTAAACTAACATAGCTAAAAACCCCAAAACAGAACCTCCACAACAACAATTTTATTAAGGACATCACACTGTAAATGATTTCTCAGTTCTAAACTTGTACAAGGAGAAAACCACTCCATTTTCACATGTATTTCTGGAATATCAGAATAATTGTTTCCACTAAGAAAATTTGATGCAAGTTTTGCACTAGAAAATATGGTTATTGGATGACATAGCTGTATTTAAACAGATAATTACCATCTTTGATACTATCACAAGCTGATGGGCACCCAGTGTACCCAAAGACAGCTTCATAGTCAGTGCATAAAATTTTCCATTCCTGAATGTCATTCTGCTCTTCTATGCAATATCAAATGCAAAAATGTAAAAGCAAACAGAAATACAAAGATGAAGAGGTATATCAGACCATGCACTTAACCACTTCTATCATAATAAATACACAAGAGGGCAAAATTTTCCTTGCAGACAACCTTAATGTGCTGTGACTTAATTACTTAGCATGTTTAATTTCCTAAATTAAAAAAGTGAATTAAAAAAGCTACATCAAACAGCTGAACTTTTGCCTGTGTTAAACTAAGAGCTGACTGTTGCCCTATGAGGGAGGGAGGGAGGGAGGGAGGGAGGATGGAAGTGAGGAAGTGCGGAAGTGCGGAAGGAAGGAAGTGCGGAAGGAAGTGCGGAAGTGCAGAAGTGCGGAAGTGCGGAAGGAAGTGGCGGAAGGAAGGAAGTGGCAGAAGTGCGGAAGTGGCGGAAGGAAGTGGCGGAAGGAAGTGGCGGAAGGAAGGAAGTGGCGGAAGGAAGGAAGTGGCGGAAGGAAGTGGCGGAAGGAAGGAAGTGGCGGAAGGAAGGAAGGAAGTGGCGGAAGGAAGGAAGTGGCGGAAGGAAGGAAGTGGCGGAAGGAAGGAAGTGGCGGAAGGAAGGAAGTGGCGGAAGGAAGTGGCGGAAGGAAGGAAGTGGCATAAGGCAGGCAGGCAGGCAGGCAGGCAGGCAGGCAGGCAGGAAGGAAGGAAGGAAGGAAGGAAGGAAGGAAGGAAGGGAGGGAGGAAGGGAGGAAGGGAGGGAGGGAGGGAGGGAGGGAGGGAGGGAGGGAGGGAGGGAGGGAGGGAGGGAGGGAGGGAGGGAGGGAGGGAGGGAGGGAGGGAGGGAGGGAGGGAGGGAGGGAGGGAGGGAGGGAGGGAGGGAGGGAGGGAGGGAGGGAGGAAGGGAGGAAGGAAGGAGAGAAAGAGAGAAAGAGAGACGGAGAGAGAGAGGTGTGGCAAGACAGTGGCCCAGCACAAAGTCAACAACCTGAATTTTCCTTTGTTTCCAGTTCTGGCTGAAAAGTTGCTCTGAGTTTGTGATGGGCCTCACTCCATCCTTTACTCACTCTCCCAGATACATTTCTGCTCACACTGCTCATCTTTGCTGTATAAAGAAGCTTCTGCTCCTAATCCTAAGCACTTTACCCAGCAGATCTGAGGCTCAAGGTTTAAAACTGTTGTTTCCCCTTTCAGTACCAGCTTGCAGCTTTGGTCTACTTATCTACCTGCACCTCAATCTACTTTCCCTTCCCAGCCACTAATATAATTTACTTTCTTTCTGAAATTTGTCTCAATCCATGCCAACATCTTCCAAGAATATTAGACCTTCTCTAAGTAGCCCTGGTCACCACCCAGACCCAGGATATTCCTTTCCTCTCGTACTTCTTGACTCCATTTCCAACTGCAGCCTGGCTCCTCCATCAGTGCTCTCTCCCACCACTGACCCTCCATTCTCTTGTTTAAAGGATTATCATTCCCAGGGCCCTTCAGCAGCCATTTTCATTCTTCCTTTGTTTTCTTGGCCAATTTTAGTCTATTCCTGAACAGTGGGATCCCAATTAATCCTGCCTGCTTCCCCTTCTCCCAGCCCACTCCTGCTCCCATGCAGTGCCATGCACAAACACAGCCTTCTCTCACTGCACCAGGCAGGTTCCTTCTCTAATCTGCAGGTTCTCTTCAATAATCTGTGTTTAGCTTGGGAGGACAGGGATGGAAGTAGGACAGACAAAATACAGCAGAATACAGTAAAAAGAATTTCCTTATCTCCAGTAAAGAACTCAAATTACTCATGGGAACTGTAAGGAAAGTAGCATTTAATCACAGGTTGAAGCATAACTAAACAGATCCAGAGGCACTGGGAAGCTTAACTGCACAAATACAGGCCAGAAGATAAAGGAAATTACCATGGTCCTGCTTGTTTAAATTTAGAAAAGCTATATGCAACTGGAAACTGATTTCTAAGTGAAGTGAGAAGCAATGATAACAGTAACCCACCTATAACTTGCTGATTTCTATGGCTGCCTGCTGAATTCATCAGAAGAGCAACCTGCTTTTGACCAAATAATCAAATGAAGAATACTTTTAATGAGTTAAACCAGTCTCTCTCCCTCTGGATTTGAAACAAAACATTTTAAACTGGACTTTCAGAGGTACCTCTGTTTCTTTTATCTTCAAAACTGAGGTAATTCTGGCAGTTCTACCCTGCACTTCATACAAAAGGACTATTTCAAAGAGTACTTCAGCCTCACAGTACTCTGCACATCAGCAGAGTCTCAAATGTTTCCTGCTTCAAGTCCTCTCCAGTCCATGGTATTTATATTGACTCAGATAAGGACAAGGATGTCACCCACCCATTCAAAATGTGGAGCCAAAAATTACTGTCCTGGATACTGGAAACAAACACTCCAGACACTTGCAAGGAAACTGGAATTTGGTTTTCAAAGGAAACCCCATAAATCCACTCTTTGCTGATTTCCATCCTGGGATATCCCTGTTGGTGCTTGTTTCCCCTACATCACTGTTCCATGTGTTCAGCTGATCATTATCCAGCTCATCTGTTATCCAAAAGATGTGCAGCTGCTTATCTGTGATATCAATTTGAGTTTCTATTGCACATTTATGTCCTCCAATATTGTCAATATCTTGAGAGCAAGTAGATATTGTGTGAAGGAGAGCAAGCTTTGCTGGGCAGCTGCAATTGCAGGAGTCTAAAACAAGTCTAAAAGCATGGGTATGGAAAGACAGTTCAAAGAATGAACAATAAAAATTTGCAGCAAGAAGTGAAAAGAGGTCTCCAGCTCTCCATAGTTTTCCTAGTAACTACAAATGGAGACTTTAGATGTTTTAGAATCTTTGATAAGGGGATGCCTCTTTGCCTCCACGTTTCTGGGGAAGGGAATCCTCTAGCACAGCACAGTCACCATCAGTGATTGCAGATGCTCAGTATCTGCAATGCATAAATCCATCAAAATAGACTGTGTAAGTGGCATGCACATATCAAAGCAGGATTTTTCAACACTGGAGGGATATGACATGTGCAGCCCAAAATTATTTCAACATTCAGTAGTCATCCAAATTCCAGTTTTGAATTACTAACTTCCCTCCACACTGAAGCTACACTATTGAAAAATACATGCTCTTAACAAACCCAGAAGACTTCAGTGATTATTCCCATTTGGAAACAATCACAACCTTTTCCTTCCTCCTAGATGAGGATCTGCCAGTGAAGTAAATAAAGTTATTTGCAGTTGACCTAGCAAGTCTTGGCATCTTGCACAGAAACACTGGCTTGTTTGGTAACAAAATTCCTCACTTTAAATTATTCTGTGTTCCTCAGCACAGTGCTGGATCAACTAGAAAGAGAAAATTACTGTTGCATTCAAGTCTTTTAATTTATTTTCTAAAAATGTATTCATTCTGTCCCCCTCTCTAGTTGTCACTTTCTTCCTTCAATGTTAATGCTGGAGCCAGTAAACGCTCTCATTTATATGCTGGCAGCAAACATTACTGGTCCCTTCTTAGCCTCTGTGTGACTTAATAACTAATTCTTAGATAGTGTAAAAGAAAGGCAGAAATCCCAAATCAGTGAAGCCATAGGATAACATGGAACCTGCTGGGCCTGACTTGTGACTTGGCAGGAGAGCCATGGGCATTAATCATGCTGTCCCTTCCCCAGCATGAGCAACACCACGCTGCCAACTCTGTACACTCAGGCAGTTTTCCCATCACTGATCTGCTGCTTTACTTAGATTTTACTTTCTATCAAGACAGGTAAATAATGTGAAATGCTTTTTTACAATATTTCCATACTAAGGTCAAAATTGGCTTTTACAACCGAATCAGCTGCATTTTCTTTTTAATCATTTCCTGGTGAACAAATTTTCTGCTGTTTGAAGGTTTAACTTATGCTTTCTTTTCTTGATACGAGAATCCTTCTGATTATAACTGAGCAACTGAGGCATATAATGCTGGCAGAACTCAGGTGGACCGTAGTAAAGCCTCTCTTTGAAAGAAAGTATTTGTTAATGCTGTTCTAATCCAGCCTAAGAATACATCTAACATTCAGCCTCCTCTTCTGCTAGATGTGGTATATTCAAGTTAGAACAATGTATACTAAATATCTGCTATTTTGCTGCAGTCTCCTCCTCCAAACTAAGTTTGTGAAGAGACTCAGTCATCTAATGTACCTTTGAAGTCTCATCTATTGCCACACATTCAATGATTCGTTCTGTAAAGCACTGGGAGTTGTCATATCATATATTCAGCTACTGAACCCAACTGCTTTTCCAGCATATTTAAATGAAAATACAAGTGAAAGCTGGTGCTGAGGATGACAGAAATCTGTATGATCTCATAATAAGATAACAGCTAAACAGCTTCTGAGCCAACAGGTACCATACAGCCTGGCATAAAGGAACAGAGTAAACCTAGTTTCGTCTCAGAAAAATTCTGATGCTCTTCAAAAGCAGAGTGTTTAATTAGAGGTCAAAATGTCTTCTCTTTTTTTGTTGTTGTTGTGGGGTTTTTTGTTGTTTTTGTTTTTGCTCCAAATATTTGGATTTGATTGTTTTGTGCACTTGGAAGCAAGAAAAATCTTTAAAATGAGAAGAAAGCAGGATCGTTGTTCCTGTTAGAGAATAATTTAAGAACAAGGAAATAAATTTTTCTCTGAAAAAGCAAACAACTGACAGCAGTTCACTTATATCTGTAAAATATACACTGATTAATGTGCAAATTATAGAACTGAGGTAAGAAATTTCTGGTTTTAAACATAAAATAGTAAAGAAATGACTGAATTCTAATTTGGTTTCATTGATTATTTTTACAAGTCAGGTGTGTAGAAATTAGATACGTATTTTATCTACCTTTCACACTGAATAGGGGAAAAAAAGAAGATTGTCAGAAGTTTAAATTGACCTTATTAATCTTCCATTACACTCCATGTTCTACTTGCAATCACAGGTAGTAATTCAGGCTCCTCATTTAACATGAAATCTTAAACAACCAGTGGACTCACCTTCTGCTGACAACCCCTGGATGTTAATCCCCTTAGCAGCCAAGAAACTCAGGCATGCATCTATGTTTTCAATCTGTTGAAGAACAAACACAACAAACAGAAAAAAGGAGGCACATAAAGAAAATGCGTTGTAAAAATTATTTACTTCCATATGCCACCACGCTTCAGCACACTCAGTCTTTGCATCCCATAAAAAATCCTTCTGCTCATGATGTGGAAACCATAGCATGAAACCCTCTCAGTTACTGAGGTCCATTATTCCATTGATTATAAACTGATTTTTTCACAGCTCAGGGCCTTCTGTTATTTGCCTTTGCGTGAAACAGGTTATCCCAAGCCCCACTCACAACAGGCGATCACTGCACTTCTTACTCTGGGGTCAAGGATGTTCTGTGCCAGGAATTGTAACTGACAAGTGTAACAAACATGAAACCAAAAATAAATGTCGAGGCCATTTGTTTGAGAAGGCAGATTGCCACTTACTCCGAAGTTGACAGCTGGCGAAAGTTTCCAGCCACACCAAGAGTTCAATATAAAAGCTGTAACTGGAAACCCCAGCTGGAATCTGAAAAGCGTTTCCTCACAGCATTCCTCACGTGTCAGAAATGTCAAACCACTCTGGTCAGTCGCTGAGGGGCATGTCTTGCCCCTCACAGAGATGGGACAATGGGAACATGTTCCTTGGGACAAAATCAATTTTCACCAGGTAAGGACTTGTGCACAACAGGTCTAGCTGTCTGTTGCTATACACAGCTCCAGTTGCTGTACACAGACTGGATGCAAACCCTACCTAAGAAACTCCAGAGAGGCTGCACAAGTCAGGAATGTTTTATACTCTATCTCAACATCACAATAAGAATTTTGCAGTAGCCTCACACCTGATTTCCCACCAAGCTCCCACTGAAGCTCTGCTGTCATAACCAGAAGATGCAGAGAGATGCCAATCCTCAGACCAAAGCACTTCCATGCAAAAGTCTAAGCTTGGACACCTTGAGGGGCTGCAACGAACATTTTAGGCAATACCATGTAGGTGGTTACACAAAAAACTCTTGGATGATACTGCTGAGCAATTTTTTTATTTAACCATGGTAATCAGCAAGTGATAAAATAGCATCTTTGTGTTTGAACTTCTCTCGAACATTAATTTATTAATTCCTTAAACACTGCAACCAAACACTGCATCCACCGGATAAGGAAGGAGACAGACACTAAGCCCCACACTTGGTGGACATAACTGCCTTTATTCTGTGAAGTGTGGAGACATCAAAAGGAAACATGAAAAATCCAGCTGTCCTGTCAGCTCCTGCCTGCCCTCAAAAAAACCCCACAACTGAGGGCTAAGGCAGCATTTTAGAACCTGAGCTCTCATCACCTGACCTAAGCTCCCTGTCCTTCTCAAAGTAATAAAAAAGTACCGGGAAGCTGCCTGGAAACTTCCTGCATGGATTTCTCTCAGGGTACATTAATTTATTGTCTATAACTGTAACAATAAAAACATTTTCTTCTGTCAGGGAGATGGGGTAAGTTATTGGCATTGCTGAACTGTGATTTCAACAATTAGAAATACTTTTATCAACCTCATTATACTTTGAGACACAATATAAAGTACACAAAGTATATAGTACACTTTGAGTAAATGATATACTCCAAAACCCAGAGAGGTACCAAAGAATACATTTCCTGTACTGCTCAGACCTTAGAACTTGGAGGAGGGTGCAGTTCAAAGGTTCATTTATCCACAGTTCAGTATGATCCAACAGTCAATTGACCCATTTCCCTCTTCAGCACCCAACAACCCTTCCAAGTTTTCAACACAGTTCTTTCATTGAGGTGTCTGGGGAACTGGCTGGGAAACCAAAGTTCACCTTTTCAAGAATAAACACCACATAGAAGGATCAATCTATTCCTACTACCTGCAGTTAACAAGTTGCATCATTCCAAGAACATTTCCAGACTTCCACAGCTGTGGGTAGATGTCTCCTCTCCAAATAAGCAGATTAGTGACCAAAGATAAGCAATATCTCACCCCCACTCCAGATCTGCAGTACCTCTCAGTTGTGCTCTGCTTGCTTCGCTTCCCAGGCCCCTCATCTCTGCATAAACTCTCTTTTAGGGCAGAGTGAGCACACAATTAAGATTTACATCTGGGTAGTGAGTTCCTCATCCATGTCCTCATTCTTGGTGCTATTGAGCTGTCTTTGCTGATGTTCTCATCTCATCTTATTCAGATTCAGGGATTCCCCTTTAAAATCACTCAGTTTCTCCTATGGGATAACCCCCCAGTTTTTCTGAGCACTGTAGCCACTGAATTAAGATAAATCACTCGCACCCTCAGACTGATGGATTACTCTCCATCTCAGGTCTGTATTTGGACCACAGGTTGAGCAACCTGGAACCTCACTGCCATACAAAAGGTCAGATGGGCTGCCTTGCCACACCAGTGGTAATGCCTGGCTAAAAGCTGTGAGAAACAGGGGCTCTTGGTGCTGCACTGGTATGGAAAATACCCTAATTTCATCGTGCATGATGAAACCAAGTGAGAGTAACAGGGATGTGCAAAAGTACATCCTTTACATTCAGAAAATGAATGAAAATCTTACTAGGGTAAGAATCTGTGGGGATGTACAGCACTGCATGAACAAGGAATTCACTAAAAGAATAAAACTGAAAGATATAAACATATCAATGACTTTGCTAAGATTCACACAGTATCTGTGACATTAACAACATTACATGGCAGCATGGCATAAATGTGAGGAACTGGTTGATTTTGAAGGAAAAATAGAACTTGAAAAGGAAAACAGGAGGAAATTAGAGAAAAACTGAAGAAAGTGAAACACTAAAGCAGGACTATAGCTGAAATTATTAAAATTTAGGGGTGATAAGAAGGTCCTTCCCACAGAACAATGACTGGCCTGAGTCAAGAACCCTGATCTTGGCTGAATCAGCCTAATGCATCAGAAACCATGTTGCTTCTTCGGAGAGAGGACTTCACAACAATGCAACATGCCATGAATTTCACCCATAAAAGCTCCAAGGAAGTATTCTGTCCCTGGCCTCTGCTGTATTTACTACTAATAATGTGAAAATATTGTTTTATGGAGGAAGATGCCCGCAGTGCAGACAGGGCTGGAGATAGCAAGCTATGATAGTTAGACCATTTGGATGTATGTAGGATAAAAGTGAAGTTTCTGAATAGATCTCAACTAGATGGTAGGAAAAAATTCTTCCCTGTGAGGGTTGTGAGGTCCTGGCACAGACCTGTGGCTTCCCCATCTCCGGAATTGTTCAAGGCCAGGCTGGATAGGGCTTGGAGCAACCTGGGATAGTGAGAGGTGTCCCTGCCCATGGCAGGGAATTAGAACAAGATGGTTTTTGAAGTCCTTTCCAACCCAAACCATTCTATAAGTCCAAGCAAAGCCCCAATGACTCTGCATCCTGGTGACTTCCAACACAAAGTACAGTTGCCTCCTTGTGGATGCTACATTCAAGAAGCAAGCAGGGAGCACAGTGTCTGTGTGAAACTAAGTGACACAAAGTTCTCACTCCGGCCTGAGAAAGCATAAGGAGGAATACAAACAGTCCTTGGAGAAGGGCAACAACCTCTGCAGGTGTTGTTTAGATCCCTGTTTACTTGCAAGAAACAGTCAACAGTACCCTATTGTCCAATGATGGTGATGTGTTGGTTTAATGACCAATGAGAGTTTTACCTCTCAGACTCTCTCGGACCTGTCTATAAATGAAGATCTAGAATAATAAAACTGGCTCTCTTGTGCAACCCAGCCAGAGAGTCTGTGTCGTACTTTACTGTTCCTAATATAGTGCGACACCTCCTTGTAATTACAGCATTCAGCAGAAAATCATCACCCAGACATTGTGGGCCCTTTTTTTTTGCCAAGTCCACATATTGCTTAAACCTTTTAAGCAGATGTGAAAGGATTTGATATGCCAAAAGGAGTGGATATTTTCCATTTCACTGTGAGCTACAATTGGTTTTTGGCTGACAATTCTGATTTCTCATTTGCTTTGTCAGCAACGTTTAACACAGCAGAAGCAAAGCAGTAAAGATGGCAGCTGGATGCTCTGATTCCCTGCCTACCCAGAACCAGGGAAAGCTGTGCAAAAGAAGGAAAACCAAGCACAGCCACCCACAGTGATTATCTCACTCAGAAACATTACCAGGGGTAACCAAAACTGAGCCTTATTAAACTTCCCAGCCAAAATAACCCAATGAATTTGCAATTTTAGATGGCCACATTTGAAGTATTTCAGGTGTAATCAACCATCAGCGTGTGCTATCAGTCCCACATCTTTTTATGATGGGTATTTATTTTGAAATGTCCCTAAATGCCAACCAAGGACTGCAGAGCCCAGAGGGGCTGCCAGCCTCTGGGGTTCCTCCTTCTCCTTTCTTTTAATTAGGAGATTATAAGAAAAAAAACCCCAACAACCCCGTAAAATTAAATTTCTGCTCAGACATAACATATCACTCCCATTCTCATATTCAGAGAAGGAAAAGCTACTGGAAAACTTCCTCTTAACATGAATAACTTGACAAGGTGGGAACAGAAGGCATCGCAACTAAGTGCTGTACATGGAGAACTATCCAAGACCAGATCATCACACAAGTCTTTGTGCTTGTCATATAGCAGCAATTTCAATTTCTATTCTTGCCAGTGCTACAGAGAAAGCATGCCCTGGCCTGTATAAGCAGAACAGGATATGCCAGAAAAAAAAAACCCAAACCCCAAATATCCCCATCCTGTAGCCTGTAAATAGATACCCACAGGTGGACACTGCCGTGTTGAACATTGACTATATCCAACAAAAACATGAGTATGGACACTGCCTCCAGCCAAAGCTGTCTCTCTAACTCTGCCAAGTCAAATACACAAGGTAAAGGATAACCAGTGCTGCCCTTGGCATGGACACAGAAGTTTTCTCAAACAAAAAGAAGAATTAAACTTGTTGTAGGTTCCTTCACTTATACACTAGGTGAAGTTTCTCACATTGTGATGCAAGACCTCTGCTCCCAACTTTTATAGTGATAAATGGGGAGTTTTGATGAGCTTATCCAGAAAAGCCACTTTTTACATTGAAACCAGTTTTGACATGTAACTTGTGGATCAGTCATGTGTAGTGGCTCAGTTATGTGTTGTAGATTAATTTTAGTATATTAATTTTTAATTTAAATTTTTTAGATTTAGTATATTAATTTTCAAAAGAAACTTTAAAAAAATATTGAATTCATATAGAAGTTTTTAAGGCCTCACAAACCTTTATGCAGTATTCCAGCAGACTTCACATACAGTGCAGAAACAAGGAAACAGCCTAACACAAAATATTTCTTAGGACAAAATCTATCCCTTGTCTGTTATTTTGAATAAGGCTTTTACCCTCATATTTTCATATCCTAAAGTTTAGAAAGAGCCTTAAAATCTTAAGTAATTACATTGACAATCATTAGAACCCTGAAGTTTTGGGGGAAGAAGGGCTCTCCATTCCAATAATATCTCATTTGCTCTATTTCCTAAACATAATTATATATAAAAAAATACCAAAGCGGAACTACAAATTCCATTTGTCCCAGAAGGATATAAATACTAACCCTTATTGCTCTGTTTAAAATAAATCTTCATTGGTACTTATCCCGTTCAAAATGCATCTTTTTAAAAAGAAAATAATACATTGCTCCCTGTGTTCTTCTGCTGTTCCTGACTACTTGGATAAAAAAGTCTCCCAAAATTAAGTTTCAGGATTTTGACAGAACTTGGTGGGCATGTTAGAAATAAAATAAAAGATGTAAAGGAAGGGCAAATGAAGCTAATCCATATTCTGAAGCCAGGTTGTGGCAGATATAACCACAGAAACAAAATTCTGCTCAAATATACATGAAGAGTTGACTCTTCTCTTAAAATTGCCTTTGTGTTTTTAAAGACAAGGAGAGTTTGGACACTAGTCTAAGGCTGGAGAACCAGTGTAAGCCTCATCTTGTGCATCCTCTTTGACCCTGGTAAAACCTTTGCTATCCTGTGTTTCCAGCTCTTCTTGCACAAATAATGGGACAAATATTCAACATTCACTCCCAACATGCCCAGTATGAATAGAAATGAGGGCAGTAAACCCCACAAGAGAAAACTGTGCTTCAAAGCACACTGGCCAAAATTCTATGACAACAAAGAGCATGCAAGGGACACGCTTGTATTGTGAATGGGTTCAGGCCATCCAGGACAAATCCCAAGGTTTGCCAAAGCTGATCTTCTCAGGGAAAGACACATGGAGTGTTGTAGAAATGCTCCTGCTTTATTCAGCTTTTCAGGTTTCTTTCAGGTTGGGTTTTTTCAGGTTTATTTATTTAAAACTAAAAGTTTCCCATGGAGAAAAACAAAAGTGAAGAGCAATTTCTTTGAAAAATATCCCTGGAGATATTTTTGGATTAGCTTTTCAGAATCAGACCTTTGAAAAGTTAAAGTGGATAATTTGTGAATAATTTGAGATCTTGAGATGTTCTAAATTATGATTAAGCAACAAGCTCAACTTTGGAAAACAAGAATCAACAAAGAATCCTGCCTCTGGAGAATCATTAATTTAGGATATAGATGAAACTCTCCAGACAATATTTTAGCACATACCACAGTAACTGTATTTCTCGGCACTGAATCTCATGTGTTACTGAAAAGAGGAGAAGGTAGGGAGAAGTCATGGCAGTGCTTAATAAACCCATAATGAGGACAGCAGTGACTCTCATGGATACATTATTTCTACCTTCCCTGGCTGCCTTTTTCTATCTGGGGCTCCCAGGCTGAAAGTTATGCACTGTGCAATTAGGAAAAGGGGGAATGGCTTTAAACTGAGAGAAAGCAGGTTTAGATTAGACATTAGGAAGAAATTTTTCCCTATGAGGTTGGTGAGACCCCAGCACAGGTTGCTCAGAGAAGCTGTGGCTGCCCCTGGATCCCTGGAAATATCCAATGCCGGGTTGGATGGGGCTTGGAGCAACCTGGGATAGTGGAAGATGTCCCTGCCCATGGCAGGTTTGGAACTAGATGGTCTTTACAATCCATTCCAACCCAAATAATTTCATCATTCTATGATTCTATCTAAAATAACACAAATATCTAGCAAAGGTGGACTTCTTCCTAAAACATCCTTGAAATTTACATAAACCAATATTTTTCAGAGTGCACAAATGCTTAAAAGGAAGGACTGACACCAACACCACTCAGTGCACCAAGTGCTGGCAGATCCCTGTGTATCATTACACCAGCTCATATGTTGAAGATTCTGTGCATCATTAACTTGAATTTTCAGCAGGAATCCAGAATTTAATGAAACATGTTCAGAAAGAGCCTCCTGCAATGCAGAGGCTGACAGTTGTTTATTTCTAAAGAAGGTCCCTGGGAAGGGAGCTGTGGGCACAGCCTGTTCCCAGGCGTAGCGCTCCCTCCCCACTGGGCTCACAGGCATTCTTGTGTCTGCAGGCCTGAGGCTCTCAGCTTCACCTGTTCCCAAGGGATTTGTTCATGGCACCAACACATATGTGCCCCCTCATTCCTTGCACCTGGATCCTGGATAACATCTTCTACTGAAATTCTTCTGCATAACTGCTCAGGACAAGTGCAATAATACTGCTTGTATATGTAAAAATAGTTTTGCACAAAATCCAGAAGAATAAAATGCTCTAGATATGCATTACCTTCAAGGAATAGCTAATTAAAATAACCATTATCACACAGTTACAGTGTATAAGCAATGGCTGGAAATGAAAGATCTGTGACAAGACACAGAGACAAGAAGTTTATTTCTTTGGACTGTTTAATTCCTTGTAATGGCTATGATCTGTTTACACATATTCCACAGTGAAGGGCTTATCACTGCATCTCCTGTGGAAAAAAACACCCAGGCATGAGAATGAGAATTTCCATACAAACAGCCTTAATTCTTATAGCACCAAAATGAAGGAGAGTAACAAATGCATTTTTACTTCCACCTATCCTCAAATCAATCAAACTTTTTCTTCTTAGTTAGAAAAGGTTCTCATCCATGATTTCACAGTTTTCCCCACTTATGCCAAGCATAATAACAAGCTATGTGTTTGCAAAATATTGTATAAAAGGTATATCTATGTAATAATTTTACATCAATAATGGTCATGGCAGAAAATTATGGTAATGGTGCTTCTAAACTTTGGTGTAGGTGAAAATATATAAGTGGAAGCTACAGACATCTCCATATAAACATGTGGAATGACTCTGACCCCTCAATCCATTTGGGTTTTCATGTATTTAGTCCATACAGGGTGAGCAGAACCATAGGTATTCAAAGTGCAGTAATTCCATTTAACTGATGTAAATGATCAAACAGAATCTAATTCTGTCTTTATAGTAAAGCTCATATGTTTCATTTTTTCCATAAAAATTACTTTGTTGCTCTTTATTGAACCTCACACTGTTTCCGAGACAAATGATGTACAAATTCTTGCATCACTGTAAAGGGTGAAGAATTGACAGCAGCCCCCTGGGGACCACGAAGGTGATCCATTATGGAACTGAAATAAGTGTGTCAGCAGCAATGTCTCCAAAGGCACCCTACACACCCATCCAATGCAGGAGGCACACACTGCCTTATGACCCATCCCTGCATGCAGAGAAGAGTTCTGGAAGCCATCCCTTCCAGAAATTAAACAAATTTGGAGCAAGAGTCATATAAACTGAGGCTGAAGAACAGGTAAGTATATGCAACCTGGCAGATCATCTCTGTAGTAAATCATTGTTGTCTGCATCACAGCATGGGTTCATACATGACCAACAGAAACCCTGAGAGCATATAGAAAATTATTTCAACATTCCAGAACTTGCTATTTGGCCATGTCCCTGCACAGGCAGTCACAGAAGCTAAGCTGGTGTCTGTCACTGGCCAGGGCACTGGGGGATGTCTTCCCCCTTAGCTGACCTTCAGCTGTGGGGAACTGCACCACAGGTTAGGGCCAGAAGACACCCATCTGTTACCATGGTAACATCAAACCAGATTAAATTTCCAAACATATGCTCCTGGTTACAAACTCCCCCGGCAAAGTGGGGGAAGGCTTAGATGATGGGAAAGTTCCCTCTACTACATTTGCTCAGCCTTGGAGTTGGGTTACTTGAAAATACACAGCTATATTTAACCCCTGGGATACATTTCCAAAAATCCTATGCTAGAAATCCACAGAGAAGAAATGTGCTTGTGAGGCTTTTGATCTTCCAGCAGGGCTGCTCCCCTGAATTAGCAGCACATGCCCCGGCAGCAGAGCCCTGCTTGGCTTTGGGACTCAGAGGGGCTGGAGCAACAGCCTGGAAGATTTATTACACCTTCCTACAGCAATGTTTGGACAACACTGGCTGTATAAAACTGCTCAAAACGTTTAGAGGAGCAGGTTAAAGTGGGTGCCTGTTCTCAAAGAGCAGAGACAGAATTATTTTCTGTGAGAAAACAGGTAACTAAGATTTTTTTTTTTTTTTTTTTTTTTTTATAAATAGGGCAGCTATTTTTAGTTATTTATACATAACACAGCAGCTCCCTCCCTTAGCGGGTATTACACACACATAGAGAGCTGCTCGGGTCATGCAGATGCATGCACATGGTTCCAGCTCATATTATTCCTTCCAACCAAGTCATGAATGTGTGAGCCCACCTATAATCTGTGAGTATGGACCACATCATGGCAGCACTCACATCTGTTACATCAATTCACTAAAGTTCTCGAGAAAAAGAACTCAGAAATATGACTAACACATGCCATACTCAGAAATTAGTAATGGAGATTTCAACATCTATGCTCTTTTGACAATAAAAAAAATAATTCATGGAGCTGGCAAGGATCACACTAAGGAGGGGAGTGGTTACCTTTCCCCAACAGCTGAATTAATATTCTCAGTACTGTTCAAATCAAAACCAAGGTCCTCACCATGGTGGAAAATTTCCATACAAACTGTTCCTTAGGAGTTACACACATTACAAAATAGCTCATTATCAGAACACAAAAAATCAGTCAAATATGAAAATAATAGTCAAATTCCCATCACTAGAAGCAAGGTTTCCTTGAAAATTAAATTATTTTATGAAAACACGGCCTTCATCCCAACTTCCATACAGTTCTTGGGAAGAAATGCTGGCTCTGACCCACACTGGAGTCAGTACAAGATCCTTTGTTTCCAAGACAAACAGCAGTAGGAAGACTGGGTGATACTAGTTTACCACTACAGCTTCATATCTGCATCAGAAAGAGACAATTCTTAAAAACGTCCTGTCAACACACGAAAAAAATAAATACCTCCCTTTTTGTGTTTGAGAACAGATACAGACACAAAGTGATCCAGAAAAATATTAAAGCCCGAGCACCAACCCACAGGCGAACCACAGTAACTTCCTCACATATTTATAGGAGGTGCTGTGATGTTAGTTAAGCCTAAGTACCTTTCTGTTGCTCCAAATTCTTGTCCTGGGTGTCGCATAACTTCCCCAGACATAGGAAGATGAAAGTCTGGTGTATCCACCCACAGGTTCTCCAATTCTCTTCCTTTCAGTTTTGCTATATTCATACGTATATAATGTAGCATAGACAACTATGCACTTTGGGTTTTATCATTTTACAACTGCAAATGGTATGAATCTTTTTACAAGAGGTAACATTCAGCACTTACAAAGGCACCCACAACAGTAAGAATAATCAATAGTACCTAGGAGGGCAGGTACCAACCTCCCATGATCTGCAAGATGCCACATGTTATACTCTAAAATCATGCCCTAAACAAGAAGCAAATAAAAAAAAAGGGAAAATATCTGTTTTTCTATAAACAAACAATATCAACAGAGATAGCCCTACTCAGGTTTATTCACCTAGGTCCTCTTTTCAGAACTGTGTAGGAGAGGAAACTGGCCTTGATTTATTGCCCTTCACCCAGTTATCAAGAACTATGACAACATTTTCTGGGGTTTGAAAAACCCAAATACTGCAATGCTCTCCAAATGTTCTTGGTCCCAGAGCCTGAGCTCCATACAAGTACATCCTCTCTTACCCACAGTATTTTCTGCATCCAGCTGGAACTAATCATCAGAATTACAGTACAAAAATATGGAGGCTGGGGGGAAAAAAGCCCTGAAACAGATTTTATGCAGAGGACAAGCTATAGAATAGTCTGTAATAGATTATATAAAAGCCAGCCAACTCTTATCTGGAGCAAAGGAAGACAGGAATACTCCCCTCAGCAGAAAAACCCAGACAGGATGATGATGGGAGGAAAGGTTCTCACCTAAGTGATTTTTCATGGAGCCAGTGGGGACCTTGTCATGTCATTTTTGGCACTGGGATGAGACTGATAAGCATGGATGGTCCCACATTGTTCTGCAGTACTAAACTTCACTTGACAAGGCTTATTAGCACTGGCTTGGAGCCTGACAGACCCAAGCTGTCTCTAATGCTCAGTTTGGGCCAATTTGACTGGTCTCTCCAACACTGTGAACAAGGCAGAGAGGCTGGATCTGGCTCTGCAGAGAGCTCCCTCAGATTTGGCATCACCAGCTTGGGACTGAGCCACATGGAAGTGAAGACACTTCTTTTCCCCATGTCCTTTAATGGATTTGGGACTACACAGATTTGGTCCAGCTTTCTAAGCTGATACACCTGGCTGGGAGTGAGCTGATTCATCACAGCACAGCTCCTGTGCCTGCTCAAGGCATTGGGACTCTACAAAGAGAAAAGAGGACAGTAGAAGGTTTTCTTCCCTCTGAGATTTGCAATGAGCAAAGTTAAATCTCCATTTATTGGTGCTTGCTTTTTTTTTTTTTTTAATCCCCCCAGATCACCTCATCTGTGGTGCTCACCTTTCAGTATGGATATGGACACTTCTAACTGAAAGATGGATTTGAAAGAAGACTGGACATTACCTAAGTATCTAGGTGGCCTTAGATACTCTCTGAGCCAGGGTCACCAGACACAAACACCAGTTACCACACTCTGCAGGACCCTGTAAGCTGTATTAATAGAGTACTCTGAAAGGCAAAGGATGAAGACTGCCGTACCTAAAACAAGCACTATACCACGTTTGTCCTGCACCTGACAAAGGGCTGTCTCCCTAAGCACTGCAAGTAACTGCATGAACACCACCCCTATGAAGATTCCTATGTTCTGCCTTAGAAGAATCATGGAATGATTTAAGTTGGAAGGATCCTTAAAGATCATCTAGTTTCACCTTCCACTAGACCAGGTTGCTCTAAGCCCCATCCAACCTGGCCTTGAACACTTCCAGGGATAGAGCAGCCACAGCTTTTCTGGGCAACCACAGTATTTTTATAGTCAGATGACAAAGAGCTCTGTAAGCATGTGCACTTGATAAAAAGCCCTAGGCGTAATTCTCATTTTCCTCACATGAGGAAAGCTTCTGGGTATGCCCAGCTGTGACTGCAGGTCTTAGGAGTGGGGGGGACTGTCCCACTCACCACTACCTCCTGAATGAGTAATATCAGTGGAGTAATGTCAGAGGAGGCAGCACAGACCAAATGCGTCCTTCCAGCCCTGTCCAGCATTCCTGACCCAGCACATGCCCCCTGCATGCCTCTGGTTATAACCTGATCCGGCTTCCATAAGCAACCTGCTACATGCATCCCACTATCCAATAGAGCAACACTCTCTTCATTGGCAATAACGACTTGAAGTGACTTTTTTAGCTGCAATGTCCCGCAATTGGTTACAGACTCCAGTCCTGAATGAAATTCACTTCTTACAACACACTTGTGGAACATTAAATTATAGTAATTGTCAAAATTTTCTCATTATTTACACTCCAGACAGCTGCTGTGGCTACAGCAAGAACAGCAACCACCTTCTTCAAAGCAGCAAAAAGGAGCAATGATAAATCTTTCTGATGGCTTGCTTTTTACAGAGCGCTTGCTCCACGGTTTCAACAAGATTGGCAACTTCCAAGAAACAACAAAAAGCCAAAGGGGAAGAGCAGAGCAGAATGTGGGTTTTGACTTAAGATGTCAAGCTCTCCTTAAATCTTTATTTTATTTTACTACATGAGTGGCTGTGCTCATGTTGAAGTCATGAAAGTAGGAGCAGTCAGGAACACTCATAAAAATACAAGAAACATTAAAATAGCTTCACACAGAGAACAGACATCCAAGTGTCCCAAAGCAAGCATTTGCAATGCCAAAAGGAATCAGAATTTATGTTGTAAAATGACTTTTCATCAAGATACAGAAGGAAGTAACCTTGTTTGAAGTATCATAAATTTTAAATACCCTAAAAACCAGTTTTTTATTATTTGTGTTCTTAATAAAATTCTGCTATACCTTTAGCAATACTGAAAGCAAATACAATCTTGAGGTGTTTTATGCCTTTCATTTTCCTGGACTGATTTTTGGTTCTCCAGGTTTGAATATTAAACACAAGCAAGATACACACCGATTTCTTATTTGTCAACAAATTGCATCTTGAATTTTATGATTTTTTTTCTTTTCATTCATATTGCTCATTTACTTTGTTTCATTTCAAAAGATACAGGAACTCAATCATACTTTCAAATATCTAATTCTTTATTTCTATGTATTTCTGTTCAATTATGTGATATTTCAGAAATTTACAGTTGCAATGTAAAAATTAATCTCAATTGTAAATATAATGTGATAAATTATAAGGCCTGATTCAACTACTGTGGAGTACAATGGGGCAAGAACTGTAATATTAATGTTATGAAGATTATACTTTTAGTTCACTACTGTGAAAAATTAATTAAAATTGTTATTAAAAGTCTCAGACATTGAAGTCCCAGCCTTTCACTCAGCCATGCACACAAACAACAGACCACTTTACTACTTACCATTTGAGATCTATTTTTTGGGCAGCCATTGATGTCTTCAATCTTTTCATTTGCTGAAAAGCAAAAAAAAATGTGATAAAGCAGAAAACCTAAACCAAAGGCATCTATTTTTTACAATGATTTCCTGAGCACCTGCTCACCCGCTCAGTAAAGGAGTTTTGGATTGTAGCTGTCCAAGCCAAGTGAATGTGTGAAACACTGAGAGCCACAAAAAGCAAAAAAGCAGCTGGAGTTCTCTACTGGGTCATGCCTCCAGAGACAGCTGGGGCAGAAGCCAACTGCTCTAACAACCTCTTGTACTGTGACGGGGAATTCCTTTAAACTACAAGAAAGATGTGAGCTCTAGAAGCTGAATTACTGCTGGGTGGAAAAGTGAGCACTACACATGAAGAGATGTTAGCATGGCAGTTGGTTTGCTTGGAGAGTGAATACACGTTTTAAATCCACATGGGAAATTTATGATAACTAATAATATTTTTTTTTTTCCTTTTTTAAAGCACAAATCATTAAATAACTTTTCAAGACTCTTGACCATGGCTTACATGCTACTCCAACCTGCAGAAGAACACAGTTTCCACCTTTAAGGTTAGAGGTGAAACAGTGAAATCCCCAAGGTGTTTGCCTTACATTCTTGAGTTTGCTCAGTTTCACCTTGCAGCCTTGGATGCTGAAATGACTTTGTGTTTGAGTCTGAAGAACCAGTTACAACCGAAGTTCAGTTTCACAGTTTTTTCACTGTAATAAAGGCAAGCACTCACATCCCATTTGATTCATCCATTAAAAGCTGTATTTTCTAGCAGTCCCATGTATTCTGAGGACACCAGTCAGAACTCCATCCCACTTCATTTCCTTGGTTAAGAGGATCACATTTGGCACAATATTTGAGTAGCAGTCATAGCCATGAGAAACAAAGCAGTGACACAACTTCACTCTTGCCTGATAGGACCCCTTTTACATATCCATGTCACAGCACACCTTTATCCCACAGCAATGCAATGAAAAATTGATGCTAATCTGAAAAAGACTGCAGCTAAATCCACAGTGCGCTCCCCAGAGTGGTCCATCAGCCCCTACACGTGAAGAGCACACACTGCTTCCAGGAACACCATCTCAGCTTTGGTCATACAGAAACAAAGTTGCATTCATTAAAGCCCATTTCCCAAGTCCTGTGCACCCATCCTGTAATATTTACCATCTCTCACTTAAGTACCATGAAATATCTCCATCAACTAAATTTATAACACTTTTAAAAATTGATAGTTGTATTCCTATAAATTGGCACCATTCACAATTACTTGAAAGGAGAGTAATGAAATTGTATACAAGCTGTCTCTTGTTTGGGACATGTGTACAGAGACACCTTTAAGAACCTAGGTCAGACCCAGTGTATCTGCATTCATGGATTTAAACGCAGCTACTATGTTTATATGGCATTGCTAAGGCATTCTTTTACATTCTTTTACAGGCTCATAAATTTTGAGCTGAAATGAACCAGAATGATATGAATACATTTTAACTGCCTCGCAAATAGTTGCTTTTACACATAGCACACCATAACATAAAAGACCCTCTCCTGCACTGCCTATCAAAGCTTTCTTACTATGTAGTTAGGAAAAAAAGGATGGATTTTGCAGGCTATAGATAAAGCTGCTTCTAGATGTGAAAGCCCTCCTCATCTTTGTGACAATGATATGCAGCTGCCTAAAAGCCATGCACAGAAGATACAAATTACTTTTCTTCATTATTAATGTGGAGGATTAAACTAGAATGTTTAAATATAACCTTTCTTTCACATGAAAAAGGTGATTTGAAAAAGAAATACTTCCCCTCCTACCCCAACTTTTGAAACCTTGCAGACCTTATCTTAAATATTAGCCAAAAGGTAGTTATAAAAATTACGAAAAACCCCAAACCTGCAAAGGTGATCAAAGCAATAATTGGTTAGGTATTTTAGAACGAGTAATTTGAATTTCATATAAGTTTTCACAAGTCAATACTCAAAGAGATACATTTAAATATTTGGTAGAAGGAACCACGTCCACATTTTGATGGTGGTATTCTTGCACACATGCTCTCATGCAGAAGTTTCCTACAACTGTGTTAAGGCAGGGTAGCTAGACAGGCATGAAAGGAATCAACATGTAACTGCTCCCAAGTTTCCAAAAACCTTTCCTATTAAAGGAAATGGATATAGGAAGGAGCATTGTTCATAGTGAATACCTGTCGACACATAATCATAAATTAATTCATGGCCTGTTTTTACACCTCTGTAACTGCACGGCAGGTCTAAAATGCTACTGAGATATAATGTTGCTCTACAGCAGAGACACAAAATCTTATTTTAACATATCCCAGTAGAATCACTGGAAGATGCTTCACAGTGTCATTCCAGAACAGTGCTTGTAGATCCCTACCTTAAACCCAGAACTAGCTCCCTTACAGCATCTCAAACACATGTAATAAATATGCATGCACTGATGTCCTGTTCCTTCATTGCAGGCTTCTTAATTTGCATCTTAAATCTGTCAGTTTGCTCCTAACAATGGTTGTCCTAATTCCCATTAGCAGGCTTTCCCATTCCATCCATCTCCATTGGCCCATACATGTGTTTTGTGGCATCCCCAGCACTAGATGGATGAGCCTTTGAAGGAACTAATGAAGGATCCAGGCCCAAGGGAAGAGGGACAATATGCAGCACTACATGAAAATTTTTCAGACCTTTCAATATCTATGAGCATTAATGCACTAATTTAAGAGAACTAAAGGCTTTGGATAAAATTGCACTTGAGATTTATTCTAATGGTAAGTGATTTTCCTCATCTGAAAGCTCATTATGAAAGATTTCTTTTTCTGCCACACAAATATTAAACCCCTTCTCCTTTCCCAGCTGTATATATGGATCTCCCAAATCCAACTGGAAGGCAGGAGGTTCAACACAGGAGGCAATATCACTGTGAATTATATTTAGACCAGTACTGAAGAGGTATTAGAAATAGTGAGGGCTAACTGCATCCTACCAGAAAAAAAGTATCTCATGAGCTGTTTTTTAACATTCAGCCATGTGGAATAATATTGCTATGTATTACTGCATCAACATCCAATATTTTTCCACTATAAGACAAGGCTTTTTCAAATTAATTAGCAAAACCTCTGAAGGAAAATGATCTATATAATTCTATGCAGTTTGATGGATTTCCCCTCATGCACTCTGTGTTAGTGTAGAAGATTAAAAAAAGGGATTGCCTGAGCGAGCTGGTGGATACTTGGCAATGAACACAGAAAGCCACTCACCTACAACTTGGATTATTTCAGCTAGCAGGACTCCATCAGTCACATCTTGCTGTAGATCCTTTATCAACCTTTTGTGACCAGATTTTGCTAGATAGTGATTAGCCCAATCAGTATAAATCTGTTAGGAGACAGACAAAAAAAAAAATAAACTGTTACTCATAACACAACCTGAAAAATGAGAATTCTTTGTACCCCCCAGTATCCAAAAGGTTGATTTCGGAATTTCAGATCACTGCTTTTTTTTTTCCCCTCTTTGAAACAAGTCAACAGCATTAAAATTCAAGGCCTTGTGCAGATCAAGATTTCAGCTTACTCTAGTATGGATTTTTCTATTCAGCAACCTGACATCAAAGCTCAGGGCAGATGACAGCAAGCTCCTGAACATGTTACAGCTTGAATGGACCATCAGGAAGTCAGCAGAATATTCTACAGCAGCAGTGTGTGCACAAGAGATTTCAATTTCCACACAAGTTTTTTTTTTTTGCATTTTCCTTTTGACGTTTTTTTCTTCATAGCTGTTATCGAGAAAGTTTTAAAGGTTCTTTTCCCAAAAACACTTCTGGTGGATATTAGTCATACAGCAGTTTAATCATGAGGAAACTCCTTTACTGTATTACCAGAGTAACCTTTAAAGGTCCTAAATAGCCACCAATTCTAATAAATTCCATCTCACAGGTTAAACAGGCCTATTAAATAATTTTTAATCTGTTATGCAAACTTCCAGCTGTTGGAATTTATTTCAAAATGTATTACCTGAAAACTAAGCACACAAAGCAGTCAAAATGTCTCCCTAATTTGCACTAAGTGTAAGAACTGAACCTGCTGGGATGGATAGTGTCTTAGCTCATGTGACTTGTACAGAAGGCATTAACCTGAGACCTGGGAGGCGGGGTACTGAAAGGATGGAAATTAGGATGCTACTGGGATCATTCCATAATAGCTCATGTCCCTGGTCCATGTTCACAATTGGACCCCTGCCCTCAATTATCCCTGTATATTGTTAAATTTGCCACACCCCTGGTCTTTGGAGCTTGCCCCCAGAATGTGTGGTTTCTACGGTTTGTATTTTGTCATCATTAAAGTATTTTGGGTAACTCCATCATTCCTGTCCCTCCATTTTGCCATGCTTGCCCAGCCAGACCAGACTCAGAGTCACAGCGAGCCGACTGTGCCAATTAAGGTCTGCTTCATCATATGCCAGCACAACTTATTCAAGATTGCCAGAAAACTTCTAAAAACTTTTCATGCTAGATTATCCAAAAGAAGCTAAATTACTTCATTAGGAATTTCTGCTTATGAATTAAATAACAGTATTCTTTACATAGGACAATATTCCAAATAAAGATTTTGTTAAATTACCTATTATGCTCCAAAGAAACAGGGTAAAAACAATTAAATATCAGGATTTTACCTTTTAAATATCTAAATATTAATGTTCACTCCTACTCTGAAGAATGTCTAGAATATTGGAAACACATTCATCCCAATCCAGTCTATCAGTAAGCAGATGTAGATTCAGTGTGCTTCCTGGAACATGAGCTATGCCAACCCTCACAGACCCTACAAACCCCTGTGGGGATGACAAATGCCTCAATATCAGTGTGTGAATTATTGACCCTGAGGGAACAACAGCATTCAGACCCCAAAAACACAGGGAAAGCCCCCCCTGTGCACTGCCCAGGAAATACTGTTTTCCCTCACAGCCACAGATAGATAGAACGAAAAGAGCACCAGGAGAGGGGTGGCTTTCCAAGCTGAACAACTCCAGCTTTAGGAGAGGTGCTGCAGCGCCCTGATCATCTTCATGAACCTCCTTTGCACTTCAGTAGCTCCACATCCTTCTTATCCTGCGGGCCCCAGTGGTGAGCAGTGCAGATCCTCTAAATCACTGACCCACAGATACTCATTTCAGAACCATCTCAAGCCTTGGATTTCCAGTGCCGTGATGATGTTCTCCTCCACGGGAATCAAGAGCCAGCTGCCAAGTCTAGGGAGCAAGTGTTTACCGCAAGACATAGGAATCTGGATGTAATACAAGGATTATGGATGCTGAATGCAAGAAAGCAGTCAGGGAGCACAGTGTCTGTGTGAAACTAAGTCACACAAGGTTCTCACTCTGGCCTGAGAAATCATAAGGAGGAATCCAAACAGTCCTTGGAGAAGAAAAACAACATTTGCAGGTGTTTTTTGGATACCTGTTGTTCACTTGGAAGAAACAGTCAAAGGGTGTAGTTGTCCAATTGTCCAATGATGGTGATGTGTTGGTTTAATGACCAATGTGAGTTTTTACCTCTTGGACCTTCTCAGACCTGTCTATAAATGGAGATCAGGAATAATAAAACTTGCTCTCCTGTACAACCACAAGAGAGTCTGTGTCGTTACTTTCGCCATTCCCAATATAATGCGACACAAGGATTGTAATTTCACACTCCTCTTGCACTTGCTGATTCAATGTTAAAATGATAAAATGAAGAACAGAGGTTTTGACTAGAGTTTTTGTTATAAAGTCTTCATTTCTGTTGTTGTTTTTTTTAAACCTGTAAAACACAACTGGTCACAGCCATGAAAAAATCACTTAATATCTGAAAGATATGCCCCTATTTTCCACCATTTATCCTTTACTTTCCCCTTCAGAGCAGCAGGATGTGCACTTCCTATGCCAACAGCGTCATGGGCTTAAACAGAAAAGCACACTGGAACACCTTTGTGGAAATAAAACCCCCACAACTGAATAACATCTCCATGAAATAAAGGCTGAGCACACATGAGTGATTTCCCCAGATGACCAAGAAAAGAAAAGGGACAAAAACCCCACACTGCACAAACCAGACATTGTGTTCCTTAGCTCCTTTTACAAGAAAACATTTTCCATAACAGGGAAATATTTTAAAGCATTCAAAGACTTCAAGGAACTAGGATTGACTTAACCTACTTTTCTGCCACATGGTTTTAGCTTTCTTATTGAGGAGTGAAGACGTATGAGTAAAACATTTACCTTGCAAGTGCAAGGGTCCACACCCCCCACGCCATCCCTGCAATTCAGATGACAAGGAACTTATCAAATACAATAACCATGTTTCCTTTAATGGGAGGGCTGTAATGAATGTCCTAATTTATCACTGAAGGACTTTCAGAAAATATAAGATTATAGTTTGATGCATCGGTTCCATCCTGGATCATTTCCATGATGCAGATCATCATGCAGTCAGACAAATTCTTGGATCAGTCCTAGACCTAAAACAGGAGCAGACCCCTCCTGGCAGAGCCTGAAATCACAGCAACAGCAAGACCTTGAGAGCTAGTTAGGATTGATTTTTAAGTCAAATAACAGCATGAGAATGCATGGCTGGTATTGCAAAACTGCTCTCCTGTACCTGCTTCCTACTGCCCTAATTCCTGTTGCACCCAGGAACACCAGATCTTATATTCATACCATGGAAATAAACAGACTGCATCAAAGAAATCCCTGAAGTCCCTTAAATCCTCCTGGAAAAGGATACAACTTGAAAAACCCCAAATACTAGCTGCCTGATTCACTGCCTATGATAACACATAATGAAATCCCCTCTGATGGCAAATTATTCTTGTAAACCACACTTCAGGTGCTGAAGTCAGCCTCCTACAAGCAGAGCTTTTATGCTTATTATGAAATGAATATCAGTATGGAGGAAATATTTGTTTCTGGGGTATTTAAGTGTGTGGAATATCATTTCATTCCACTACTTGATTAGGAGAGAATTTAACAGGAAAATACAGATATAATAAACCTGTGCTTCTCTTAAAAATGTTATCACACAACATTATTTTGCAATATACTTAACATGCAAATTATTTTTTTTTAACTGCCTGGGCTATATATTTACAAGCTCTGAAGCATTCTTAGGGATACAGTATTACCCAGACTTATTGTAGTAGCTCCTCATGGTCACCACTGATTTTTATGGCATATATTAAAGCTAATCATTGAAACTTTCCAGGATGTTTTGGAAACCTGTTTGTTTCAAGTCTTTGTAATGTACGACACAAACAGATTTCTAATGTTTCTTTTCCTTTTCCACAAAAACAAGTGGAAAAAAAAAATATTGCACAATGGCTGCTATTTCCAGACACATGAAATACATTTCAAAGCACACAGTGTTTTCAAATGTTCAAAACCAGGCAAATAATTGGAAAAACAATAATAAAAGAACTAAGAAAACACTGCTGAGAAACCTTCCATTTTCCTCTCTCTGCACATCAATTATGAGTGTTCCTCAGGTATTTTCAGCAAATGGGTATGAAGTCACGTGCTTGAATATTCATGTGAAAATGACCTTTGTTGAACTGTTGTCTAATTAAAAATATAAAAATCTTGTGATATGAAATATTCAACCCACTACAACCCAATACTGCCTTACTATAAATACCAGTATTGACTTTTAAAACTTTTTCGTTTTTTCACACAGTATGAAAATCACTGGAGCCAGCTTCCTTACTTTTGTTCCAAAAATCAAGTGAACATGGTGATTTGGGCACTATCACCATAAGCAGGTCTTTGTGTCCAAGTCAGGTTAATGTTTAACTCAGGTCTAAGTCACAGCTTTTGTTAAAGGTGGACTCAGCTGTGTGGTAGTTTTTTTTTTCTCTCTGTAGTGTATGATCTTAGGAATCCAGTTATCTGGGAACAAATTAAAAACGTATGTGAAACATTTTCTTCTCTCTTTTTCTCTCCCCCTTTGATCCAGCAGATTTGAATTAAGAGCACTACAGTTAAGTATCAATTTTGGAAATATTCAGTACATTATGAGTCATAGCTAAAGCACTAAAAAGCAGTGAAAAAACCAGCGAGGTTTGGGGAAAAAAAGAATCCAAATTCTAAAGATTTTGTAATGTCTGTAAAGAAAATGGCCTGAACACTGTCTTCCATCAGTAAGATTGAAGAATTTTGAAATTTAATGGAGTTTCTCCCCATTGCTGTTTCCTTAGCCTCACATCTGCTTCTTTAAAGTACATTTCAGATGAGAGAGGAATCTTGCTTTCCAGCCAGGAAACCCCTGAAATTCCCTGGCACTCCAAACCTTCTGCAACATTTCTGGCTGTGCTAACAGAGCACATCCACCACAGCCCAGCACACCTGAGCCTGCCCTGCACCTGAACACTGAATCAGTATAGAAGGTGCCTTTTGCAGAACTGGTTGTCTGTTCAATCCCACACAGCCACCCCCAAGCACTTGAAGAAGGCTGTGGGGCAGAAGTGATCAGTAAAACCAGGATACATTGCATGAATAAAGTCATGGGAGCAACGAATCCAGGAATATCCTTTAGAGACAGTGTGTTTGTGGGGCTGCAATTAGGTTAGCATGTAAAGTATTTTAATGTACTCCAGGGTCTTGTTTAAATGGAAACTACCTGATGTTTTTGCCTCTGAGTCAGTATTCTGAAATACACTCATGAAAAGGAAAGGATTCACATGAAACTACTTGAAAAGAATGTCTCTCTTCTATGCAAGTAGAAAATATGCCTGAATCTCTTCCTTGTTACTCATTTTCACACACACAAGAATCTAATTATAATCAATGCCGAAGTAAATTTTCAAATCTTTCTTCCCTTCCCCTGCCGTGTCAGTTCTGAACTAATCAGACTCCAATTGTTTTCTCCCAATAATTATAATGAATCAGGCTCTCACAAATTTGGTAAGAGCTGAAGAATATCTTTTTGACATCATGTAGCATAATTAGAGCAGAGCAAGGCTTTTTTCATGATTGAATAGCAGGGTTAGTCACATCAATGACCTCCCATTCCAGAACAGCTACCACAATGCAGTGCCTGTGCTGCTGCTAACCCAACCACACTGACTGCTGAAGTTCACAGGGAAAACAAAAACCACCCCAAAACCTAAAAATAGCCACAACACACTGAGATGATCCGAAGCAGAATGCCTGCAGTCCTTACAACACTGTGGGGTTTTGAAAAAGCCCATGAGATACTCACTGCTGCCCAGTTGTCACGGGGCTTGCACATGCGGAGTCACGAAATCCCGATTTTTGATTGGTAACACTAATTGCAGTCTCATGCTGATCCATGCTACAGACCAACACAATGATCTCATTAACAGACAGCACACTGCAAAACCCAGAGCTAAATAACTAAAGCCAAAGGTTTAGCTGAAAACCTCATCCCTCTGAAGCATCTCTGGGCTCCAAGAGAGCACAGGAAGGATAATGGCTATTTTGAAAGCAGAGAGATTATGACCCTGACAATATTTTGCTGAGTTACTGGCAAAAGGACAACAAGGAAGCACATGGTAAAAAAAAATTTAAAAAAAAATAAAACATAATCAAGTTTGTCACAGATCTTTTTTCAAAGCATTTAATAGCATTTGTCACAAACCATTTTCAAAATATTTATTACAATTTATGGCCTTAGTTGCTCTTACATGCTTCTCAAATCCTGTAGAAGTCTCTATCTGTACATCTGTATCAAGACACAAATCCCACTAAAAGGGCAGTGCCAACTTCTCCTGGATAAATGAAGCTTTACATTGCTATCCAAAAAGACTGTTCATGTTTTTTCCCCTAGTATAAGTTCTTGCAAAACAAAACAAAAGAAAATAAAATGCTTAAAAAACAGGACACAGGATGGATAACGTGAGACCATTTCTCTGTGATAATTTAAAGGTGTTAGTAGGCTTTGAGCAAAGAGTTATGTCTGCTCCTTTTCTGTAAAGATACAGCTGAGGGTGAGAGGACAGCAGGACTCAAAGCGAACATACATTGTCCTAAGTAGTGCCCGTGAGTCCCTTGTGACCCCCAGCTCAGAAGGATACATGAGGCAAGCAGTGAATCACTTCTCCTCTCTGCTCCAAGACACTGGAAACATCCAGAAAGCCAGGATGGAGGCTGGAGCTTTGTTTACTCAATCCTACCAAGCACCTTGGCACCAAAGTGAGCTAATAAAGGGAGGAAACCACCAGGAACTCCAGGTCTGAGGTGGTGATGGGCTGAATTGCAGGTGGATTCCTTCCAGCAGGCAGGTGAGACAGCAAAATTACCTTCCTGGAATGTCACTGTATGGAGAACAGGCCAGGTTGGATGGGGCTTTCAGCAACCTGGTCTAGTGGACCTGGTCTAGTGACCCTGCCCATGGCAGGGGGTTGGATTGAGATAATCTTTAAGGTCCCTTCCAACCCAAATTGCACTCTGGTTCTATGATTTGCAATCACCTAAAAATAGCTGTCACATACATATGGACATACACCTACTAATTAGTATCTACTATGATGCCAGTACTCACATAAAGTGCTGGCACTTTTGAGTTATCATCAACTACTGAGAATTGAGCTATAACCATCTGCAATTCCCACTTGGTTCCCACATTACTGGGGAAACAGAGGTAACTCGGCTTCTCTTTTTTCATTTCTTAAGGCAACTCAACTAAATTATTTATTCTACTCAGATGTGCAAGTGTTTGTTGCAACTGCTTTGAATTATTACCCAGTTGTTGGGGGATATTCTTTTGAATATTACATTTTACTGGACATTTGTGTACATTAATTAGCCTTTGGAAGTTAAATTAGAGAAATGGGTAATTTAAACCACTGGGACTACTTATTTATCTCTGTTTAAAGCCTTATTCCCAACTGAGGAGGGCTTTTTCATGCATATGACTACTATTCAAAAGCAATAGGCTGACTCACAACACACAGAGCCAAGCATATGTGTCAATTTTAGTAGGCTTTTGACCGTTCCAGGAATAGAGCCTTGGACTGTCCACACTTCAGAGCAGGCACTGAGTGTGTTTAGAGCAAATCTTTAGTACATACTAAACAAGCATCATGCTTTCAATTGCCCAGCCAGTACCTTTCCTATTTTCACCATACTGAATATTTTACTACATTTAATATAAAAGAGGAGCAAAGAGAGAATTCCTTTCTTTCCCCCCAGTTATAAAGTTTCTGAACCCTGTTACTGACAGGTGTTGCCTACACAGAGGGTTTGATATTTCTCACCAGAGCAGCATTTTCCTCTGGAGCAGCCTCCAAGGTGAAGCAAGGACAGTGATTGTGCTGGCACCCAGCACGCTGAGCTCTCAATGCTCCCATTATCCACGTTTACCATATACAAATCCCTGTCAAACTGGAGCCACACACACTACGCCAAGCAGGTGGCCACTCTCTTATTCCCCCATGCAAAAAAACCCATGAAGTCCTGAATAAAATGAGATTGCATTCACACCTGCACCGATTCCTTCCTGTATCCCAAAGTGAAACAGAGTTTAGTTTGCTGAGCTGATTTGCAAAGTCCATTCCAAGTCACATTTGGCCATAGTGAAACAACTGAATTGATCTCACAGCAACAAATTATAATCTACCTCAGACAACAAAAGCAGCAAATGCACTATTTTTTTCAGTGCTTTCTAAAAAGTTGTCTGAAGTGCACAGCAAGTTATTTTCAAGTATCACAGTTCTCATATCCAAAATATACCCATTTACATCTACTACCACCCACAAACAGCGACAGAAAAGGGCTTATCTGGAAAGGTGATACATATCTATTCCCAAGAGAAACCACAGAAAATCCTAAGAAGCTGCAGAAGAAAGCGAAAAAACAAAACAAAACAACACTTCTAAGGCTGAAGTTAGTTACTGTTCAACAGCACCACTGCCATGATCGAGGAGCCAAGAGCTGCTTACTGTTTTGTAACGGTCACAGGAAAATTTACTTCTCCCACGAACAGAGACCTGGAAGGTCATACTACTTATAGGCATATTTAATGTGAATATATTCTGCTTGAGTCCAGCATGCTCTTCCTTCTCAAGGGGTCCACAGTTAAATGATATTATATATATATATATATATATGTATGCTGGCACACAAAACTGGGGTTGTTAATTTTAGCTGCAGAAGCACATGCACAGTGCTCAGATTTCTGACACAGTCACACCTTACAAATCCCACCCCTCCTGCAGCTCTTCCCTTATGCCCCCACTGCTCCTTTCTCTTACAACTATGTCTAACACACAGTTGCAATGTTTGGCATCAATTTCAAACAGGATCAGTATATTTTACCATATCAAAGCTATTTACAGCAAGAATAAAGTTCAGCAGGTCTTTTGTGTTGGACACTTGTAGGCATTAAAAGAATGAAGAAATTGTTGGGGTTTTGATTGTTTTGTTTTGTTGTTGTTTTGGGTTGTTTGGGGTTTTTTACACAGAGGCTTTCTACCTATTATAGAGACAACCCCCTTCATGTAAATGCTCCTAACATTTATGGAAATTAATGCTCTGAAAGGAAGCCCAAGATTTTGCATGACAAAAAACTCCAGGTACACCCCTTTTTAGAACTTAGAAGCATTCACAATACTTGAAGGTTTTATCTACCACAAATGCAATCTAAAAAGCATCAGGCTGAGTTCGACCTGGAATGGACATACACAGCTTGGTGCAGCAAGGGCTGCCTGCCCTCTGGCAAGACCCCACCATGTGCAAGTCAGCCCTAATTCCATGGTCTGACCACTGTTGCTGGCATTCCTTAAAAACACAGAAAATTGGCACTTGTAAGATGCTTGGCTGGAATTCTTTATATTAAAAAAAATAACACAGCCGATGTTGCCAAGGTGAGAAGCAATGGCTGCTTCACCTCCTCTCTTGCCAAGCTGAAGAATAGATGTCTGACATTTCCACTGCTGATTTTCAAAAGGCACACTCCTGCCAGAGTCAGATCCATGCGGCTCTTTTAACTGCTCCATGAAAAGCAAACAGCCTAGGAGCCACAGTGTCTCCACATTAGCTCTCCCCCCAGCAAAGCCCCCTCACCGTGGCAGAGGTGGGTGTTTGTTTTGGGGAGGTGAGGGATGAGAGGGGCTTTGATGGAGTTTGAGGTGAACATGATATACTGTGACATGAAGTAGCTGTTTTACCCACAGCTCAGAGGGCTGAGGCTCTGATGCGATCAGGACTGTGCTGTAGCAACAGCTCTGCTAATGCAGACAGGCACCAGGCTGAATGTGAGAAGGGGGGAATTTTGCACGTGTTCCCCCAAAAACCCTGACCACTGAAGATGGGAGAAGGATCTAACTCCAGGCTGCTACTGCTGCTGTAAGCACCCAGAACTCAATGTGGTCAGTTCCCAAAACTCCATGTAGTCTTGGCACACTTGGCTCGTGACAGGAAAGAAGTCTTCTAAACTTTTCTAATAAAGACAGACTCATTTTATCTATTTGGAAAAGGTATGGGAGACTGTTCCAAACAGCTGCTGTAATTTCATTGGTATTTTTCACCTGGGGTCACAAATCTGTGTGTTTGCACTATCATCTCCTCTGGCAGAAAGCCATGGCCGCAGGAGGGATCAGAACAGATGAACTATTACTGCTGGATTGGACTCTGAGAAACAAAGGGCAAAGAAAAGATTCCAAGAGATAATAATCTGAAGAGGGCTGGAAATGGAACCTGATTTGCCATGTAGCATTTAAGAACAAACTCACTCCTCTACTTCATTTTCTCTTGATTGCTTAGAGGATTAGTTTGTCAAAACATCTCTCACAGATGTGAAGCAACTCCAAGTAAAAGTAAAATTGGTTTCTAAGGCACATGATACTAAACTCTTTCAAATCCTAGCAGTGTATGAAGATGAAAGTTATCTGATCCAAACACTGAGGCCAGGAAATATTGCAAAAGCTTTTCTTAATTTTTAACAAAATCATTTTGCTGTGGGGATTAGGGAATTACAGAAATTTGCCTTGGTCTTGCACCAAATCCTAGCCCTCTTTTAGCCAAGAAGGACCAGCCAACATTCCCTTTTGGGTCTGCTTAATGCCTGATGGACAAAAACGAGACTTCAAAACCAGAGTCTGGGTAGGCTCAGTCCATATCAACACTTCAGTCACCAGCCAAATATCCATGTCTCCTACAAAAAGAGTGTCTAATGCCACTCAAAAAAGAGTAAGTCATCTGCACTATGTTCCTCACCCTGTAAAATGTAATTTAGTTCAGTCCAAAAGTCCAAGGCTTTTCACGAGAGGCAATGCCTCTGGAGCTGCCAGAAGTTGGCAAGAGGCAGTGTTCTCTGACACTTGGAAAGACATAAAGCAACAGGCAACCAACCCATGGATGAAAAATCACTGCAGTTGAGTTAGGAAGGCAAACAACTTATTCATCACTTTATCTGCCAAGCAAGATCAATGCAAAATCTGGAGATGGAAGAAATGAAGAAAGGAGGAAACAAGACCCAAACTTGAGCAAAACTTAACCACATGATCACTTCAAGCATATCCTCAATTCTCAATTACCGAGTACACATTTAACTCTTCCGAACAGGAATGCTGAAGTACTGCACACTACTGAAGTTGGTAGTTAAAAAATTATATATTAATTCCATTATTTCTAAAGCTTATTGATGGTAAGAGTAGGAACAAGAAGGAACCAATTACCTTTCCAAAGACTTTTTTTATATTCTACCCATATTCCTACTTTTAACGCTATCTCCGGCTCCTGGGCACTGTCAGAAACAGGACAGTTAACAGACAGGCTAGACAAATCCTAGGTGTCAACTACTTTTGAAAAGTCTATTTTATTTTAAGCTGCATTTTTAAGATAGTGAAACATATTTTTGACAGCTGAGCATTAATCTGTGTGGCAAAGACTCCATCCCAAAGACACGAAAAAAGACTAAGAATCTCAGAAGGATGCAGCTTCTCCCATTAGAGCTACATTATCCCAAGAGCTCATCTTCCTCCTAGCCATGAAAAGAAACAATCAGTCTTTCAGAAAACTTCAGATAGTTTAAAAAAACCTAAACAAGTGCCAGATCTCCAGCATTTTTAAAATCCGGTCCTAACTTTTCAGTACAGAAAAAGGAAATATTTGCATATATTTCTATCAACATACAGATGAGGGGATGCAGCCCACACAGGTATCTGGCCCTAAATTTTTTGTTAATGAGATCTTGAGGTAAAATTCTTGCATTTGAATATACTAACAACCATCTATACATAGGTGGAAGCATTTTTGGTTTTCTTATGTCATTCACAGCCCAGAAATTCTGGGCCACACAGCCCAGAAATCAGGCTACAGAAAAAAGCTTCCGGCATACCTGGGATCACAAGGGGTTTGCCATATTTTACAGGAAATAAGGTCATCTTTATAAATTGTTCCTGCTAAGCACTTACAAGTTGTTTCTTTTTTTCCTTCCCCAAACAAAAAATAACATGCTGAATTAATTTCCACAAACATAACAAACCTAATTTAATGGTCTTGCAGTTGGCCATCTGTTTCACAGATACAAATCTAACTGAATCTTCCACTGACTGATAACTTTCTAAATTACATTAAATTGTCAGTGCTGACCCTGCTTCCAACTTAGCTCCTCCTGCTTCCATTTAGAAGGCTGGGAGTGCTTTCTGTATCATGATCTATATGCCAATTAGACAGATGAAAATTGGCAATAGTTAAAGCTACACATTTGGCACTAGATCAGATTTAAAGGGGCAAAGAAGGGCAGTGTCCCCAGCTATGATGCAGACTAAGGGAATATAGGAAAAAAGCTCTAGGAGTGCCGATGTTATAGAAAACAATTTAGTTCCCCTTTGTCGCTAGAGGACACAAAGTATTAGGCGAGAGTCCAATCTCAAACACCACACGCAACCAGTTTTCATCTGGCTAAAAAGCCTTTATTCAGGGCTTTTTCAACCCTTATATAGTTTTTCCAACCAGGTTAACCTGATTGGTAGAAGGAACAACACCCTCTTTGGTCCCATTGGTGGGACCAGAGAAAACACACCAAGGACATCTGTTCAATATTGTTTTGAGAAATATTATCTCTTTACAATAACACAATTCTGGAGAGAAACTGTTCCCAGGAACTGTTCCCCTGGGAACAGATGAGCCCCTGACAGGCCAAAACTCCTCGCAGGCTCAGAAATCCTGTCCACACCCCTTTTCCACGACAGTCTGTGTCACAAAGACATTTTCAATCAAATGTACTTGTATATTTATAAATAATTAAGAAATAACCCTCCTAATGGGAAGAAGCAAACCTCTGTACCTAAGTTTGGCTACTATATAAACAATTAGTAATTTTATCCCTAAAGGCCACTTACAGACAGGCTGGCAATGACCCCAGTTACCAATTCATTGTCTTTGGGATGAAAAATGATACAAGAGGAAAATTCTGCTTTTTCATTTCCCACTGACCTTATGTCTTGTTGTGGAAGGAGGGAGGGAGGATGCTACTTCCATCAGAGCCAGCTGGTGTGAGCACTGCTGCAGGCAGGATGCTCAAAGACTCAGTAAACCATTGGCATGATCTGTGATAGCAAATCCTATGCTCCTAATCAGAGAGGTCCACTAAAGTGACACCAGTCTGTGCTTTCATTGATCTGACAATTAAAATCAATGCTGTAGGGTTTTGCTAAAAATTCTGACATTTAACTTTTAACACCTCCTTCTACATTAAAAAAAAATAAAAATCCAGGAAAGTAAAACTTACAGCAGACCAGAATTAACAATTTAAAAGTCTATTTAATGGTTGATCAAGATGTGACAGTACAGGCACAATTCCCACAGGTACAGGAGATTTGGGCATCTCTGTCTGGGAGCCTCTTCACACAGCCATTAGCCACTTAAAGGCCTCCTGTACCTCCCTGAAAAAATCATCCAAGCAAAAGGAATAATTCTTGCACTGCTCCTGAAGCTTTCTTAGGAAATATATATACAGCACAGTCCTTTAATAGAATTGTCACGAGGCAGATCAACTGTAGGCTTCATCTATTTCCTGCAGAAAGAGTTTTAACATAAAGATACTTAATGGGAATTTCCAAGTCTTGAACAGCATGACCTACACCGGGCTAAAACTATTATCAGTTTCTTACGATTTTTCTTTATATATCCCTTTTTTAAAATGCAGACAGTTGAAATACTTCTATAATTATTAATAGTCCTTCAAGAATTATATGGCAGCAAGGAAGTTGATCAAAAGACCTGTAAGCTCTGGAAAACTCAGAAAGCACAAGGCAATGACAGCAGTTTATTCTCACTAGGGCCTCAATCACTCAAATTCCAACGTAATTTTACACACACCTACACAGTCCCTTTCTCTGATATCCTGCATTTAGTTTCCCATTTAGTCCTGCTTTTGTCTGAACACCTATACCTAGGCAAGTGTTACTCCAGCAAACTTACATTGCTAAAATTAACTGAGTAAGAAGAAAAATTATATCGAATTTACAGGTAATACACTTCTGCAATGCTTATTTTTCCTTCAGATGAGAAAATTCACTTTGATCCATGCCATAGATGTGGTCAAATGTTCTCACAGGATGCAGATGAAAGTCCACCTAGTATGAAACTAAGCATGGTTTAAAGTAACATCAGATAAGAGTAGTGGCTTAGCTGCAGATAAAATCAGAGCAATTTACTGGCAATCATTCCAAAGACAGATCCTAGGCACAGAAACAAGGCTTAGGGACATCAGCAACATCAGTTATTCTTTTCTGCCTGGAGCAAGGGTTGGAGGAATACAGAACAAAGAGCATGTTGCCAGTTTGAAAAAGAAAAGAAAGTGAATTATGCACCCATATAAAATGTTGATTCATAAATTAACCGCAGAGATACTAATAGTAGGAGGGAAAAAAATGAAAAAATAGCTATCAGGACTGGCTGCCTGTTATCCTGATCAAACAACTATTATTTATAGCATTACTTGCCCAGTTCTTTGTTAACTACAGTTCAAGCTCTGCAATCTTAAAACTTCAGAAATAGGCAAAAAAACCCAAAAAAACCCCAGAAAAATTAAAAAATAAAGCTGCAGCAGCTGCTGTGGCACTAAGTTGAGATTTTAGATTACAGGCCACTTTTTGCGAAAGGCAGGCTAAGAGCATCATCTAAAAGTTGAAATTGTAACAATTTAATTAAGCTGTGGGCAAATGGTTGAGTTGCAGATGAAAATTAAAACTACTATTAAAACAACCTGAAAGAAAAAGCAGCTCACCACTTGGATTTGGGGTTGTTCGTTTGTTTGAGGTTTTTCTTGCTTTGCGGGTGTTTTTCTGTTTGGTTTTGTTGTTGTTTTTTGAACAAAACAATTCTATTGATGAATCTCCTAAAACAGTCATTTTTCCCAGTGTTTGTTTTATACCTTTGACAACACTTCTGTTGAAAAATTTGCTTATGCAATCCCATAATGATAATGAGGTTACAAACTGATTTTTATCTTTACAAATTACCTTCCCAGATACCTCCTGCAGGTTTTCTCCTGAGCCATCACTGCTGGACTCTTGAGGAGCAAGACTGCTAGGCATTAGCTTTTCACCCATAGCTGCATCTGGCACTAGAACATGCACAGCAGCCTCAGCAAGATGACAAATTCTTCCAAGGAATGTGAACATCGGGAGGACAGATCCAGGCAGCTGACAATTAGTGAGTGGTTCTGGGTCAGTTCCATAGTTCTCAAACATGGGCATAATTTTAAGGAGGTTAGTGACACTTCCAGGCATCAATCAAGGGAGAGCAGGTTTGTCCCCATCAGAGTGACTCTGACACAAAGGCCAATAAAGATAAAACGTCTTACTGAACTATATGGGAGCTGACAAAGGGAGCAGCTGCTCTGCTCCACAGGGCAAATTTATATCTACAGTAGGTGTGGGGAAAAATGGATCCTTAAGGAAATTACTGTCAGCTCATCTACTCTCACTGCAGTGCTATCTAAGAGTTCCCAAAGAAGAAACAAAGCAAATCAGGGCACAGTTTAGTTTTTGAAACATGAGAAGTCCACAGATTCATTCAGAGTCACGCGCAGAGGCATTTCTGAAGAGCATACAGAAACACCAGGAACTAACATTTCCCAGCACACACTGTAAAAAATACTACTAAGTTGGAACAGTAGTTCCTTCAAAAGATACAGATCTCTTTACTATGATTCAGAAGCTCCTAGAGGATTTGAAGGATGGATGTTTTGGCATGAGGTCCTCAAACTTACATACTGAGATATTGAGATTGCACAAAAAGAAACAAGTGAAAAACCCCAAGGGTCCATGTGGTATAAAACATACCTGGAATACTGCTGCTGTTTGGTAGCCTAAATCAGGCTTCTCCATGGACTAAGAGACAAAGGCTGTGCAGTTTTGTATGCTGACATTTGTCCAGAGTTTTGCAAATCAATAATGCAGAAAGCAAGCTCTCAGCAACACATTCTGAACTAAGGATTTACAGACAATATAACTGCATTAGCTTATCTGTTCCTGTATTTCTACATTATTAATTTTTCATTTTTTTAGTATAACTAGTAGTAAATAGTACATTAAAGTATTCTGAGGGTCTAAATGAGTCTTTGTAGTGTTTTATCCACTTGTATCTATTTAATGTGATCCTTTATGTTTACTCCTTATATAAACTAGGATGTGACAATGCTTGGGTAAGGGATAAGGGAGGGCTTTACATATTCTTCATGGACACCTGCTTTGCACGGACAACATTTTGTTCTCCCAACTCTCTGCAGATGCTTGTCTCAAAAAGCAAATAACCCAAAGATGAGATTAGCAGCCTGATATTTCCATGAGGGCAGCTGAGACTGGCAGACCTCATAAAAGTACTGAGTAGCCCTGACACCAGCCTCCACCCCCAAGAAGGATTAACACAATTAGCATCAGGAAAGCAGATGTCTAACAAAGTAATAAAACATAACTTTTACACAAGGTTAAAAATTTCCCTCTCCTTTCTTCCATTCAGTGAATTATCCGTGGCTCCCAAATATATCTCTTTGCTGCTTTACACCACCTTGAAACTCCCTTATTTTCTCATCAGTCAATTCATTGACAATCACTTGTCAGAAAAAAAAAGCAAAACAAAAAAGTTTGTTGAGCAAATGTCAGAGAACATTAAATTAACCAGTCAAAGATCAGCAATCAGCTGACACCAAACTGAACCCAACACATGGCCCCATTCACATTATTGTTAAACACACATAGCCAAGCGCTCCAAATTCAAAATGACATTAAAGGATCTTTATTTTATAAAACAAAAATACTTCCTTGTGGATGAATAGTCAGCCTAACACTATTTACATCATAAAAAGTAAGCTATTGCTTTCATGCAATTTGGATTAAAGGTACTGTTTTATCTCTGAGTACCAACTAAATTATTGAGGATTATTATTAAGCATTTTCTCTTTAGCTCAAAGGGACCATAAGTATAGTTCTGTGTACTTCTGTTTGTGTACAAAGTACAAAAACCTTACAGGAGGGCCTCCCAAGCACCCACTCAAGACTATTATTTCTCACCTGCTTCATGGAGTCACCATACAGCCCCCAGTGCACCAAGAGATGATGCGATCTCCAGTGCAAGGCAGCAAAGTCTCCCAAGGCCCACAGTTCATGGGAAGATTACTTGGGCTTAGTAGAACAGGTAGGTCCCAAAATGACCCAACAATCAGCAGCACCCTTACTCTGGCTTCTGCCAAAAAAATTATTTCAGCTTGTCCCATCAGCACCCACCACATGCCTTCTCCCAAGAGGATATACACCTTCTTCAGCTTTGCTGAGCAGAAATGGGACTTGGCACAGCAACTGATGACTCCAGAACAGAAAAATCAAATACCACACAACATAAATGCAATTAAGAAAGTGAGAAACCTGATGGCTTTCTCCCCTGGCAGCAAGGGCCATTCTGTGCTGGAGCTTTTAATCAGTTAAGGACAGGTTATATGTGGACAGATATAGAACAGAATGTGGATGTGAGGGCAAGGAACCTAATTAAATACATCCATTCTCTCTCAACAAATGAAAAAGCCAACCAGGCAATATTTGCAATATTTTAAACACAGGGTGTTGAAATGACACACGGAAAGAATCATATTTACAAGAGACTAAGTAAGGTATCCAGAGTGGCAGGTGTGTTTCCTTTTATTCTTTGAAAAGGACTTTTTCAGCACTGAGTATATCTCATTACTTTTCTATATGCCTGTCACCCCTCCCACTCCTTGTTTTATTTAGGCAATAATTCTTAGACATGTTTATACTATACACCTCCAGAACAACAGCTGCCACTTTAAGTTTCAGCAACACCTCACACAATTTGGTTGTGATCTCAGTAAATCAATCTAGGCAATCCACTCAAAATTTAAATAAAGTTTTTCAAAAGGGAACAAATTTGCATCCCAAATCCATATTTAGTCATAAAAATGTTTCTACAGAAGGCCAGAACAAACTACTTGTTCCCCACAGACATCTCATCCTCATAAATCTCAGTATCCTATACTGTGGACCCTCTCCTAATGTAAATTTTGCACTGCAATGTCTTAAACCAAAATCAAACAACAAATATTTCTACCTTCTGAATACCAAGGCATGTAGCACAAGAGAATAAAGCAGCACCTGTGTGGTTTTGGAAGCCTCTGCAAAAACCAAGCCACAGTCAGGTAAGCCTTTGAAAGTGCTGGTCTTTTCACATGCCCAGTACTGAATCCACTGGTGTAGAATTCGGATCCCCGATTATTTACCTGCATTTTGGTCATTAAAAAAAACCTCCAAAGATTTCTTTACAAAAAGGAAACAGCCCATATTGCAAATCTCTGAATGCAGAGCAGAGAAAAGAAAATCAGCTTGCCCTACAATACCCAACTGTTTCACAGGTGATCATTATCACATACCAGCGTGGGCACAAGGGTGAGATGCCAGAACATTGACATCATATGACTACTTGAAACTGGATACTCAGGAGTGCTCCATAAGCTCTCTAGCTCTTCATTGCAAAAGATACTGATAAAAAAAGATATACAATTACTGCATAGTTCAGAAGCCTTGTTAAACCCTTGCACACACCAAAATCATCCTCTCTTCTTCACTTTAACAGTACTCATCCTGATAAAAGTTCTGTAGGGTCATGATTCTTAGACAACAAGATTAGGATCATTATAATAAAATTAGTAACTGTGCAAATAATATATAAGAAATGTTTGTCATTTCAAAATAAAAAAGCAGATCCACTATGATTTCTCAGACAGAAAGGTAACACAGGAAACATCTGAGCAGTCACAACATCACCACGATAGCCCTAATCATGAACTACCTGCTAATAAAAGAAGGCAAGTGCTGGTTGTGTGAGAGACTTAATGCTTATTCACATGCAAAAATTTTAAATTAAAGACATATTAAAACTTCTGTGCAATGGGCAATGCTCTGGTAAGGCTTCACCTGAAATATCTCGTATGGTTCTTGCCACCTGTGTTCAGGAAGAATTCAGACCAGAAATGATACAGAAAATTACCTGGGAAATTAGGAGAAAGTCTTGTGAAAGAAAACTCTTAGAAATAGGTTTATTCAAACTTCCTAGTAAGATGTTCTTTGCCCAGAATACTGAGGAGAAGCAGAGCAGCCAGCAGACCTGCTGGCAACAACCCCCCAAAAGCACATGAAAAGGCTGTGAGAGTCAGAGCAGATGAGGCTGAAGGAGAATTCAGGGGCATCTTTCCACCAAGAATGAGAGAATGCAAGCCAAGTGGTTTTCAGAATTTTTATTAATAGAAACGGTGAAATTGTTACATTAATCAGTACACTGTAACAGTAAAGTCTGACATTGATTAAAACAATCAACTCTCTATCTCACATCTATTAAATACCATCTGCATCTATGCCTCTGTGCTCCACAAACAGAGCAAGACTTAGCACAAAACCAAATACAACTGGGACTAAAAGAAATAGTAAGGCTTTTAGAAAAGTGTATGGAATTTTTAATCTTTCCCCAGTGTCCTAAGAGGGAAAGAAGTAAATAAACTAAAATCAAGCTGAAATCCCAAAATGCATCCTGTAACAGAAGAGGAATGCTTTTTGAAGGATCACCTACCTCAAATCCCTTTCCAGACTGTTTATTGCCATAATCACAGAACAAAATTAAGTGAAGCTCAAACCTCTACGCCTGAATTTTTAACTGAGACAGACAAACAGATTAATCTGGAATATTTCAGAAAGCCTAAACCAAGCATAATACAGCATCCACATACATTTTTAGTTTTCAATTTATGAAACTCCTTGTATTAGGACTTTATGTTACGTGCACTGAAATATGACATGTATGGTTTGTAACAAAGCATTTATAATGTGGTTTTTATTTCTCTTGAGATATAAACATCTGAATACACACATTAAATAGTTTTCATGTGATTATTTTCTACTTACTTAAAGTCTTGTAACGACACTGATTCCTTAAAACAAATAATTAATACAATTTTAGATATTTAGATTTTGATAATATTTAAATATCTATATATTGTACAGAAAAACACACACTGCGTTGGGTTGTCCCTGGCAAACCTATGAATACACACAGTACCTGTATCTGGGAATTTAATTACAAGTGCTGTCATAAATGATCCAAGTCTCTCCTAGAAGGTGTGTTGAAGCTTCCCTCTTTGAAAGAGAGCCTGTTTTAGTCCCTGCTGTGATGATTATAAGCACCTGATGTATATTTTGATGTCTTTACAGAGAATACTCATACGCTCACATAGTCCTTTTTTCTTTCTGGTTAGAAGTGCCAAGAAAACAGATTTTTCCTTCTCTTGGTCAACCCAACGTCCCTTTTCTCCTTTACACCAATCTTTCGTAATTGACACCACAATTATGTATAAGATTCTGGGTGAGGTTTCCCCGGCCTCCTGGTAGTTTCACTGCTTTCACACCTCCTTATTTCTGCTGACTGCACCTTTCCAGACACCTGTCAGGAACAGGTCTGCCTTTTGCATAGTCTTAGGATGCAGCAGTTCAGTTGTGCTGTCCTCTCCTGACTGATCCTCAGAAAAAAATATGTGTGTGCTCTTTCAACACACTGTCTGCTCACAGGCTTCTGCGTCAAAAGAATATTTTCTTAGCTGTGTGATTAAATAGAAGTGTGGAGAATGTATGATTACATGCAACAGCCTTTTTCAGACATATCCTACCCTATAAAACACTGAATTATACTTTGCTATTTATTTTAATCTTTGCAGAGTGCCATCAACTAAGCCTTCGATCTAGACATCTAACAACTGGCCGAAGTTCCACACATTTTGGCTTGGAAAACCTGGGTAACAAGCTGTGGTCCAGTTTCAACACCCAGTCAATAGTCAACTGCAAGATAGTACTATGGCAATTACAATAAACTGCTTATAAGCACTAATAGAGATGGCAAAAGCTTAGGGAACTGCAGGAATTCTTTCCCTTACTTAATGAAAAGTATTGCTAAGTCAGCTAGCAAAAATAGGCCTATCAAATCATAACTGTGCAAATCTCTTATCAGCCCAGTCAATTCTTCTCTCTCAGTTTTTAAGTTAAGCACTTGAAAATCTCTTCCAGAATGAAGTGTTTCCTCCAAATAAGTACATTTCCTTTGCTGTATGCTCCACATTAGCCCAGAAGGCACATAGAGATAACAGCATTAAAGGGAAATGTTTACTAGAGGGAGAAGTCATGTGTAAACCAGGACTGAAATTTTATACATAGAGATAAACCTTTTAACACTCTCTTCACAGAGAACATTTTGAATTAGCTCACTATTTTACAAGAATAACATTTTTTCCCCCAATTTTTGCAATAACATGTTTTTTTAAATGGTTTTACCTAGCTTTGGGCCTGTTAACTTTGCAAACCTCAGGTATTGACCCAGCTGGTACTCGCCCCTGGCACACATTTGGGGTGATACAGAGTAGGAGTCATTCCTTCTTCCCCACCCTATATGGACATGGCCCAACTCCTCCTGCACCTCCTGACCTTCAGCAGGAGCAATTTTCCCACTCCTTGGATCTCAGGGTCTCCTATGGAGCAAGGACAAGGATGGGAACACTAAGATACGCCCACACCCATAGCCTGTCTGCTGCTATGGAAATGAGAATCTGGTCCTGCTCAAAGATTACAGCACACATGAAGTGCTCATGCAAACACATGCATGTTTCTTTTCTGTCATGTTATTAAACGTTTTAAAATTGAAGCAGAAAATAATTATGGGGAGAGAAAAGTCATGAAACAATTATATCTGTTTAATAGTAAGTACCATTCATATTTTCTAAACTGAAAACAGAAAGAATAAAGGGAAACTGAGCAACCTTCAGTTTTCTCCAGTTCTGTATAATCCGTAAATCTGATCTCAAATGAGAGAAGACTAAAGCTACAAAAGTTACAAATAAATTACATTAAATAAAATCCTAAAAAGCTCAAATATTTGTGCATCTGAAACCTCTTTTGGAAACACCATTATTGTACATTTCACAAGAAAATGCTACAGCCTCTGCTGACATTAGTGTGGCTCCTCAGTCAAGTTTCTTTACTCCAGTCAAAGAAAGAAATCTATCAATACAGGCTTATCCTGGGGTCATTTATTACACCATGTCAGACACATAGGGTTTTCATTCATTATTTTCTTAAAGGCTCAAAAAAACAAACGAACAAACACAAAAAAAAAGACCCCACAAACAAACCCAACCTAACACAAACCAACCAAGCCACAAAAGAGAACCCACACTGGAAGGGTTATCTACTGCTAGTAAAAAACTGACAACTAGTTAACATGTTTCTACTGAAACAATAGTAGGAAAACCCTTGTAAAAGGCTGCAACAGTCTCATATTTGTATACGTTGTATATACAAGCTAGAAGGCTGGGGGCTTGTAGGATATGTACAGGACAATCTGAACTTGGCATACAGTAAAAGGTTCACATGCTTTTTACAACCTTCAATCATCACAAAAGCAATACCTTAACCCTTGTGAATTCTCAAAGCCATGGGAACTATCCTTGTTTTGATTACATTAGAAAAAGGTGTTTGCATTAAGGTGTGAAGCTGACTCAGAACAGTTAAACAAAAAGAGAGATCGAGGGAGGTGTTACACTCTATGATGAAATATTGCTAGTCTAAAATGTTAAATGGAAATAAAATCAGAATTAAACATTTTTTTTTAGAAACCCAGGAATAAGGAACTTTGTGGTCAAAATAATTTTATCAGTTGTGCACAAGTCACTCAGCACAAATAGTAGCAAGCTCCACAATTAATTCTTTTTCTCCCAAGAGCAGGCAATACCTTAGAAAGTGGACATAGTCTATTCAGCAAAAAAAATTATCTTGGTTACTGTCTGGCTACTCCTCTGAATGTCCAGTAATAACATCAATATGCTTCAGATAGGCTGGCAAGAAACCTGTCATGATTGCCCAGGAAACATGTACACAATGAAAGCAACCTTGTATTCTGCAGCTAATTCAAGATGACAGCCGAATGGATTGTATAGTGAGTGGTATGGAGCCAAAATTAGGCTACCATACCCCAAAATGAATCATGGACAGTATTATGGAAAAGGAGTTACAAGATAAAGTTTCAAAAGAGTTAGATACTTATTCCACATTGTATCCTTATGGCAACATCACAATATTTACAAACTTATCTGAGTTAAGTCTTGCAGGATCTAATATTTTGGGGAATCCATGATGACAGCAGGTGGACAGTAATTCCTGGCTGCCTGAAAATCCCTTGTGCTGGTTTTGCATTAATTGACATTTGGTGAGGAGGGAAGAAGCCACCCACGGAAATTATTTTTCTGGGAGAGGCTGCTAAGAGCTTCCTCTTTGGTTTGTGCCGAGCAAAAACCAACAGCTGGCTAACTCTGAGAAGTGACAACCTATTAAACCATTAAAAAAGCGAGATGTGCCTCTGTGAGATTGACATTTTAAAGATGGGCAAGCCCAGGAAATCTCTTGGCTTCCAGCGTTTGAAGAGGTGACCGGGTGCCGGTGGGACCGGCCCCACGCGGCCTGCGTGCCCAGGCCGGGCCGGCCCCATGTGGCCTGGCCGAGATTTTCTGCTCCCTGAGGGGTGGTGAGCGGGCTCCCAAGCCCCTCACTGGGGAGCCCACGGGACCCCTTCCCACGGGACCCCTTCCCACGGCACCCCTTCCCGGCGGAGCCCGCCAGTCCTTTTTCCAGCGGCACCGCCAGGCCATGCCGGCCTGAGGCTCTGTCGGGCTGGGAGCGGCCCCGAGGCCAGGAGCGGCAATGAATGCAGTTCTGGGAAAGCTGCAAGGCATGGGAGGAACTATCGCACTGTGAACATTAATTTTCCTTTCCTGGGCGGTAGATTCGCTGTGATATTGAAGCCACAAGAGAACTGTTTCTGTGGAGAAGTCGCCATAGCATGACGAGAGAAACTCCTCTCCCTACAAAAACTGATGAAAGACCTTTGTAGAAGTGGTAACTGATTGAAAGTCCCAGGTTTTGTCTCTACATTGTCAGTGGGAAAGAAAAGAGGTTGTGGGGAGGGGAGAAGAAGTGTTCTGAAGGTTTAATTCTGATTTTTATTATACTTTTAGTTCTGTTAATAAAGTTTCCTTTATACCTTTTAAGTTTTGAGCCGTCTTTGCCTTTCTCCTAATTCATATCTCACAGCAGGAAATGTGTAAACAATTCTAGTAGGTGCACTGGCGATTTTAGCCAATGCTAAGCCCACCACATTATTTGGTGCCTTTGATGCCTTAAGTTTTAGCTTTTGTATTTTTCATATTCTGTGCTGCCTAGGTGTATAGTTTTGAACTTCATATTAAGTGTTAGTGAGCTCTCTTCACAGAGTAGGTAGACAAAACAACTCCTTTTCTAGCTTGATACCAAGGAAAATTGTTACAAGTTTCAGGCCCAAAAGCATAAACAACTGAAGAGAGAAAACAAGAAGGATGGGACTTCATAACCTGAAGCTGTAATTGGACAATTAACTGTGATATGCAGATGGACCAAAACTTATAAAAATATAGAGACCTCACGACCAGTCGTCCATTTTTGTGACCATTTTTAGGTCCATCTTGGGTGTAGCCCTGGCCAGGCTCCTGTACTGCCCAAGGTGTGTCCATTATGGCCTTTCAATAAATACCTACTTTATTCTTATTCTGTCTAGCCTCTGTTCTAGGTCAGCCTTTTCCAGGCATCACATTGTCCAGGAAACTTAAATTCCTGAACCTAAACCACTACACGAAATTGGTGTTTCTGCCCGGTTACAAACTGAAACCACCACAGCCCTATATTACAAAATCTGAAAAAAACCCTAAGCTTCCACACTCTGAATCTTAATATTTCAACCATTGTATGATTCTTGCCATCACCACCCAAACTCTCAGCAGAATGTATTTGGCTTTTGTTGGCATAGTAGCCATATTCGGCTCACCCTACGCAATGACTGGCAAGCATTTTCTCATTTTTTTCCACAGAAACCTCACTCAGCTAAAGGAAGGAGGAGGAGAGAAAGCAGAAGAGCAATGTCTGAGGTATTTACTCTGACATTCACTTAGGTGAGGATTCTTTTGTTCATTATATATATGTGTGTATGTATGTATGTACATATATATGCACCCACACATATAAAAGCTGTCTTTGATCCACTTTGTCAATACAGACCAGCCAAGGCCTCTGGGAAAGGTATTTTTCTGTATGTATGTATGTATGTATGTATGTATTTATTTATTTATTCTGTTTTTATCAATACAGAACCCTGCCAGGCCCCCCCGAGACTGAGGAGCACCCATGGTTCTCCCTGCTCCAGCACTCAGCAAACTACACCAGGCAGGAGGCAGTCCCTGGGCAACATGTAATTCCCTAATTGCAGGAGCAATAAATGTCTGCTGCTTGACAAGGAATGTGAGTCAGGAGCAGGGTATGGGGTGAAGGATGTTAGCTATTCTCCTCCGGCCCAAGGAGTGGGTAAATCCAGTAGTTTTCTTCCACTCTGAGCATCATTTGGATTTTGTTGGACACTACCAACTCTTTGATTTCTTACATCTCCTTTTCTCTGCTCGATTTCATAGCTCAGTTCCCACAGGTGCTGGTGCTGCTTGGGCAGCCCACTGGGGGTGGGTTTAAAGGCCAATGTATATGCAAAGACTTTGCAATACACCTGTGTACATAAGCTCTTTCTCCTTCCTAAAGGGCTCTTTGCATATGAAAAGCGAGAGAAAGGACTCACTTTAACCTCCCTCCCAAAATGCTTGGCTTCATCTGGAACTAGGCTTGGGCAACCCCCACAAAGCCGCCAACTTCCACTGCCAGTTCACAAATTCATTATTCCAGGGGCTACTCATGCGTGAAATATCCGAAACTATCTGATCCCACTAGAAGGGCTGCTGTTGTATCCAGGGCTGAATACTCCCTCACTAACACGTGTTTATCACCTCATTCCTTTTGAGGAAAGTATGTAAAAAGAGATTGTTACATTACCAGCCTCACTATAAATTTCTTTGATTGCAGAGCCTGATAGGAAGAGGTGCTGGGAACCTTTAAATCCCACGTGGACTTCAACAGAATTTTCACACATAAAGGCTAAAGGATTAGACCTGTAGCAAATCCTGTGGCTTTATTATAACTCTCAGGAAAATAAATCTTTCCTCTAAAAACTGCATCAAAATGTATTTTTTAAAATTTAAATAAACTGCCAGAGAGACAGAGAAAACACATTTAAAGCTATCTTAGGTAGCCACTGTCTTGAGATTCTTTACATCAAATAGCTTTAAAAAAAAAATAAGCTGCTGATGAGAAGTCTAAGTTTTGATCAGAGTTTATATCTTGGTACGGAAAGTAATTAAAGCAGACAGGCAGAGATGTGGGTTTCCTGAGCTCATTTATGCTGCAGGAATGGAGTAGCCACACACATTTTACTTACAGGGTGCAGTCGTTTTTTTTACTGTTCAGGAAAGGAGAAGAAAGGAAAGGGGATGGGGGGGGGGGGGGGAAGAAAGGAATTTAAAAACAAAAACTGTAGAGCAAATAAAACTCCAAATGCTTCCAGGCGACAAAATTATTCCAGCAAAACTGAAAGAGAAAATTGTTTCCAAGAAGAAGAAAGACAATAAATAAATGAAGAAGAGGGGAGAAGGCTACACACGGAACTGATGCTTTGGCTCTTAGTTTTAAATGAGCTCAGCTACAGAGATGAAACAACAAGCAGACTGACCTAAACAAGCCCAAAATATGAATTAATGTGTAACAAATCCGGCTGCGACTCCATAGCAAAAGAGCATCCGCTTGGAGAGCACATAGGTCCAGCATTAGCCCCGCCACCCCAGGTACCCCTGCTCGCTAATGAGAACCGTGCAAGGGTAATTTTTCCTCAATCAGCGGCAGTCCCGGGTTGCTCCCGAGGTTCTTACCAGCTTCATGGTGCTGTTGTTGTGCTCCCAGCGCCACAGCATTACGCTCATGGTCCGGCCGGCACCTGCCGCGCCCCGGGGCTGCCCGCGGGAGTCCCCGGGTCCGGCTGGCGGGGTCCGGCCATACCGGGGCACGCGGGGCCGGGCGGTCCCTCCGCGCTGGGGGAGGATCCTCGCACCCCCCGGGGCGGGGGTGACCCCCCGGCCCGGGGAGGGGTTTAGTACAGAGGCGGGGAACTCGGGGGAAACTGAGCCCCGGACGGAACATTCGAAAACAGAAATTAACCGCGTTTTAGCAAGATGCTTAAGGGTACCGAGCGTATTGTAAAGCAAAACTGCAAATTACAGGGGTTTCTCCCCATTTTGACAGCCTGGCTCTGTTAAAAACATAGATTATACCGGCATTTGGCGCGATCTGAACTGCTTCCACTCAGACTTGGGTTTATACTTGAAGTCTGTTTGGGTGGGAAAAGACCAGGCTTGCCCTGAGTGAAGGGGAAGAATATTCTGCCTTAAAAATTATTCAACAGGTGGAGCATCGCAGATCGGCTTTAGGAACATAAGAGAATAGGGAGAGTGTTCAGAATAATTAGTATATCAGAGTTTGCCACATCATATTTGAGATACAGCTATTAAAGATTTTTTGGAAATTCCAGGCTATTCCACAGGTGCTGTCTTGCACCCCTCTGAAATAGTTCCTCCGTTCCCCTGAAGCACCTTGCCCAGCACAGCAGTCCAGACAAGACTGCTGTGGGAGGATTCAAGCCTGCTCTTGCCCAAGGTCCTGTGAAATCGCCATGAAATCAGTGGGAACCACACTCCTCACCCTTCTGCTCTGCAGAAGGTGCTACACCTTATAAAAGCCAGGCCAAGGAAATATGGGGAATCAAAACACATTTGAAGGCCATCCTTTTTGCACCCTCTCTCCAAATACAAATTTTGATTCACATAAAGATAACTTTGCTGGCTGCAGGAGGGGAAACAAGAAATGACCACAGGCATAACCCATAGCTAATGGATCCAGAGCCCACGAGCAGTTCAACATCATTTTCCAATTGTTAAATCATTTAGTAATCCAGTAAAAAGATATTAAAACATAGAAAAAATAGTAAGAAAATAATAAAACTGACAAATTGTAGTCAAACTGTTCACTTTCTTATACAAAAGATTCCCCTTTTGTATGATTTTACACACAAGGCTGCTTCATGTATCCACTCAGTATGTTGCTGAAGAAATACAGTAAATCAGTAAATTGGCATTTCAAAGTCTGTAAATAGTTTTCCATAAGAAAAAACACATGTGCCTTCTTACTGAAGTCTTTTCCCTGACAGTTATGCTTCCATGACTTAGATTTAATTCTTTCAGTCTGTAATTGTTCTCTTGTTCTAGTTTATTATAAGTGATAATGAAGAAGGAATAATTATTGAAACAATCATATTCCTGCACTGTAAAAAGAATTGCCTCACCAAGTCTGGTAGCTTGAATAGCTGTGTAAAGAGAAAGAGCTCCATGTTGAAAGCACTCAAAGACTTTATGCATACAGGTTACCTTTGAACCATAAAAGTAAAATCTGAATCCTCTTCTGAGAATAAAGTCTTGTTCCTTCCCTTCAGGCCAGCGTGGACCAAAGCCCTGGCACAGCCAAATCTTCACAGCCAGCCCTCTACATAAGCAAGTACCCTGCTGAAAGGTCATTCCTACAACACTCAGAAGAGGGGAAGGTCACAGCCCATTCGAGGACTTGAACATAAGATGTATGGTCTTCAGGAGAGTCACAGGCTGAGACAAAAACCTGCTGACAGACACATGAATGAGGGAATGAATGCATGCACTGGGAGGGAGAAGCCTGAGTGTGATGCCAAAAGGATTTTCTAAGAGCATCTCATCAGCACCTTGGAGGAGCTGCCAGTGCCTGCAGTGCACACTCCTCTCTGAGTTTGTCCCTTCCCTGCTGCCGGCACAGTGGGAGCATCGCAAGGGCTTCCTTGTAGTAGACACCTGCTGGCATCTGCCTAAATATCATGACATGATGGTGTTCTGCTTCCAAAAACCACACCAACTTCAGGCAAAAAACCAAGGGAACTGAGACGAGTGGAGCTTTACACTTGCAGGATTATAGCCCATACAAAGGGCCTAGACAACCCACAGCATAAGTCAGAATTGCCTCAGACACTTCCTAAGGCTCTTAAAAGGATGTTGATGATCTGCTTTGCCAGTTTGAACAGCCAAATACTTTCATTCACGCTCAGCCCGATGCCAAAATCAGGAACTGTAAGAAACAAAGGCGAGACCTCAGAAAATGGCAGATTTTTGTCTACCATAACAGGAAAAACTCCCATTTTTGGGACACAGGGAACAGAGTAGAGCCAAACAGCCTGAGCTACAAAAGGCAGATTAACAGACCAGATACGGATGGAAAGACTCTCCAGCCAACCAGTCTTGTTTCTTTGAACACAGCTTGCTGTCTGTTTTTACATTAACTGAAGTGTGGCTCAGGCTTGAGTATTTTCTCATTTTATCCCTGTTTGTGCCAGCTGAGCACACTGAATGTGGATAGAGATGCTCACATGTAATCAGCCTGAAATACTAATAAAGCAAAGCTCCTGAGGTTACAGCATAAGCTCTGTGCTTCCCAATCACTTTTTAAGCTAATAATATCCTTAACTAAAATCTGTGTTGCTTTTAGACACTTTTATTTAGTGGATTTTCCCAAGCCAGCCTTGATTTGGGATGAAGATCCCTCGAGTTCTGATAGCATTGCCAGGTGTACCCAGAATTTATTTCCTCCATTAAAAAGTAAGACTTTGGAGCTGCCTTTCATCCTCCTATCTCCCTTTCAGGCTCCCACAACAGAGGGAACGAGATAAGGTTAGGACTGAAGCTGGTAAAATCCATGCATGACCTCTTGCCCCCTGGCAGCATCGCAGCAGGAGCTCCTCCCCAGTTGCCGTGCCGCAGCTTTGCTGACAGATCTAGGAGATGCCTTTCCCATACAATGCTCAATTTCAAAAGTGAACAAGGTCCTGATATTTGCTTGTATTTGAATCCTTTAAAACCATAAAGCACCCAAGCTCTCCAAGCCTTTATTATCATCTTCAGCAACATATACATGATGACATGGGGTCAATATTAAATTGAACCTTCAGGAAAGGACATTCTTTACAGCCCTAATGGGCATCTAATCTTCCCTATTAACGTGCTGAACAATGCACTTGTTATTCACCAGTAAGTCTTCAATGACACAGAAACACAGGTCCCCAGCAAACCCTGTGCTCTAACGAGACATCATTCCAGTTTCCAATGCTTTCCAAATAAAACTGCTGGAAAAACAGGAGGAAACAGGTGTTGGAGACATTATGAATGAACTCAGTGCACACAGTCATTGTCCATGCAATATTTACTATAAAGAAAGCTTGGGGAAATCCGTTCACTAATAATTCATTGTTTGCCTATGAAAAATGTGTCCTAAACTTGTTCTGCAGTCATTAAACAAAGCCACACTCCTGTACTTACCCATTACTTTTGCTTTTTAAACACATAAACATTTTGCTAGTTTTTTGTTTGTTTGTTTGGGTTTTGTTTTGTTGGTTTTTTTTTAATCTGGAAAAGAAAGTATATTAGAAAGTTTTATTACTGCTTTGCAATGCATTTTGGTCAAAAATACTACAATCTTTCACTGAAAGCTGGGTTTTTATTTGATTTTACTATATGACATATGTCTTCCTTTCATGCATTACAGAATGGAATTATCTACAAATTATAATCTTGAAAGCATCTTAGAAATCTTGAAGCTGTCAATAACAGTATTTTGCTAAACATGACATGGGAGAGAACAGGAGCCTAGCTCATGGAATCATAACAGATGCTCAACAATTTTCATTCCAAAAAAGCGCTCAAAATGGTGTTCAGCAAGAGCCTCTGAATTCAACACTTTCTAAACCAGCAGATGGGATACCTTGCATTGAGTAGCACCATTAGAGGACCCAGTGAAGAAGCTGCCCACATGGTTATTCTTGATTTTCAGCAGTTGTTGGGAGGTTCTGGAGACACAGAGACAGCTCATGCTGGGTGCCGGATCAAAGAGAATGAGATGGCCTTGATAGTCACAGCCTCCCACCAATCCCAGAGAGAAGTACAAAAAGAGACAGAAGCTAAATTAATCAACAGCTGAAGCAGATGGTATTATTACTGGCAAATGAGCATCCTCTCTCTGGAAAACATCTTGTTAAACTGGTATTTTCTGCTGAGTTCACAGGAGCTTACGAAAGTGATGACACAGATGTGATTCTGTGAGGAGGCTCTTTACTCATTTTCACCTGACATGGTGAAAACCAGAATAATAACAAATCAACACAGCAAACTTCTGGTGGACTGAAAAAGAGTTAACTGGTTTAAAAATATATGATAACTGGGAGATTATCTTTACAAAAATAAGCAGCTTGACTGTGTTTCACAGGAATCATTTTCAGCCCTAATTTTCTGAGCAAGCCCTAGAAAGTGGTTACAAAATTTGTTGGTGGCACATCAGTAATGGAAGAAGTCAATGGTAAAAGAAGAGTAAGATCGAAGTAAAAGAAGCTCATCTATACTGACTAGAACTGTAAAAAGGTGTTAACACAGCAAATGCAATCTTGTAAGGAGGAGAACCTAAGAATGTCACAAAGTAAAACACTCTCCATGAGTTCAGTGAACCTGGAGAGAGCATCACAGCCATGATGTGTCATCAGGATGCCAGGGTTTGTGCTCTGGTTGTAGGGGTGATGCAATACTTGCACATAAGAACAGGTGGTTATCAAATAAGAACAGGCTTTATCACCTGCTGGGTTTAATGCTGGTTGCATAAAACAGTTCAGCACGTTTAACCTTTGGAGAGGCTTCAGAGAGGAGCCGCAAGAATGACTCAAGGACTGAAATATGCAGATCACAAGACAAGATTCAAATAGCTCCATTTCATTTGTCAGAGAAGAGTAAAGGCAAATATGAGATCATAACATGAACTAATTGAAAAAAAAATGAAAGCAAGTCAGCAGAAGTCATGTGGACTCTTTTATGGAGGAAGTCAGAGTGAATTATCACATCTATTGCTGTTTTATTTATCAAAGGTTATTTCTAAGTTCCCCATTAAAGTGTATCACTCAGCCACAGATCGGTTCCTACCGACCTTGAATTATTATTATCACCTGACTTCTGCCACCTCCAGAGTAACGAATGCCTTCAAGGATTTCAAGGAATATACAAGTAATGGAAATCTTCCTGTGCTCCATCCCAAGTCCTAGTCTGCTGGTACTCAAAAGCTCACCAGTGCACCAAGAAATAGCTGGGGTCTGGGGGATTTTTTTTAAAAAAATATAAAATTCCTGATTCAAAACACAATGTGTTGAGGAAAAAAACCTGCTAAATAAGGTAACAAAAATACCAGTATACTGAATACCCACTGGTTAAGCAATGCTGACAATATTAACAAGGCCACCCAGATAATGGAGACCAGTAAATTCTCGCTGTGGTCTGTGGGACACAAGTGCTCAAATTATCACTTCTAACCAACCCTGGTCCCACAGTCCAAAGGTCTGAAAAGGACAGTAATCCAGTGGTTATCTTTACCAAGGAAATCTATGGGTCCTCCTCCAAAAATCATAGGGCAGTATTGTCTTTGGATTAGAACATAATCCCAGCCCACACTCCCAGCTCTATGACCTGACATGCCCTTCCCCAGTTTCCCAACATGTAAAAAATAATAATATTGATATCAAACAAAAATAGATAGACTTACTATATTTAAGACAAGTTCTTGAGTCATACTATTTTAATAAGCAGACTAAAATACAGAGAGGAAAATGTTATTTGCTCTGTTTCTGCTGAGTCTTTGCCAACGGTCCTGAACAGCAAGAATTTAAAACTAACTAAGCAATTCTACTGAAGCAGATGCAGAATAGTACAAAAAAAAGTGATTCAATTAGTCTATAACAAAGCTACTCAGTGCTAACAAAGGATCTCTCACCATAACTTCTGAAACCTGTCCCACAAAAGAACATATACCAAGATTTCATAGCCTTGATCAGCCACCAGGAACACTTCATAACAACTGGTATCCACCAGTTCCTTTTACCAAAGTCTTTATACTTCACTCTTAAATTAAGCGGTTGCTAATTCAAAAGCAAAAAATTCTGTGACCCAAATCTATATGGTAGATTTGAGTTGAAATTTCTATTATGAAATTATATATGGACACAAATACAGAAATACTGAAATACATGACTTTATTACTAGTGCATTTATTAGGGGTGACCTTCTAGTACCTGAAGGAAGCCTAAAAGACAGATGAAAAGAGACTTTTTACATGACACAGGGGGAATGACTTCAAGCTGAGAGTAGGTTTAGATTGGATATTAAGGAAGAAATTTACTGTGAGGGTGGTGAGATCCTAGCAGACATTGCCAAGAGAAGCTGTGGCTGCCCCATCCCTGGAAGTGTCCAAGGCCAGGTTGGATGGGGCTCTGAGCAACCTGGTCTGGTGAAAGGTGTCCCTGCACAGGGCAGAGGGGTTGGAAGAAGATGATCTTTAAGGTCACTTCCAACCCAGGCAATCCTATGGCTCTATTTGGAGCTGAATCCATCAAGCAGTTTGCCTGTAAAAGCTGCAGTTAACCCACTACTGGTGGAAGTGCCATAATCAAGTCTTACCAAATGGATTTCAAGTAAGTATTTCTAGTATCTACAGAAGGTTCTGGATGCTGTTGTTCTCCTCGCACTTAGGTTTCCAAGCACTGCATTCTGAACCTGCATCTTCAATGCTAAACAAGTAAATACAATGCCCAATCTTGTTCTGAGTTTGTTGACAATGGCATGGGAAAATGCTAATGGATTAATAAGGGCCATCCCATTAGTTTTTGGTTGTCTATTAGAGCACCAACTTTGAAAGCTTTCAGGCTTTGTTCATGGCATGGCTCCAAGTCAGAGGCTGATATCACCATGGGCAGCCCTGCACAGGTCCCCTTGCTTTTCCACCTGATGGGAGGGAGGTGCTGCCAGCCCCACAGAACCACCTTCTGTGTGCCCCCTTCCCCAAGCCTCTAGGGCACAGATGACTTCAGGGGTGCATCACTTGCCTTTCAGTCATCAGCCATAATCAGCTCCCTGAAGGCAGCAATTTGGAGATGTAAACACAGGTTATGAAATGCACTCTAGTATCTTCATTATAAATGCTTCTTACTCTGGAAGAGCTGGTCAAAGACCAACACCAGTGGGGACAGCAGCGTTGGGGTAGATCTCATCTCTTACCCAAAATGGCTGGTGAGGTGATGAACAAAAGCCATTAGTGCAGGCTTGCAACTAGAGCAAGGCACATTCCCAGTTGCTGCACAGCAACAGTTGGTTTTGAAAGCCCACACATCATATTTTAATGGACACATGGAAACAGAGGAAAAACCCTGATCCTGTGCTAGGGATGCCCAGGTACCCAAGCTGGATGCCCAACAAGGCTCTCCCCTCTCTCCTCAATAAAATCACATTTCATTCAGGAGCCCAGCCAAAATTGATTTTTAGTTCCCATAAGAGTTCTGTACTCTCAGTGAACCTTCTACCTGAGCTAAGAAATTAAACTGTAGTGAGAAACTGAGAAATACTTGTTTGTTCTTTGTTTATTGTCTTTTGGGGGTTTTTGTTGTTGTTGTTGTTTGTTTTTAATACAGGGAACGGTATTATGAAAAACACAATTACTTGATATGATCATACATAGTAAAAAGTAATTCTTCCTCTGCATACTCAGAGTCTGCTGAGTTGAATGCACCAATTCTTCAATTTTTCACAGAATAACACTCATTGTGCATGTCATGGGGGAATAACAGGCTGCAGCCAGAGCAGCGCTAATTTGACATTACAAAACAAAGATACAAGGAATTAAATAATTAGAGCCTTAATGACAGAGTACAATGCATGTCTCCTTTGATAATCTCTTGAATTCTAAACATAAAAGCAGGGTAGAAACGTGCATACAAGATGTGCAATAACTGAGAATTTCAAAGTGTAGTGGAACACATTGTAGCGCACCCTTCCATAGTATTCCAACATCTTAAAAGATCAGCCTTTTAGATCAAAAACTCCAATTGTCTGGGCTACTTCTGCTCTTTTGTACCTCCCTTCCAGATGCTTTCCCCCTCACCTCCTCTATGAGCCTCCCCTTGGGTCACTGCACTTGTGGGCAGCTGGAACTTTTCTTGCTCTTCTGCTGTTTGATAATAGCAGAAGTGACAAGATGTAACTTACTTCATGTTTCTCCCTACTCTTCAGGATCATATATATATATAATCTATTAAGTCCATTGACTGGAAAACAATTTTTCCTTAAAATTTGCCTCCTTTTTTAAGAAATTATTATTTCACATTCCTTTCCACTTATTTTCAACTTTTCTTTCAGTTTGTATCCTGCCACATCATCAACCTTGTCAGTTAGGGGGGAAAAATTCAAGATCCAGTAAAGCTTAAAAGAGTTTGCAGCTGTCTAAAAGTCAACTAAAGATATTACTTAGCTACTTTTTTGCTACCTTTCCCCTGTACTCTGAAATTGAGGACAGAAACAGCAATGACAAAAAGATAAATTAAAATGCTGATAATCTATCATGAAAGACTGCTCTAGGCTGTATCAAATAGAAATGCAAATTCTTATTCACAGTGCTGGATACAGACAGACAAATCTTAACATATTCCTGGTACTTTAAAAAACAGAGATTCCTCTAAAGGGTAAACAAATGATGAGCTGCCTAAGGTAAGGGTTCTGAAAACAAGCTGTACCTAAGCAAAGCTTTTCTAGTCCCTGTAGTTGATATCCAATTAATGTTTCTGGTATTCTAAAGGGATTATCACTTGCTTGAAAATAAACATAATAATTCTCCACAAAACTCAGTTTATGTTTTTGATGGATTAGTAAAATAGCCCAGAGCTATGAATATAGGTTTTTCATTTAATAGTATTCTCCCATATATTATCATCATAAAGAATTACTCCCATGGCTTATTGGGACTGTTATTCTTCTGTATCTCAAAATACGAGACAAACAGAAAATATGAATAAATAAAAAGAAGCTACAGCATGTCCCACTGTAAACAACCACAAGCATTTTGCTGAGTTTACCTTGTATTGCAGTAATGAACAGAGCACATCCTCACCCCATAAATGTGAAAAAGAGTTTTTTTACCATTCAAATCACTCTAAGAATTCGACTATATTTTCATGTTAGGGCAAAGAAGTGTGTGTTACTTTAATCTGCTCCCCAGACTGACCCAATCTAGACTATGACCTGCAGCCCAGTCTGACTTGAACAAAATAATTAGCATTTACTAAGGTAACTCAGTTATCAGCCTCAATTTGAGATGCCTGTCTAAAAACATAATATCAGCAATTTGACTGGGATTCACTTAGACAGTTAACAGGTTTTCAGTTATAAAGTTACCAGTTATAAAGAATACCAGGCAATTTTCCCCCCGACTTGCACCATTTCCTACCACTTGTGTGTCTAATTAGCTTATATCTCAGTAATAAAAATTATTGCTGGCCTGTTCTCAAAGTACTTTAATATGATGACTAAAGAAAAAAAAGAAAAATCCAATTAAGATTTATGGGATCTGACTCTTCCTTGCCTTTTACTTTGACCATGCAATTTAGCATTTCACCTTAATAGTCAACTCCTGTAATTAGCAATTACATAAGCTGCAAGGTATAAAAGAATCAGACCTGTTTGATTACATGAAATTAAACATTTCTCATTTTTATTGAGCAATCTTTCACTGGTGTCAGGCCATGCCCCAAAGAAGAGATGCTAATACTGCTTTTAAGCTATTTAGAGATTTTAAAATAGTGTCAAGTATGCTCTGAATGTCCAAAAATGTGGTAGTTTTGAGTGCAATGTTATTTTCAGAGGCAAGGAGCCTCTGAAAACAAGATTGGTTTCCAACCTCTAGTCTGGTTACACAGAGTTCAAACTGCAGACCAAGAAGAAAAAAAAAAAAAAAAAAAAAAAAAGACTCTGCTGCTACTGTTACAGCATTCACTAGTGTGAGTAGGAAAAATAAATAAACCTGAGAACAAGCTATTATTAGTTTTTCTCTGCACGTAAGTATTATTAATGCTGCTTGTTTTACTCTCCAAGCACTTGGCCCAAAAGAAGCAGCGTTCCACTGACCTTTGCCTTGGAAACTTTGAGGTTTGGTTTATCCAAGTCCCAAGAAAGAAGAGGAGGGAAGAGAGTGAGGTAAAAAGAGACATCTGCCTGAGGATTCCTTCCAAAAACTGTGTGTCCTATTCATATGGTTTTGAAATGCATTGTCCTTCTGTCACAGACACAGAGCACTCCTGAACAATAAAAAAGTGGGGGACCTCTTTGGATAATTGAACAGTGCAGGTCAGATTGCCTGAGCTGGGGAATGCAGGCTTTGTCTCCATCTGGAACATTCAGTCACATATTGTTCCCTTATGTTAAGTGGGTTTAAATCTAAAGGGCAAGCCCAATAAAAGTGTCTTCAAACAAGTTAATTTCAATCTACTTTCACCTGTCACTAAGAGCCAGCTCAGCTAAACTCCTCACCTTGCAGCATCCTCTGAGCACAGCCCAACAGCACCAGGGTGACGCTTACTTGTGCCAGGGTGCCTGTACTTTACTCACTGCCCACCTGAGAAGCTCCATGCTCACCTGGGCAATAAAACCCACCTAAAACCCCATCCTGAACCAGCTCTTGCAACCACCTTTGTGTCACCACCTTTTACCTGCTGCTTCCAGGGTGAGCAGAACCTGGGATGACGAAGAGCAAGAAGGTGTCCACCAGAGGACTGGGAAGAACAGTGATCTTTAAAGACTTTTTGGTGTGCTGGCAGAACCACAGAAAAGACTAGATATGTTCAGTGACTAAGTCTTTGCAAAAAAACCCACAAAAAATATACTTAAAATTTAATACATTTCTTTTCATCCCCTTTCACTGCACACTACAATCAGAATCACTGTGAGCAGCATTTGTACCATCGTGATCCAATTCATTTTCCAAGTACTGTGAGGATTAAGCACATATGAACCAGAAAGAAAGAAAAAACAAACCAACCATCACTCATGGGAAATAAAGTCTGGCTTCCATTTCAGGGAATATTAATAACTGAAATTGCTAACAAATGATTGACAAAAATTGCTCTGCTTCCTGCTGGTTTAACTGTTTCTAGGCAAAATTATGATTACTGCTAATAAGCCTAGAAATCTAATAAGCATTATATAATACAGAACAGCAAGCCACAAAATAACTACACTTTGTAGTCAGAATGGTTCTTCTGCAGCCAAAATACAGTGTGAAGGTGGCTTAAAAGAGCCAAGTGAAATTAGCACTTGATATTCATGAGGGAGGGGACTTTGCAGACAAGGGCACCATTTAGTTGTATTTCAGATCCTGGCTCACACTGCCATGAAATCCAAAGATGATAGATATAAGAACACTTCAAAAATATTTTTTCCTGCATTAAAATTATTTTTCTTTCACTATGGAGGATCATGGTTTGGGTTGGAAGGGACCTTAAAGACCATCTAGCTCCAACACCTCTGCCATGGACAGTGACAGCTTTCACTAGACTGCGTTCCTTAAAGCCCCATCCACCCTGGCCTTAAACACTTCCAGGGAAAATTTCCAGGCCTGACAACACAATGGAAAACTTTCAGATGTAATTCCAAGCAAATGCTTGTGACTTTAATGGATTTACAGCTTTCCCTCAAAACAGATTTTTGTGGCACAGTTCATGGCAGCTACAACAGAGGGAAAGAGACTTTTAGGTCAGACCCCTACCACAGGTCAGATCAAATTTCCATACATGACAAAGCTGATCTTAGCTCTGAAGTGCTGCCTGCAAGATTCACAGCAAATACCCTATGCCAGTTCTTCACTGGAAAACATTATAAAGCTCTGAAATGCTCCAGCAGATGCAGATGTTTATTGCAGAATCTACAGCTTATGCTACAGAATGTGGCTTTGTCAATGAACATGAGGGGCTGAACAGTGATCTCCTTTTTCTCTTTGTAACTACAGCTTAATCTGTATTGCCCTGCCAAAAGGATTGCAATAAACCTCTTTATAATGAAAGGACAATTAAGTCACATTACGTGCAAAAAGTCATCATTTGATAGTGATCCACTAATTTCAGCAAGATAAGACACTAATCACTTATGGTAATCAAATTTGCCTTAGTAATGCAGTGACTAGACCCTGCTGAAGCAATTCAGAGATGTTCATTAGCTCTCCACCCAGATGCCACCAGGTCACAGCATGTCCCTGATGGAGACACTTCCAAGGCTGGGAGGACACTATGTTACCATTTTTGTATCAGAAAAAGCGGATTCTGGATTCATCAGTCATATTTATTGCATGAGTTTCCAGCCACACAAGTACTGGTGTCTGTCAATTCAGAATATGATGATGCTGAAAGAAAAGCTCTATTACGTATTTTTTACATTATCTATGCCCAAAATAAATGACATTCATAAAATACTGTGGATTTTTTCCCGACATTGAAAGAATTATCTGTAATAAAAGCATATCCATAATAAATCTAATCCATACGTAAAGGCTTAATCCCATGCAACTCATCTGGGAAAGCAAAGGAAAATGAGATGTGCTTTTGGTTCTGTCCAGCACCACCAGGTGGCAATAGCAGCCCAGCTAACCCATCCCACAGCACGCCGGCAGCACCAACTGCTTTATTCCCCTTTCTCCTTCCACTCAGCCCTACCCGGAGCTTTTTTTAACTTAAACTCGGCGTCAGACTAAGCATCTATAATAAAAAGGACTCTCACAGCTATTCCTGCTTCATGAGCTAGTCCAAAGACTGGGTCCAACCTAAGCAGCTCACAGGAACCTGTGACTGACACTTCCAATCTGGCAAACCCTGCTGTTATTGCACTAAAGGCATAGCCGCCTCATGCAGATATCCATCATATTAATTTGATTTCTACAAATTGACACCCCTTCAATGTATTTTGGCTCAAAGAAGGAACAGCATGCAAGACTCCACTCATTCTCTATCCAAACACTGTATATATAATCGACATGAATATATGGACAAGCAAAAAGAAAAATACTTTTTGATAACTTGGAAATTATGGAAGTACACCAGACCTGGATTTGAAGAGAAAGCTAGATCCAAAAAGTGGCTTATATTTCTCAGATTTCAGTAAGTTTTTTATATAAGTGAGTTAGGACTGCATGGTCCCGCTTTACCAATCATTTTAAGTTCAAGCAAGAGGCAGAGGTGGCTTGGTGTATGGAAATTAATTGCCATTGTAAACACAGGCTGCAGACATCACACTGAATGATTATGCTGTAAATTAAAGAGCAAACTGGCTTCATCCAGTATCCCAGGACTACAGTTTCTATACTTTTCAGCAGTCTAGTAAACAGATCTCTGGGGTTTTTTTTAAACAGAGCTGTAGGAAAAATATAATCCTAGGTAAATTCTAAATATATAAAGTAACATCTGGGATCTAACCTCACCAGTATCCCATCTGGAAGTAGAATAAGGTAAGAAATAAGTCACTAATCTACACCTGCTTTTCAGACTTACAGTTCTGAGCACTCAGTTACCTTAGACCACCGGGAACTTCCAGCTCCAGCTGCAGAGAGATCAGCGTTCCCTTCCTAACAGCCATACTTCTGGCCTGCAGGGATTCACCCACTGACTTAAGTCAAAACCCATTCTATATTACCCTAAGGTAGAACCTGGAATAATTTGCATTGTAAGCACTGTTCTCTACCACAATTTTCTGTTAAATGAGCTTTTTTTATCAGAAGTCTCATCCCATTTCAGTGGGAAAGGAAATGTGACTGAAGGTGGTAGAAGAAAAAGGGGAAGGGGGAATTACATTCTCTTGGCTTCCATCCATCACTCTAAAATTGAGTGTGTTCATGCTTAGGATGGATTTATCTTCTGGTAGTCAAAACCCAAAGCATCTTCTTGTCAGAGGAACAGCTGCTCAAATGCAAATTACACATTAGGACTTTTTGTCCCAAATTGCTTTGGTCTTTAATTTAAATTCCAGTATTGTCTGTAATTCTATTCATAATGCTAAATTATAACTTGAACTGCAAGATTCATTCTAGTTCCTTCAGAATTTAAAACACGAGATCAGAATATGAAATTAGCCACTGCCTCCAGCTGCAACACATTTCTTATTTCTCATTTTCACCCACATTCTTTGGAAATGTAGTTCAAATGACAACCTGAAAACTGGTTTGAGTAACAACTAGTACATGGAGGTTCCCCCCCTGCCTTTTCATTCCTTACATCCCATAAACAGCCAAAACAGTGACATGTAGAGTGGCAGAAGACGAGCCAAATATTTCTCCAAGGTACTTCACAGCACCATACATCTGAGTAGCAGGTGTTGAGCTCTGCAAAACAAAATCAGATGCCAAAAACCCAAAACACACTTAATTTTATTAAATTATTTTGGGCATTCAGCATCAGGCCTAGCACTGCAGGTGTTCACAGTGTCCACTAATACTTCTGTGCCATTCCTAAGCCAATGGGGCAACATTTCCCTTTCAGCCTCTTGAATGTAAGTGATGCAACGTGGTGGAACCAAAGAGAGTCCCACGGTGACTGGAACAGTAGCAAGCACTGTACCATTCCAGAGAGCATGGCAAGAGCTTCCTGAGGGAAAGCCCTGCTCATCAAACCTGATTTCTTTTTATGACAGGGTAACTCACCTGGGTGATCAAGGGAAGACAGTTGATGTAATCTTTTGGGATTTCAGTAAAGATTTCAGTACTGTCTCTCAGAGTGACCTGGACAAAATGTCCAGGACACAGCTGGATAAACACATCATATGATGGGTGAGCAACTGGCTCATGGGTTGGGTGCAAAGGGTGACAATGAATGGGGTGGCATCAGACTGTCACTAATGAGGTTCTGAGGGGCCCCATCTCAGGCCCTGTGTTCTTCAACATCTTCATTAATGACTAGCATGCAGGACTCAAAGGAATACTAAGCAAGTTTGCAATGATACAAACTGGAAGGAGCCTGCAGGGAGATCTGGACAGATTAGAGGACTGGGCAATCACCAATGACATGGAATTAACAAGGGAAAGTGCTGGATTCTGCACCTGGGATGGGGCAGCCTTGGATTTACAGACAGACTGGGAATGAGACACTGGAAAGCAGTGCCACAGAGAGGGACCTGGGAGTCTTGGTTGATGGCAAGCTGAATATGGGTCAGCAATGCCCTGCAGCCAGAAGGACCAGCCCTGTCCTGGGGTACATCAGGCACAGCGTTGCCAGCCAGGCAAGGGAGGGGATTGTCCTGCTCTGCTCTGAGCTGGAGCAGCCTCACCTTTAGTGCTGGGGCAGTTTTGGGCACCAAAGCATAAAAAAGACATTAAGCTGTTAGAGAGTGTCCAAAGGAGGCAACAAGGATTGTGAAGGGCCTTGAGGGGAAGTCATATGAGGAGCAGCTGAGGGCACTGGCTCTTCTCCTGGAGGAGACTGAGGTGAAATCTCATCACAGTCTAAAACTTCCTTGTGAGGGGAAGAGGAGGGGCAGGAACTGATCTCTGCTCTCTGGTGACTAGTGATAGGACCCGAGGGAATGGCCTGAAGTTGTGTCAGGAATAATTTAGGCTGGATATCAGAAAAAGGCTCTTCACCCAGAGGATGGCTGGGAACTGAAACAGACTCCCCAGAGAAGTGGTCACAGCACCAAGCTGGCAGAGTTCAAGAAGCATTTAGAAAACACTCTTGGGCACCTGGTGTGATTCTTGGGACATCCTGCACAGGGGCTGGGAGTTGGGCTTGATGATCCTTGTGGGTCCTTCTAACTCCACATATCCTATTATTCCATGGAACAGGCTACCCAGGGAGGTCATGGACTGTTCCCTTCTGGAAGTATTCAAAATCCACCTGGACATGTCTGGGTGTAAACTGCTGTAGGTGACTCTGCCTTGGCAGGGGTGTTAGACTAGATCTCCAGAGGTTCCTTCCAACCTTAACTATTCTGTGATTCTGTGATAAAAAGACCACATAAGTCAGGCTTTGCTTTGTGTTGAAACTGATAAAATTTGCAGAGTTAAATGCAAAGCGAACCTGCAGTAGCTCTAGATCTCTGGAAAAAAAAAGCTTTTAAAACTGCAGTAGCAGTGTGGACTGCATACATTAGCATAATCTCAGCCTTCACAGAGAGTTCTCAGCTGTTTTACATACTACAAATTAACACTGCAGATTCCTCATTTCTGCTAATGTGGCCAATCATGCATTTCATGAGTCTTAAAATCTCCTTTTTCCATCCTACAAAATCTCAACGTCCTTTTTTCACACTCCTCTTTTCCTTTTCAGACGAGTACTACCACAGGCTCAGGTTCCATTACAAATCTCACAAGGTTTCTGATGGTTCTGTGGCTGCCTAAATGAAGGACATCCTCTTATTTTCTCAGCTGATGATTTTCTTCCCGTGGGCAGATGGCATAGTAGTGGAGTGCAGATGGAAACCCACAGCCCACAAACTCCTCATTATAATTTGAAATAGCATTAGCAGCTCTTCAGTTCTCGTCTTCTCTTAAAGTTATTTTCCGCAGTAAAGGATAAACTGCTGTTTTCAGAAGGCACAGCCAAAAGTAATGATATCTGCTTATGGCTGAGAACCTTCTCCTAACAATGTGACTTTATTTTCACAAGTTTTATTAAAATCCATAAATCATTACTGGAAAGAACTTTAAATTAAGTATCTCTTGCTTTGACTCAAATATTATGTTAAGAAGAAAGATCAATAAGAAAATAACAGACACACATGATCAAGGTTTAGAAGTCCCACAGTCAGCTACTTAAGGTAATTCATGGCTCCAGGTATCACTTTACCTGAGCTGCTTAGAATTATAGTGGATTTATCTCTGCAGAACACCTGTGAGATAACAGAGCTGCTGGTGATAAACTGCATCAGGGAGCAAGGAGATGACAATGGTGCTGATGGCCTGTCTCACAGACTCACCCCGCATCCTCCCTGCCCTTTAGGACTAAAACCCTTCCTGGCAGAAAGGCAGGGCTCAAAATGAGGGTGCCATAAAAACTAATCTTATCATTTCTTCAAGCTTTTTCACAGCATGTCCAGTCCACTGGAACTAGCTTTCCTAACCTTCTGACCAGTCGGAAAAGTCCTAAAAACAGCAAAATAAAAATATCTGTGGTGGAAAATAGCAAGGAATGAAAAATAATAAGCATCAGAGGCCAAGCTTGGATCCATGAAAAGTCTGTATTAACCAATAGAAAAACATTAAAATAAATAAATAAATTTATCCCTTAGCTATAAAAAGAAACTAAACAATACTTGAGACACCCAAGTGACATGATTGGTGAGGATTTACAAGCTCTCACACACAGCATAAATGAAAAGTTGGCTAATTTGCTCCTGTTCCAGAAGCCTGGAGTCAGACTTGACAAACACAAATAGCCTTGTTTGTTCCAAGTTTTGACCTGGTGCCTGACAACTAATTACTAAACCACACTGCTCTACCTCAGCTAGAAAGGAACCTTCTAAACTTTCTCACAAAATGGTTTCTATCTATTTCAAGGATGGATACGTGTTGCTTAACTGTATTTTTGGCCTGCAAGAATAAAGACTTTTTCTCAGATGGCTGAATTTATTTGCATATTACATATCAAAAACATTCACATGTTCAACCTAGCTGTGGTATACATACACTACAACAAATAATTTGCCTATATAATGCCAATTATGTATAGAATATATCATCTTCTTCAGCATGTAGGCATGCTAATGAGCTTACACACAGGGACAACAGAAGATGAAAGAATGAAATATTTCATCACCAAAGACAATTTATCTTTCCTGCATTCATGGAAGAAGATTATGGGAGGTCATCTTCTTAGAGGTTTTCCTTTCACAACAAAAAAAGACAATAATCAGTTTTCATTAGGGAAGACTTGTCCTTTCTCTGGCATCACATGACTTTCCTGTCCCATCCACCAAACGCAACACTGAAATCAACCAAGTAACTACATGGTATTGTCTACCACAAAAGTTTATAAAGGGTAATAGAAGCACTCAAATTTGAGATGCAGCCCTTAAGGACTTACCCATGTCAAAAGAACCTAACACAGGTTTTATCTCCAGCTTAATGGCTCACATTTGAAACTGATCAGGGTCTTCAAAAGTGACCATTTGAAATTGTTGTTTAAAGAGAAAACTCAGCTCGAGCTTGACAGAATAAAGAATTTCCAGAGAAAGAAAATGCTCCATTGTAAGTGTCTTGAGGAAGCCCTGATTCTGTAAGGTCCATCAGTATCCCACAGGACATCCAAAGGCACTTCAGAGTCTTTGGCATAAGAGGCTGATCATCCAGGGAGAGAGAATTTTGGCAGAGGAAGAGATACTGTGCCAGCATGTCTGCTGCAGTAAAAGTGACTCTACCACACAACTGTCTCCCTGTGAGAGGCTGACTCTGCCTGTGACAAGGTCAATTTTGAGAAAGGTTGGTATTAAAAGATTATGCTCCCTCCATCCTCTCACTGAGGCTATGCTAATTATTTCAGGGGAGCAGAGGAATACTTTGATCCTCCAAGTCCTCCTTCCCTCACAAGGTGACTCTGTCTCCCGGCACAGCACGCAGAGGAACAGCACAGCATATCCTAACTCCATAATTGTGGAATTAGCCATTTTCAACCTTGAAATTTAACACTAGGAAATTGACTATACAGTAATCCACATAATCCTGGCCTCTACACCTGTCCCTCTTCCAACTAATCTCACCACCCTTCACCATGACACATCTTAATTTAGAGTCCTGTCTGCTAAGGTCACTGTGTAAGTGGATGCTCAGGAGTTCCAACAGCATTTGTCACAAGGTGAGACCAATTGCTTTGCGAACTCTGAGAGACACAGAAATATCAACAGCGAGCAGAGCCCTTTGCCAGCTGTGCACAAATGATCTTTACAAAGGTTCTAGGAAGCAGTGAGGAGAAGGGATAGATTAAATAAGCAAGTAAGTAAGTAAGTAAATAAATAAATACTTGTAGCATATCCCTGGATAATGTGATCTGCTGGTATTAAGTTTTCTCCTGAAGGAGTTAAGTATATACCAGCTGCTGTACATTAAACTGAGCTGGCATTTTAAATCATGCAAATTAGCTGAACTCCCATCCATTTCAGTCCAGTGTTTAGTAGCATTGCTCTAAATGATGCAAAGTACTGGCCAAACCAAGCCCTGCCATTTCAGCTGCTGTCAGGGAGGAAAGGAGGAGGCAAGGCAAGTAGTGGCTCTGAGTGATGCTGCAGCTATTCACAAGATGGTTCACAAGAGCCTCCTTCCACCACAGGTCTTGTCTGCAGGACCAAAACGCACCCATGTGCATGGAAAGCCTGGGGCTTTTATTTGTTGAAAATCCAATTATATACACTACTAAGAACCGCTGAGTAATTATTTAAAATTCAACTATTTGCCAGTGGAACACTGAAATTTCCAATCTCTCTTTGCTTAATGCTGTACAATAAACACTGAGTGGATTTGACAGGTCATTGGCTCAGAAATGCTGACACAGCAGCCAAGGGTGGCATGAGTCTCCTCCATCACGTCCAGCACTAGTGGACATTTCTCAGACTGTGAAGGGAACAGATGAAAACCTGTGTTTATTCAACACAAAGCCCTCTTCTGCTGAATCTGAGTGCACTCAGGAGGCAATAAAGAGGGCTAAATCTTCCTTAGTTCACACTGTCATGGCCAATAGATTAAGTTTCAGCACAAAGCTGAAACATTGGAAGGATGGTGAAGGATCTGCTATTAAGAAGTCTAGGAACTCCTCTTTTAATTATTATTTCAGGTTCCTTGTTGACCCACTCAACAAGGGGAAGATGGAATTCATTCTTGTGTTAAAAATAAGGTAAACTGCCTTGCTATCTAACCTGATAAACCAGCCCTCCAGTGGTAGTGACCCACAGGCACCTCACCACCACACAATACTGCACCTTGGTGGCTGAACCACCAAACACTCCACATGGTCCAAACCCTACTAGGGGAAGGCCAAAAGGCACCTTACAGGCAGAAAAGGAAAATCTACATTGCTGCAGTGTGGGAAGTTGGTATCTGATTGCTTGGAAACAGGATCCTAGGCAACCACTGCTCTTCGCAGAAAGCAGTTTGATGCAGTGAAATAAAGCAAATTCATTACGATTCCCCTGAAGAGTCTCCATAGGGATGACAGGATGCTGCTGCCTCCCCTTTCTAGCTCCATGCTAGAGGACCTGGCACCTTTTTGCCAGCTTTCTTTGGCAGTGACCATCTGGCACATTACCATGGAGAGCTATGTTCCTGTGAGCTCCAGAGCATCCTGGAAGAGTAAGATGCAGCAATGCCAAAAATACTCCTTCCCAAAATAATCCATCCCAGTTAAGACCCAGACAATTCTGGAATACATGTGTCCTGAGAAGCAGACTGACCCCTGGCTATTGAGCAAGAAAAGCAAAACCCATTTCTAAGCTATTGCATCAAATGGTCAATGCACATTTGATCTTGACACAACACGTGACATTTTTCGATTAGTTTTGAAGACTTAAATATCCATATGTCTCTGGCAAATGGAGAATAATTTAAAACAGAATCAAATCCATCTTACCAGACTGATCCATTAATTACTGTCTCCACCAGCTGCAATCAAAGTTGCATATTGATCTTTATGGATCAAAATGTCAGTACCGAAATTACCTGTAGTTTCCAACAGTGGACACAGCTCAAGTGGAGATGGCTAAAGAAAAAAGGAATCTGCTTCTAAATATTTGTTTCAAGATATACAAATATAACAAAGTCTTAGTACCCATATTCACCATAAAATATCACACAAGCTCGATCAGCAACATGAAATCCCAACCAGGGTATTCATTTTGTTCTACCAATAGGCAATTATATAGAACTAATAGACGGCAGAAAAAGACAATATAATAATTTTTGGTCAGCATTTCCAAACAATAAGCAATCTTATCTTGGAAGATCCCTTCATTGCCTGAAACAAAAAGGTATTACTACAACAGCCCTCACGACTGAGAATGTCATTCCATGAGACATAAAATAGATAAAATTACAATTCCAGCCTGTCACACACTTCTCCCACTTCTCCCAAGAGCAAGGCATCCTCAGACAGCTCTTCTAGAAGATGTTCTTCCTAAACACCTCTGAAAAATCTAGTTTCTTTGGCTAAAAGGTCTTATTAGCTCCTGCAATGTTATCTGGGAGATGAGGAAGAACATGCAAATGATCAGGGAAGTTGGATCTGTCTTTTTGTTTGATGAAAGTGTGACCAAGCCAACAAGACCTCAGCACTGAGAAGAGCTACTGGCTGCAGCAAGAGAGTAAATCAGCTTTAGGGTTTCTATTTATTTATGGATTATATATTTCATGAGAAAGCCTGGATATGCATAACTAGCTCACTTTGTTCAGCAGGTGAGACAAACATCTCCAGGTTTCTCCAAGAAGGCTTTCACAGCCCAGTAAAGCCAAGGTACTTTTGGATTATACCATGGCTATCATTACATAAAGGACAAGACAGAAGAAATGGACCAATATTAGTGACAGGACAGGTAAAATAAAGCCAGAGAGACTCCTTCCGACTGTGAAAGACAGGATATGGCAACTTGTAGCCATAGCTACAAAAGAGACAAAAAAAAAAATCCACACAAGGAAAAGGACTTAGGAAATGTCCAAGACCAAGGAAGAACACAAGCTAAAAAATGCAAGTAAACAAGACATTGTCAAAATATGATGATATGACACTCCAAAATTCAACACAAACAGGGGAAAAAGTCCTGGTAAAAGTGCATTTCCAAATACAGAAGTTCGGTATTTTTTCTTTCAGGCATTGTTTTTCCACACATTACTTCCAATTCTAAAATAACCCAAAATTAAAATGAAAAACAATCCAAGGATAACACACCTAAAAATACTTTCAGAAGGGGGAAAAAAAAAAAAAAAAAAAAGTGGACTCAGAATAAATCTTCAGATATCAGACTCTCTTAAAATAAGAAGTGACCGGTTTTCTCATTTATTTTAATAGGTGGTTTATTTGTTTTAAGTTTTAGCAGTTATTTCCATGCCTATGCTTTGCAATACTGAAGAAACCGAAACTGTTTCCACAAACTATTTCTGAAAAAAACAATTTACAGATAAAATTAGAGGCATACAACTAAGTGCCAAGTGTTTGACTGAATTCCAGTTCTTCGTGAATGGAAAACCAGTAGCTTCCTGTTACAAAATGTACCAACAGTTCATGTCTAATAATACACATAACATCTAGCCATTTACATACTTCAAATATAGATGTTTCTAAAATTAGTATTAAAGCGGGGTATTTTTAGCCAGGTGAATTTCTCAGGAAAATGAGATTCTACAGTTTGCTGCAAGGAAAAAATAGATTAATGGGTTAAAATTTTAAGACCATCTCTTGATTTATACCAAAATAAAAAGTAGAATATTTAGCTCCAAAGCTTCAAGAAGCAAAAAAACCAAATGGGAGAAAAGGTCAACAGCAGAACACACACCTTTTCATTAAAGGTCCAGCTACTGCTTAATTCACAAATGTATCTTCTTAAACAGCACTTAGAATATTCAATCTGTTGCAAACTTCAAGCAAAGTTCAAGCAAAATAATTATTGGTATAAGTACCTCCTTAATTTCTTCCACAATGGTGATTAATTTAAATCTAGTGATGAGACAATCTGGAAAATGAAATTACAGAACAGACAATGTTTCTCAAAGGATTCTTAAAAGCAAATTAAAAACAGCCAATAGCAACCCGTAATTTCTAAAATCCAGAATGTAATCCACACTCTCTTAATAAATAAAAGTTTTCTTTTCGAATACCCCCTGGATAGGCAAAAAGAGTGCAAGTGGTGTTGGTCTCCTAATTTATATATAAATATACACACACACATATATATGTGTTTGTGTGTATGTATACAGACATATAAATTTTTTGGGGGGTAATTCTTAGATACTTGAGACTTGGGAAAGGTTCATGATATGTTTACAACCTCTTTAAAATTAGGTTTTGCCAGCAGATATCAAAAGCAGTATCTTCTGTTCTTCTCACTAATATCCTTGTACCTCTTTCTGCTTGGGTGTCACTGTGCATCCAGTGTCAGAGCAGGTGATAAAAAAAGCGAGTGTTCACTTAAGAAATTCAACTTCATGGAGTAAACTAACAGTTTCAAGGACAGAAGGAGAACACATGGACACCATATGCATGAGCATTTTGAGCTGTTAACAAGTAGCACCAAAGGAGAAAGATAATCTAGTATCAGGGGACTAGCTAGTAATTTCCTATAGCGTCACAGACTTTCTGACCTTGGCTAAATTTCTTTGTGCCTCAGCCATCCACTTAACAAATGTTCACCAAAAAATAAGAACAATATCCCTACCTCTAAGGGGTGCTCTTAGGTTAATCATATTCAAATTTTCTAAAGAGATACAATGTCACAAGTAAGCAGGGGAAAAAAAACCCACATTTTCCAATATGATAAAAAACCAAATAGAAGTTTGAACAAAGTTACTTTATGCAAAGTAATCATTTGCATATTCTAAATGAAAATCCAATTATTAAAGAACTTCCTTAATTTATAGTGCAATGTTACACCTGTTGTTCAAATGCAGGGCTTTAGAAAAGGCAGCTCTTTATATGAAAATCATTGAAAAATCCATGTTAATAATCACAATAAAACAACTTTGGAATTGTTTTCTATCTGGGAACATTTCATCTGGAGCAACCACCCCAGCAATTAAATATTTTTCAGTATATAGCTGAATATATCTGCTGATAGTATATATCAATTGTAATCATAACCCCACTGTAATCATAAATAGAAGAAGAAGAATTTGGCTATTTAGAAGCCTCAAATTGCTTACAGTGTGTAACAAAAAAATCCATCATAAAGATACAGCACAGGCCTTTTTGTAAGAACTCAGATATATAACCATAATCATATGAACAAGCTCGTTAACAGCAACAGAATTCAACAGAATGACTAGGTTGGAAGAGACCTCCAAGATCATCGAGTCCAACCCACGTCCTAACACCACTTCTAAACCATGTCACTGAGTGCCGCATCCAGTTTTTTAAACACATCCAGCGATGGTGACTCCACCACCTCTCCAAGCAGACCATTCCAGTACTTTATTACTCTTTCTGTGAAAAACTTTTTCCTAATATCTAACCTATATATCCCTTGGCACAGCTTAAGACTGCATCCTCTCGTTCTGTCAGTTGCTGCCTGGAGAAAGAGACCAACCCCAACCTGACTACTGCCACCTTTCAGGAAGTTGTAGAGAGTGATAAGGTCACCTCTAAGTCTCCTTTTCTCCAGGCTAAACAACCCCAGCTCCCTCAGTCGTTCCTCACAGGGCTTGTGTTCCAAGCCCCTCACCAGCCTCGTTGCCTCCTCTGGATGCGCTCAAGTGTCTCAACATCCTTCCTGAACTGAGGGGCCAGAACTGGACACAGCACTCACGGAGCAGCCTCACCAGTGCTGAGTACAGGGGAAGAATGAGCTCCCTGCTCCTGCTGGCCACACTATTCCTGATACAGGCCAGGATGCCACTGGCCTTCTTGGCCACCAGGGCACACTGCTGGCTCATGTTCAGCCGGCTGTTGACCAGTACTCCCAGGTCCATTTCCACCTGGACACTGTCCAGCCACACTATTCCCAGCCTGTAACGTTGCAGGGGGTTTATGTGGTCAAAATGCAGGACTCAGCACTTGGACTTGGTAAACTTCATTCCATTGTACTCTGCCCATCTATCCAACTGTTCCAGGTCCCTCTGCAGAGCCCTCCTACCTTCCAGGAGATTGACACATGCTCCTAGCTTAGTGTTATCTGCAAATTTACTAGTGAAAGACTCAATACCCTCATCCACGTCATCAATAAAAATATTGGACAGATCTGGCCCCAGCACAGACCCCTGAGGGACACCACTGGTGATTGGCTGCCAGCTGGATGCAGCACTGTTCACCACCACTCTCTGGGCCTGGCCAGTTCTTAACCTAGCAAAGAGTGCTCCTGTCCAAGCCATGGGCTACCAGCTTTCCCAGGAGTATGCTGTGGGAGATAGTGTCAAAGGCCTTGCTGAAGTCCAGATAGACAACATCCACAGCCTTCCCTGCATCCACCAGGTGGGTCATCTGGTCATATACGGAGATCAAGTTGGTCAAACACGACCTACCCCTCCTAAACCCATGCTGGCTGGGTCTGATACCCTGGCCAACCTGTAAGTGGTGCGTGATGGCACTCAGTATAAACTGCTCCATTACCTTACCGGGCACTGAGGTCAGGCTAACTGGCCTATAATTACCAGGATCCTCCTTCCCACCCTTTTTGTGAATGGTGCCACATTGGCCAGCTTCCAGTCATCTGGAACCTCACCAGTGAGCTGGGACTCTTGGTAAAGGATGGAGAGCAGCTCCGTAAGCTTGTCTGCCAGCTCCCTCATCACACTGAGATGGATCCCATCTGAGCCCATAGATTTCTAAACATCCAAGCAGCTTAGTAGTTCTCTGATTGCCTCCTCCTGGACAACAGTGGGACCACTCTGCTCCCTCACACCATCTACCAACCCAGGATGACAGCTGTCCTGAGGGCAAGCTGTCTTCCCACTAAAGACTGAGGTAAAGAAGGCATTAAGCACTTCTGCTTTCTCCTCATCTTCAGTTACTAAGTTCCCTCCTGCATCCAATAAGGGACAAAGACTGGTCTTACCCTTCCTTTTACCATTAATATATTTGTAAAACATTTTTTATTGTCCTTTACAAAAGTTGCCAATTTAAGTTCAAACTGAGCTTTGGCTTCCCTAATTATTTTCCTACATGCCCTAGCAGCTCCCTTAAATACTCCCAGAGAGACCTGACTCTCTTTCCAAAGATGACACATCCTGTTTTTATTTCTAAGTTCCTGCAAAACCTTGTTGCCCACCCAGGCTAGACATTTGCCTCGTCAACTCATCTTTTGGCACACAGGGACAGTCTGTTCCTGTGCCCTCAAGATCTCTGTTTTGAAGCACGCCCACCTTTCCTGGACTCCTTTGTTTTTAAGGGCTGCTTCCCAAGGACCTCTCTGAATAAGTTGCCTAAATAGGCCAAAGTCTGCCCTCCTGAAGTCCAATGTAGAATTCTTATTTATGTTCTTCCTGATTTCACCAAATATTGAGAATTCTATAATTTCATGATCTCTGTGCCCCAAGCAGCTTCCAACCACCACATTTCCCACCAGCCCATCTCTATTTGCAAACAGCAGGTCTAACATAGTCCCTCCCCTGGTAGGCTTACTCACCAGCTGCAACAAAAAGTTGTCCTCCACACACTCTAAAAACTTCCTGGACTGCCTTTTTTCTGCTGTATTAAGTTCCCAGCAGATGCCTGGTAGGTTAAAACCACCTACAAGAACAAGGGCTGGTGATCCTGAAGCATTCTCCAGCTGCTTATAGAATAAGTTGTCTACTTCAACTTCCTGGCTGGGTGGACGATAACAGAGTCCCAGTAGGATGTCAGCCTTGCTGGCCTTCCCCTTAATTCATACCCGTAGGCATTCAACTCCATCATCATTAGTCTCAATATCTATAGTGTCAAAAGCCTCCCTAACATAAAAGGCCCCCCTCTACCTCTTCTCCCTTTCCTATCTCTTCTGGAGAGCATGTAGCCATCCAGTGCAGCGCTCCAGCTGTGTGAGTCATTCCACCATGTTTGCATGATGGCAACTACATCATAGCTCTGCTGTTGCACCATGGCCTCCAGCTCCTCTTGTTTGTTACCCATGCTGCATTGAACATGTAGTTCAGCTGGGCTACTGATTTCACCCCTAACTCAGGCCTACCACCCTTGTTCCTGCTTCCAGACAGCCCAGCTGCATCCTCCTTCAAACCTAGTTTAAAGCCTTCTCAATGAGTTAATTAATACCAATTTCCAATTTACTTTGTGCTTCTGTATTTGGATAGCCCAAATCTATAGTTTATCTTGGCTTCTCCCAGCTTCAGTATGAAGCTTTCTTACTTTGTTCACATCCTAAATGCAACCCCATTTGGTTTCTTCCAACTGCAAAAAGTGATCTTTTATGTTAAAGTTATTAGTATGACTGACCACATTTCTCATAATCTCATTTATAATTAGCAGTCATAGCAAAACAAAATTTCACACCATTGAGGCAGCTCATGCAATGGCACTGAAACCAATCAATGTTCATCTGACTTTCACTGGGTCCAGGAAAAGATGTGCTTGATCCCTATCCCTTCTGCAAGCAGTATCAGTTCAGTATCAGAACTGTGAAACCAGTATCACACACAGAAATGGCTAATGCACTTGAGAAGGGAAGGCATAATTTCTCTGCAATATGCTTAATCTTTCTCTCTATGAAGCTTCACATTCACAAGACAGTGATACAAAGGTTTAAACGGCTCCTGGTAAAGTTAATTAAAATACAGAAATATAATTACTAATATCTGAACTATGTGGCTTCATCTGGATTGTTAATGGCATGGGCACAAGGGCAGTGAGGCACAGAAGGGAAACCGATGGCCCACAACAGATCACGGGTCACATGTGGCTCATCAAACAGTTGATGTGAGCTTAAATTTGAAGTGTGGAAAAATACTGGAGGAACTTATTAAGTTAATCAGAGAGCAGCACACAGCTGACTGAAAACTTCCTGGAACATGCCAGCAGTGCTCCACCAACCTGGGAACAGCTATCCACTCAATTTATATCAGGTAGTTGTAACAGAGCTTCCAAACTTGGACTACAGAATAGGCAATGAGGAAAAAAACAGAGATGTTTTCAACCTCAACAGGTGTGACAAATGCTTTTGGAGCACATCCCAGATGTGTGACAAACTAGGGAAGAATCACTAGGTGAAAAATCTAGTGTATGACTAGAAAATAAGGACATCTAGAACACCTGAGCACCAGCCCACCCCAGATCCAGGCTGCCCAATGCAACAAGATCTTCACAAACTGGGAAAGCAATATGAAGAAAAATCTAGCTGACTGAGGTAGCTTGATTTCAGACAATGTTATCTAACCAGTTTTAAACTGAATTATTAAAGGAAAAAAAAAAAGTGGTCTAGGGAAATGGAAGAGTTCTGTAGACAGCATAGAGAGTTGCACAAATTCTAGAAATCCTAGCCTTTGCCTAGTGTAGGGAAAAAGTCGGGGTGAACAGAACCAGTGAGCACCTGCTTGCCATGTCCACCAGGAGAGGGCAACTGTCTGATTTTGCAAATTAATATTGCAAAGGAAGTTGGCAAAGAAATACCAATTCCTACCCCCTTCCCTCCCAGCCAAACTAAGGACAATTACAGGTAATTGCTGAACACACATACTTTAAACCCAGGTTAAACAGATGTCTCTTAACTTGAAGTGTTTTAGTGGAAGGGTTGCTAAACCAACCATTTAGTAAGGTCCTGGTGCCTTTACGGCTGCTTCAGTTACTGAAGGTACAAATAGTGACTATTTTTCAGATCCTCTGGAGAAAGAAAATCAAGAAGTTGGACAATACAACACAGCAGCAATAAACACAGTAATTAAATTCACGATCTCCTTCAGTGACATTCACAATGACAAGGCAGCAGACTGTATGCCTGCAATGGCATCTTCCTTCTTCCATCTACACAATTACACCACGACCACAGACTCCTAATTGGCAATGACCTGTTTCTTAAATAACTAATGCAAATTTAATGGCCAAATGCATCAAAATGCATGACTTTTTCAGAATCACTGAGAAATACCATTTTGTAGATGAGAGATCAAAATCATGCTATCTACTAAACAGAAGTTTCTCTGGTAACAAAGTTAAATATTTCCAAAACAATTCTCTCTAAATATGTGTAGTACAATTTCTTGGCGGTGTTTTCAAATTAGACAAAATAAGTACCAGTGCTACAGCTGGATACTGTTGTGCACAACACAGGGGATATAATATGGAAAAATAGAGTGTGTATATCAGTAACAGTAAAATAGGAATGATACTGCTGTGATTCGTCAACCTAAGATTTCTGACTAGCATTTACAGTGGGCTTGATGCTAAAACCCTCAGACCTTTCTTTGAAAAGTGTGTCTGAAATACTCTGAAGTATGCTTTTTATAAATTGCACATGTTAAAAAACACACTGCCCGTATAAGACCTTAAGGCAGAAAACTTCCAGTTACTGTAAAATCCAGCTAACACACATAAAACCATATCAAGAAGAACAAAAGTAGCAAAACATTTAGAAGTTTTCACTGATGCCACATTTGTGAGTGGGACATCTTAATTTTTTTTTAATAGTTTTTTTAAAAAAAATTGGTACATAAATGAGTATCACCTGCAGTGCTCCTGTTCTCTGAAGAATCAGGTTCTAGAAAGGTACCACCTGGCACCAAAAGAGCTCATGAAGCTTTGCACTGGTGTCTAAGTGGCTTGAAACATGGTAACCCAGCATGAGAACACGGCAGCTTCTGGACTATGCTCTAGTCCAGAACACAACCTCTTGTCCAGAATAATTCAGTCAATAATTCAGTCAAGTAAGTCACTAAATTTTGCATTATGTATTGCAAAAATGACCCACTTCAATGAGATTAAGAACAACTCCCTGAAATACTCCCAGAACCAAGAGAATTGGTCCAAGTGACACAATCACTCTCTCATTCTCCCTCCACCCACACTGAAGGATGTCCTTCCTTGTGGGCTAAAAATTCTGCATAGGGACCATGATCTACAGAAGATAAGAGCCAAAACACTAGGCATTGATCCAGCTTGTGGATCTAAACTAAATTCTACTGTAAGAATATAACTTCCCTCCCTAACAGGTGATACCAGGTACCTGTCCAGTAAAACAGTGAGGGTCATATTAATACTTCAGATAAACCACCCAGAGAAGCAAAGTGATCACTCTCAGATTCTCAAGACATTCAGATGGGTGAAATGTCCAAAACTAAATCTTACCAGGCTTATTATCAGAAAGCACTTCTAGACCTGAATGCAGCTGAAGGTCTTCCAAGATAAAAGTGCTTCAGCTGCTGACATATCACCTGGCAGCTGTCCATCCATCCTGTTCCTCCTCCCTTGGCAGGGAGGAACAATAGGAAAAGGAAACAACAATGCCTTTGATATAACACATCTGGAAAAATCTCCCTCTGGATACAGACTGGCATTCCAAATGACCACCCTGAATGGCAAAACCTTGCACGCTTTTGTGGGCAGAAAGATCAAAGCTGGATAAAAAAGAACAACAAAAAATGACTGTGTTTATTCAAGGTAATAGATAGTGAAAAAAGCTTCACTGGTTCACACCTTAAAAGGTGCTGGTCATCTGCTCAGACTGCCAGCCAGAGGAGGTTACTGAGAATGCAAAGCTTAAGATTTCTCTTGCTGCTGAAGTAACTAAAAATGTAAAATTATCTGACATTTCTTTAGCCAAAATCACCCCCCATTCAAGTATAACAAGTTAGCATCAAGATCCTTTCATCATCAGGCTACAAAAACTTGGGTTTGTTCCATATCCTTTTAAGGGTTAAAACCACCATAGTGTTGCCCTTACTGCTGCAAATGGCTCCCAATGGCAGATCACAGAGAGCAAAATCTGTTACAAGATAAACTATTTCTGAATAACCACTTTTTCGACAATGTAGATTTCCACGCAGAAAAACCATGGCATGTGTGAGAGAAGGGGCAGCAGATAATGAGATTTTGCTGATGTTTCATAATCAGAAGGACAGTCAGGCACAAGTGAGAGAGAGCACTTGATTCTCTTGTAAGGGCAAGATGTGATGCACAGGTTGGTCTGTCTGCTACCACTACCCTGCATCAATGCTTGTCTGTGTCCTTTTCCTGCTCTCAGTCCCTCAGGAGCTGCTCCAGTCCTATCTGTCTGGCCTGAGCAGCCCAATACGTCACCCTGTCTACCAGCAACAAAAGTGCAGCATATCCTGAAATCAGGGCACGCGGTCAAACATGCCCAGTCAGGAGGCGCGCTTGTCTGAAGGGAATAGGGTTACCAGGCCACAGATTTCAGAATCTAGGTGGTAGGGATGATCCATTATTCCTCAAAGAAAGAAAAAGCAGGTGAGTATCTCTCATCACTTCCCTCTCAGCATAATGGTATCACCTTCCACCAGGCTCAGACACTGGCAGAAGCAGCGTGTAATGTATATGGCTGTTGCCAAAATACATCACAGGGCTGTACAGCAATTGTGCTTGCTGCAGCAGCCCATCTGCTCTGTTCCCTCCGTAGCACAGTAACAGACATGCTATGCCCACGCTGCTGCGGAGCTTACCAGGGCATGGCAGCCCCAGCCATGCTGACAACCTCACCCTGCCCACAGAATTAAACCAGCTGAGGAATGGGCATTTCTCCTCCTTTTACAGCAAGCGGCATACATAAAAATACATTAGAAGACTGACACAGATGAAAGGAAAACCTAAAATGTGTCTATTGATGATGTGCGGCATCTATGATGTCATGCACGTATAGCATTATACAGGCAATTCTGCTTAAGTGTTCATTTCCTACACAATCTGTTTAATTTAGCTGCACTGAATGACATGAATATTGTAATCTAGCATCAAGCACTGCCTCCCATTCACTCCCCACACAGCTACAAACACAGAACATTCACACAACTAGTGCTCTGGTACTGTACATGACTGAACACAAAACACATTCACGACAACCAGCAATCCTCCCCCAGCCCAGGCACACAAGCCAGCCCTTAGACTTAGCACCTACAGAACGCACACAAAGAACATACCCCACAAACAACATCTCTACCATCTCCCTCCAGTAAATCCCCTCAAGTTCAAGCAGAGGTGACGGAGAAGGCAGCACAGGCAAGCAGCAGCCCCATCCCTCAGCACCCCACCATCAGCTCCATCATGCTGACAGAATTATACATGCTACTGTGAGGAATATAAAACATCCCACCACTGCAGACAGATGTTGGCACATACACACATGCACATTCCTTCCTGCACTGCTATTTACCCCAGAAAAACACCTCCCCAAAATTTGGCTAACCTGTGTGTCAAATCCATTTTCTACCGAGCTACTCTTCCTTGCTGGGAGGCCATCTCCTGTGTTTTCTTGTCCATTGGAAGATTTGAGAGGAATCTGGCTGGAATACAATGGCTTCGTTACCTCCACCTTGCTCCCAAACTTCAGGTAACAGGGCTGTGGGATGGTCCTGGCCGTTGGGACATGAAGGATTGGAGCAGCGCTGTGTACGGGTTTAGGTAGTCCCGATTTCATTTTGGAGGCCACCAGGATGGCTGGCATTTTCTCTTTCTGCTTTCCTAACACGTTTCTGTCAGCAGCAGCAACAGCAGACAGCAGGCAGGGAGAGAGAAAATGACACGTTGGGGAAGCTGTTCTACTCTAAAGCAGCCTGGCTACTGCAGAGATCTCCAGAATCAGCTTAGATTTTAAAATCAACAATAAATCCAATTTTAAAAAAAACTTTAAAAAGGGAAAGGAAAAAAGAAAAAAAGAGAGAAAACCACACCAGTTTCAGTCTAAAATATCTCCCAGCTTTATGCCAGCCTTCCACCTGTTTCCTCTGATCTTATTTTCAGTTCTTTACTACTGTCCTCTTTCGTATTTCTGCTATGTAACTTGCTCCTTCCTTTCTCTGACTCCTGCAATTTTCTTGCCTGGAAATGAGAGACTTTCACTCCATTATCTTGTCACTGCATCTCCAGAATGAGGCAGCCTTTGGGGAAAGAAAAAAAAAAAAAAAAAAAAAGAACCTGCTGCATATGCTTCCCCTTCCGTACACACTAGAGTGAGCGAGCAGGATTTCCAGTTTAAGATGTCTTTCTTCGGTCTTAGCCAAGAAGCAGATGTAGCTCAGTGTGTTAATGACTGATGCCCTTGGATACAAGCCTTAGAGACTCAAGCCTCTTAAGCCTAAATAGCTGTGAACAGGACAACGATGCCGGAGCAGAAGGAGAAATGTCCACTGACAGCGATTTTTAAATCAAAATATGCCAGTGGCCACAAAATTTCCCGGCTCCCCCAGTGCTAAGCATAAAAACCTGGAGGGGGGTGAGGAAAAAGAAAAATTAAAAAGAAAAGCGATTCAGCTGCGAGAGGGAAGAGAAAACAGCCGGCAGCTCACGTTCCCTCCCGCAGTGGAGCGGGCTCCCGCCCGGCGCTGCTCGGCGCATCCCGGGGGGGCCGGGACCAGCCGGGCGGGAGGCGGCGGCTGCCCGACTCCGAGTGGGCAGGGCGGGCCCTGGATTGGTCCTACCCGCTCCGAGCAGGAACAAAAAAAATAAAAAAATAACCAAGAAATCGCTCCCTCTCTCCGCAGGGGGAGGAGCGGCCTCGGCTCCCGCGGCGGGTACAGGGGCCTGGAGGGATGCTCCGGGGGCGCGGCACGGAGGGAGCCGTGAACCGGTTTTTTTTGAAATTTGAAAAAAAAAAAAAATTTCAAATCAAAACACCTGGAGGTGACTCATTGTTCGTGGCTCTTCGGGAAAAACTCCCGCTGCCAGCAAAAACAGGAATTTGAATAAGCAGAGTGAGTAATCCGGCCCTATTATAGCAACACTTGGCTTTGGGGAGGCTTTCAGTGTCGCGGGTTCCTCCTCACGCTGCTCGCTGGATGCCAGGATCCATTACAACCCTCGGATCCCTCATTCCTGTTCATCCTGACACATTTCAGTGCATATATTCCTCTTCCTGCGCACACCTGCACCATCCTAGATAGTGCAAGATTATCAGTGTGCGAATCAAGGCACCAAGCGATGCCTTCAGACTGCATGGAGTGGGCTCATCACCAGGACATACAGTGCCCAGTTTTCAGCTGGTCTGTAAAGGCAAGCAAAGGCTTTGACTTAGCCCTCACTACAAGAAAGACATTGAGGGGCTGGAGTGAGTCCAGACAAGAGAATGAAGCTGGGAATGGAGCACAAGTCTGATGAGAAGCAGCTGGGGGGGGGCTCAGCATGGAGAAAATAATGCTCAGGGAGGACCCTCTGGCTCTCTGCAACTCCCTGGGAGGAGACTGTAGTCAGGTCGGAGCTGGGCTCTGCTCCCAAGCCACAAGTGACAGGAGGAGAGGAAATGGCCTCAAGTTGTGCTCAGGGAGATTCAGATTGGGTATTAGAAAAAATTCCTTCACTGGAAAGATTGCCAGGCATTGGAACAGGCTGCTCAGGGATGTGTTCACAAAACACATGGATATGGTACTTGGGGACATGGTTTAGTTGTAGTCCAGCAGTGCTGGATTAACAGTTTGATTTGATGATCTTGGAGGTCTTTTCCAACCTTAACTATTCTATGATTATAGAATAGTTATAAGGATTATAGGAGGATGCCTCAGATTAATATTCACAAAACCAACATGAGACATGGAAGGAAAAGGTGCATTTAAATCAAATCATCATCACAGTTCCAGTTAATTGCTTTATTTCCATAGTAGGGCCTCTTCCTTCAGCTCCTTATTCCCACCTCATCCACTCCCCAAATACTGAACCCCTAAATCGCTGACTGGGTGGCAAGGACAAGAGTGATCCCAGCAAGTAGAGAGTGGCTTGGTTTGGAAGGGATCTTAAAGATTAAAACTTCCAAACCCCCTGCCACGGGCAGGAACACCTTCCAGTAGTCCAGGTTGCTGAAAGCCTCATCCAACCAAGCCTTGAACACTTCAGGGATGGGGCATCCAGAGAAGCAATGAACCTACACTTGAAATATTTGAAATACATGCTGGGTAAAGCGACTCAGCAGGACAGAGGAACCCCAACCCCATTGCTCCTGCCCCATCCAGGCTGCGAGCAGTGCTTGGGGAAGGGAAGGCTCAGTCATGCTCAATCACTCATGAGAAGGGGAGCTGGGACCTGCCTATTTAACACCTAGTCTTTTGAGGAAGTTTTTAATGTGCAAACCTCAGGTTTTTAGATCTGAGACTCTTTCAGACAGAAAAATGAGGCATTTCTTAGATTGTATTATAAGTGTCTCCAGGATGAAGACAGCATTGCTGGATCTTTCTGCATATGTAATCTTCAATGACTTACCCAAGGTTACACAGTGTCTAAGTGGCAGAGCTAAAAACTTAAGTCAAAAATTGTGTTCTGCTTATTAGCAAGTACTATTCTTCCTCAGCATTGCAGTGTAAAAGGTAATTCAAGTTCCCGCGGTACACATAAAGCTCACATGTTGAGTTCTGGCTGTTGCTGGGATTTTTCAGCACATTTGCTTTCACATGTACTAGTTCTGCAGGCTGTTTTCTGGTAACTACAAAGGGGTAAATTTTATGGTAGCTGGTTTTTTTTAAGTAACTGCTTCCACCTCAGTCTCTTTATCTACCAATTCCAGATGGGAAAGCACACATCTCTCTTCATCCGTCTCACCAAGACAAAACTTCTAATGTTCTGTCATAACCATGCACAATGTCAGCTTAAACAGAGCTATATAGAACATTTCAGTACCCTGCAATTTGATAAAGAATGTAAATTTACCATCTGAGAGGACTAGTAGTCCTTGGAGCAGAAATATGTCAAATTCTCCAACACCACTTCCATCGTTCTATGCCGAGAACTCAGCCCTGATGTCTAAGAGAAGGTTGGGCTCCAGCATGGACATCCTGAAAAAGATCCAGACCTGACAACAAGGCTAATTTTAGGTCTGTAATAAAATATAGTCATATTTAAAAGCTTTATGTTCTGTTCTTCACTTAGATGTTTTATGAGGTTCAGGCCACCAATCCCTTCTGCACCCAACTTGCCAGTTTTTGTTGTTCTGTTTTCCTCCTGGAAAACTGGCTAGGGTGCAGGATACCAAAACAGTCAAAAAGTTAATCTGACCGAAGTAAAAGGATTCCTTTCATTGCTCCCTTAGCAGTTATAGAATCTGCTCCTTTGAAGATGGAGGATTGAATATTCCACAGTTTCTCTGAACACTTAAAGGAATCTTATTGATTTCTCAGTGTGTAGTCCTGCCTACTGAAGATGATTTCTTCTGAATATACTCAGTCTGTGATCCTGACAAATCAGGATTTTTTGTCAAATTTTGTCAAATCAGTGAAATGGACACATTCTACATCAAACCTTAATGTGAATTCCTGATAACACATTTGAAGACCTAGAATTACTGCTTCTATCATGGATTCATTTTGCATCTAAGAATTCCTTGTCATCTAAACCCTGGGAGAGTTTTTATGTTATACATATTTTGCTTTATATATTTAAACAGCACAGCATAATGGCATTGAAATGCAAGCTGCTGTATCCAATGGCAGTGCAGTCACACCATGAGATCATAAATTACATCACATTACAGGTTTTATCTGCAAAGACTGGCAACATCAATTTTGGTCTGTCTTTGGAAGTGATTAGTTTTTGGGTTGTCTGGATTTTTTGTTTTGTTTTGGTTTTGGGTTGTTTTTGTCGTTGTTATTGTTTAATAAATTTATTTGTATCTGTTTTTAAGGCTAGGATTTTTAAAAGAAACTACTTTGTCAGTGTCGGACATGACATGATTCACACAGATGCAGCTCAAAGTGAGATGAAAAAAGAAGAGAAGTTTATTTGTTCTTTCAGTATTTATAGGTTTTCGACAACTACCACGGATTGGATAGTCAGGTTACCACCTTCCCAGCCACACTGGCCATGAGACGTCCATCAAAAGGCATATCTTTAATGGAATGTATAAACACCTATGTTTATAGTTACTTTCCTGGGAAAGTGGCTAGAAATTATGAAAACAATATCAAAAGGCCTGATTCTCAGGGCAACACTACTTTTCTTGGATAGTCAAAAGGATCTGGGAACCTCTCTCATATCTTTTTTGAAAGACCCAACCAGTTTTCACTTCCCCGTTTTGAATCATCCAAGTTTCTGTGTCTAAGCTAGGAGTAAGTAACCTTGAAAAGGAGGCAAATTATCTAAACAAAATACAAGAGCTTCATTCATTCCCAGAAATGTTGGGTAAGCCTCTGACTAGAAGAAATTCCCTTGCAGCTTTAAGTCTGATGAGTATCTTTGCCTGAATAGCCACAACATCCCCTCCTTATCTGCCTGTAGTCCAGGGAGCATCCACCACTCCCCAAATGGGGGAATATAGAAGGAAAAATGCTATAAACAAGCACTTTACTTCCCTGTTAGGAAAAAAAAACCAAAAAACAAAAAAAACAAACAAAAACCCCAAAAACAAACAAAAAACACAAAAAAACACCCCACAATGAAACCACAATAAACCCTATTGATTTGGCTTACACAGCTGATTTTGAAGCTCAGAGAGTATCACTGCTTTGGACTCAAGCTGTGGCTGCTCAGCAGCATAAGTGTCAACTCAAGTACCAAGACTCTGGTGTTGAGAACTGGCTTAATACTCTCAAAATTTTAGTGAACAGACTCATGTGAACTCAAGAATTTAACACATCAGAGGAAACTATTTGAATGTCCTGTAGCTCAAGAGCTTGTAGGCAAGTCAGCACATTGCCCAAAACAAAGCCAGTAAACAGAACAAAAGCCCAGGGTTGACTGCTCTTGAACAGATTATCTTCATGAATGAGATGAATGTTTCTGGAACAGTAAAACCATTGAAGCTGCCTCCACAGCTCACACATTATCAATTAACAACAAAACAGGGTCTCTATACCCAAGTGGAAAGAAAATGCCTGTATGAATTGCATGTGGGTATTGCAAGTAAAATTAAAAGCTTGATGAAATGTAGCAAAAGATCACTGAATCAGACCTTCCTTTCAACTTGTGGTTAATATTCAATGAAGCCAAATGTTACATTAACCTAAATGGAAAAACTATGTAGAATTATGCTATCAATTAGAGCACCTCATTAGCTGGTCTGGTGATTCAGAATTGATGGAACTGAACCCAAGGCTTGTAAATACCTTGATCAATGCTATCCTCAGCTTTTAGGCATTAAGGATGTATCTGCAATCTCTCAGAAAAATTGTTTCAAGCTGAGGTGAACATCCCTAAAATGTCACCACAGAGTGTCACAATCAGAAGGTTTAATTGTATTCTCAAACCCATTCTCATCAAGCTTTACTGCTGCTAGTCAGCTGTCCTACAGATTGTGGCCATGTTCAGCCTTGGCACAGCTCTATCAACTTAAGTGAAGTTATGACAGGAATAAATATAGATCTATTTTTGGTACTGCAGGCATTTTGCACATTCACATCCATCTTTTGTCCCTGATCAATATCAAATATGGAAAAGCCTGATCCCATTTGTGCATTCATGTTACCATTCTATGAAAGAACCTGTAAGGGTGTAGAGAAGTAAAGGCGTAAACCCCATAATTTTTTCTTGTGTTCCCCCAAGAGGAATGGTAGAGATTAGAAAGAGGAATGTGGATAGAAGCATTATATAATTTGGCATTCTCTCACCACAGCAATTATAATCTGTACATATGAGCCCTTTATATAGAGCACTGAGGAGGAAACCTTGGTTCTGTTCCCAGTTCTTTTGACAGAAATCTTGTCTGCATTACACTAATTCTGATCTAAAATTCCATTTGTAATCCCCTGACATGCTTCTAATTCTCACTGGGTTTAATTCCACTTCATTTTATAATGGTGTAAAATTTTAAAAAATATACAAGCCAAGTTCCACCTGGACAAGAACATCTATTCTACTCATTTTCAGAAAATACACAGGAAATTTCACTGGCCACACTAATGATACAAGCAGATGCTCTTGCATGGTGACAGAAAATGGCACCATTTAAAATTAGCATCTTCTGAACAATGCTCACATTTAATCCCATTTCTGTACCAAAGCGCTTCATGGTTTTGTAATGTAAGCCTGCAACAGTGGTTCACTCAATAGCTTCATAAGTTTCTATTGTCACAGCAAATGCACACTCACAGCTTTGAATTCACTATGCTCCCATTGCTTTGAGATTTGTAGCCATATCAGTTTCTCACAATCTAATAAAAACTGGGCTTAGATGTCTTGAGACACACGCTGATAGGGGTTCTGTGATAGGCTTTGGGAAGGTCCATCTCTCTGACTTTGCATGTAAAGTTCATTCCTCAAATTCATCCAGAAGAGGACTGAAAGGGATGAGGAATGCAAAAGCTTATTAGAATTAATGCTTTCTGTGGTGGTGTAAGATTTAGATGCTTACTGTTTGTCTATGCCATGGTCACAGCAGTGACCATGGTGTAAAGCATATACACATGAATAAACTTTATGATCCTAACAGAGGAGCTCTGTCAGGCCAGCCTATAGCTCACCTCAACTTGTACATCTCTGTGTCTGCGACCATAAAAATGGACATTATCTCTCCATGCCACTAATAGCACCTGGAATTAATACTGCAATGCAATTTTGGAAAGAGACTTGCAGATCATGTCTTCCCGACAGAGATGTACATCTGGGTATTCTTAATCTATTAATCATGTGCCCTTTGTTTCCACAAAGTTAATGGTACTAGCTCCTGTATTATTTTATGCCTGACTTGACATTGCCTATGGCTTCACGTGTTTGGAAAAGCAAACAAAACATCTGTGAATAATAAGAATATCACAGAAGAAGGGTGATGACGATGATAATGATATATATAACACAAACTACTCTTGACTTTAAGAACCGTCAAGTTAAGATGAAATATGACAGAGAGGACCTAAAAAAATGCTCTCTTCCCTCTGCTGATAATCTCTCTACCTTCTTGAGAAGTGGCATGTTAAAAATAGCCACCACTTACAAGGTAACAACCTCACATCATCAGGTAGTCACCTTCTGTAACCTTGCCAGCATGTTTCAAATGCACCTGCTCCATCATCTGGAAGAGTTGTCAGAGCCTAAAGGCAAAAACCATCTGAGAAACGGATCAGAAGAAAAGGCTGTTTTTCAAAGCCTTTTTACAACTGGATCTGCTTAAGCATTCCAACCCAGCCTCAGCTGCCATCAGTCAGTCTCTCCCACATCAGCAGTTCTGAACAAACACAAATTGGCCAGATTATCATTAAGCAACTTCAGCTATTTTGTAAAGAGCAAAGTATCACTATTCAAACTAAGTGGCAAGAACCAGATTTTCACTTGCCCTAAATCCAAGTAGTTTCTCTACAGCCAACATCAGAATTTGTCTTCCAAATTCAAAGTACTCAGGAAAATCTTCTTTACAGAATGATCCAATCTTATCACATGCTCACACTATCTCCATTCCCTCCAGTATGCATTTTCTATCAATTTGTATTAAAAAAATCCTCTTGCCTACTGAGCCCAAGCATCAAGTTCAGCTAGTGCTGCACAGTCCAGTTCTGGAGCCATGAGAGAAGAGCTTGTGGTGCTCACCAACTGCCAGCTGATATCAGGGACTGATGAAAATCCTACACTTCCAGTTTTTGCCAAGTACACTTCACAACCCAAGCCTGCAGGCAGTCACTCTTCCCTAGAATCCAAAAAACCCCGGAGCATTTCCACAGGGCAACCATTCAGCAGCACTTCTCTGCTGGAAGTCACCCGCAATGCACCATATAATGGCACTAACTGCAGTGTTACAAACACCAGCTATTTCTGAACATGCTGCCAGAAAAAAATAATATACAAACCTAGATTGTTCACAGTGGTATCAAAGGAAACACATAAAGTACTTAACATCATGCCCTGAAATGAACATTGCCCACCTTCCACAGCTCCTTTAAAGAAAGATTTGTCATGAGTTGATGTTTATGGAAAATAAAAGCACACCCTAGTCAGCTAAATTTTGGGATAATGGTTCTACTGAAATTCTTAAATCAAAAAGTTCAGTGAAATTTCTTCAGATTTACACAGACATAAGTCAACTATCAACCCAACAGCAATGACCATTCTTGAGAGTCAACATCCTCAAAACCAATCCCCATCCCCACTGTGATGATCTAGCAAGGGAATTTGATGAGGATTACCTAACCCATAAACTAGGGGGAGGAATGGCAAAAAATAGTAATTCCTTTTATTTTTAAAAACCACATGTCCATTTGAGAGAGAGGACAGCAAAAAGTAATAATTCCTTTTATTTTTAAAAACCACATGTCCATTTGAGGGAGAGGTTTACTTGTGTTGCACTATATTGGGAATGGCGAAAGTAACGACACAGACTCTCTTGTGGTTGTACAGGAGAGCAAGTTTTATTATTCCTGATCTCCATTTATAGACAGGTCTGAGAAGGTCCAAGAGGTAAAACTCTCATTGGTCATTAAACCAACACATCACCATCATTGGATAATTGGGTACTACACCCTTTGACTATTTCTTGCAAGTAAACAACAAGGATCCAAACAATACCTGCAGAGGTTGTTTTTCTTCTCCAAGGACTGTTTGGATTCCTCCTTATGATTTCTCAGGCCAGAGTGAGAACCTTGTGTGACTTAGTTTCACACAGGCTCTGTGCTCCCTGCCTGCTTTCAGCATCCATATACTTGCACCTGCCAAACATCACACCCAATTTTAAACCAGAAAGCTTAAATGATTACTTTGCAAGGAAATGTACAGAAAACAATTATTTAATCTCTCCATTAACCTAACACAGAATAGTCAAATCTAAAGTGCTGCAGGGCCACTGCGCAGCCTCACGCATGGCAGGATCAAGCTTCCCTTCTTGAATTTCTTTATATTTCCTTTGTCCTCCCATTCTCCTATTATCAAACTGATAACTAACCCTCCTGTGCTGTTCTAACACTGATTTTTTCAAGCATTTTTAATATCCACCACCCAAAACTGACATCAAAACCTACTCATGAATGCTGTCCTAATATTTTGTTTCCTACCAAATCAAAGGAGGTTCCCACTGTAATGATTAATGATATGTTTGTTGCCTTAAACAGCTTTGATATTTCAACATTTAATCAATTTTATTTTTTTAAGTGACAGGTGTGCTGCCACCCTGAGTTTTACCCATGATGCTGCACTGAACTCAATGGTTTACAGTTATGGTATGAAGACCTAACAGCCTTGCATTTATTTTACACACCCCACATATGATTTTTAATAACACTGCTTTCCCTATCTGGAATATTTTTTGGAAGGTATCAGTGTCAAAACAGCCCATGGCCATATTAAAGATCTGGCTGATGTTTATCACTGGACAACAAACAACACACTGAGGACATAGCACTGAGAGAGAAATTTTCAGAATTTTATATTTCCTGTGGAAATTTTAGTAGCAAGAACACTGTAACACACAACCTTTTTTCAAATAAATGGCACACAGATGATAGAATGATTTTCTGTGTTTTGAGATATAATCACCTCCTGTATGAGAATTAACATGAGCTTTGTTTATTCCAGTGGTAAAACAACCTGTATTCAAGCTTGCCCAGCTGTCTAGAAACTCAACTGATTCCACTGTAAAAGCAGGTGTAGTCAATCATTCCTGTCACAACATTAGTACATTACTGGCTGTTGGCAAGTGGGTCAGCTCATCACAGCACTTCTCAGCTGCTCTGTTTCCTTCCATCCTGGTTGGCACATGAAACAACGCCACTACAGCTGCTGAATTTCAAAAGGCATCCATCTGTTTAACTTCCTAAAATGACTTTAAAGTGTGGGATACAACAAACACATCTGCTACCCTCAGCATGTTTTAAAAGATCATCTGGAAATTAACTGGGAAATTATAAATCTTTTTAGATGGTGATCCACAGTGAAGTTCCAATACACGTGTAACATCTGTTCCACCTTCAATTATAGCTCAAAGCTTTGCATCTCTGGCTTTCTGAAGAACCAAGGCAAACTTTAGTTGTAACCAGCTCTGTATCTCCTTATCTCACTATTAGTCTGTTCAGGATCACATCACTGGGCATCCATCTATATACAATTTTGTCACTCCTGAAAGGCTTGACTGGATAAACTTTGAGCACTGTGGTCTGATCTCATAGTTGACCCTGCTCTGATTAAGTTAGACTGAAGACCTTCTGAAGGCCCTTCAATCTGAATTAGCCCAACTATTCCCAAACACAATTAAAGAGAAAAAATAAAAAATACCATTAGTATCTACTGGAAGAACCCAAAGTAGAAACCAGCTATGAACAATAACCTGGTCCATCAGGAGAAAGTGCTTAGGCAGGACGGCCAGCAGAAGATACCAGCAGATCAGATTTTAGGAGGAAAACATTAGCACATGTTTAAGTGTGATCTTCCTTTCAGTTCTTCTCTCACATCTCTCACAAACACAAATGTATTATCACTTTGAATTATGTGAACAGAAGCTTACATCTAGGATTTGCAATTTACATTAACCCAACCTGCATTAAGAGTGATTTCAACACCAAAAGCAAACCACCATGCATGTTTTTACCCTAAGGTACAACATATGTGTAACCTGCAGCACCAGGACATCTCAGTAAGTTCCTTGGCTACCTGCTGCATTCTCAGCAGACTCTTCAGGCATCCAAATTTACATCTGCAGAGCGCAGGCAGAGCTGGTGTAACATGACCCAGGAGAGATGTGCATCTTCCACAGGTCTGTGGACACCAGAAAGGCTAGCAGTAAACCATGAGAAATCCCATACAAGGAGCTGCCATATCCACTGCGGAGGTGAGAGGAATTTACAAGGACACAGAAGAAAAGCAGCCCTGGGGAATATTTTAACACCAAACTGGGAACCAGGTGAGGTACCCTGGCTAAGGGCTTGTGAACTACAGGCCAAGGCAGACCTTCAGTAACAGGAACTAATATTTGAAACTCAGTATTAGAGCAAAACCTCTGAAGTGCAGAACTTTGCAGCAGTGCTAACACTGTTCTGCATGTATACAAATGAGAAACCAAATTTTCTGTGCTGTAAATAGCTTGTGCAATTAATAGCAGTTAGCTGTTCCTGTCTTTTTCGAATTACAGACTCAGAAAAAAAGGGCATATTAAGTTACCTCATGCAATTCTGGACCACCAACTGTTAGAAGTGCAATTTGAGGATGAGGATTAGCTACTGCTAATTATCAAAATTAAAACCTGAAATAGCAATGTTTACTTTTAAAAATGAGATGATTTCCTGTAGCAGGCATAACTTTCCACTACTCTCCCCTGCCAACAGTTATCACTTTTGTCAGAGATTTCTGGACTGAAACTTTGAACACAGAAATGCCATCACCCAGAAAACCTTTCAAAACATTTTGGGTCTCCATTTTGGGTCTTTCAAAACAAAGCCATTTATTTACCCTTGGCTATTTACCTTTTAGCTTCTCTGCACAGACACAAAATATTTGTGTTCCTATTTTGTCTTTTCTTTTACATATTCAGACAGCTGCAGACATTTCCAAAATCATCGTGTTTCCACCATGATGTTAGGAAAAATTTCCCCTGGACATCTCTGTACTGTTAGTACAACAATAAAAAAATTACAGCTGTGTATGCATATGTATGTGTGCACACACACATGTATTGTGAGCTGAATGAAAATGTGTCTAATTTGACCTGAGAAAACCAGAACAGCACATTGACATAAACAGGAAAAGTTTGGCACTATTTGCAGCACAGCATTACCAATTGCTGTCTCTCTTACCCTGTGCTGAACAAGCATTTCCAACTCAAAGGAATAATTAGCATGCCGCAAAAAAATCAGAGCACTTGCAAATACCAAAGCTTTAACTTGGCATTAGCAAAGAGCAATGAGAATTCATCACTGTAAGCCCACAAGGAGCACTTGCTGCCCAAATACACTGGGGCAGGCAGGTCTGTGCCTTCACCACCCATGTCTGCTGTGTTTCACAGCTGCAGGATCAAGTTCAGGGATGTTATGGATTCTGGTGACCGACATGGGACTCAACGAGACGGGTCTCTGGTTAAGCTCAGGAAACCATTTATTCAACACAGGAACAAACTCAGTTTAAATCCAGAGACAGAGAGCCCAGAACAGAGGCAGGGTGGGGGTTTTATGGGACAGAGCCAGGGTGACATTTAAGGCCGGGGTATAATAGGAACAGAGCAAGGCAGAAACCCCAGGGGCACAGAACCAATCACAACACCCTGGGCTGCCACCACACGAGGGGTCCGGGGTGGGGAACTCTTCCTGGGCTCACAGGGCACATCCCCCGAGGCAGAGGGTGGAATTTATTTTTCCCAGGCTTTAGAGTCACGCCTCTCACTTTAACAATGCTTATCTAAAACTAAATCTTTGCCTCCCTGGACAGGGGCACTCCACACACATCGATCATAGAAAACTGAAACTTCATTAGGAAATAATTAAATAGCACATGTCATTTTTCTAAACACCATTATCAAATTTTTAAAACCCACTGAGAGACCCCTCACTCCAATATCTCATTCTTAGCTGCTGATCATTTTGTCCAATTTTAACACTCTTGTATGAAGCACACAGTGCCAGTGACTGCCTCAGGCTGGAAATTTTGGAATGCTTTAGCCAAAATGCCAGAACTAAGGTAGAACCGTATGTCATTCACTCAGCCACACCCAAAAAGCACCAATGACCTTTGCTTCAACAGCTCAGGCACAGGTCCAGAGCTTTGAACAAGGAATTTGGGATTGGGCAAGGTAGTTATGTTTGTTCCAGAATAAAGTTTAACATGCGTTTTCTAAAAAACACACACAAGACAGCTGATTTTAAAATCATTTTATACATGCTTAAGAATGCTTAAATTCAGCAGTTGAGGTCTGCTGAGTCTGTGCTACTGAGCACTACACTGCTCCCGCAAATGAGGGACAAAGCCCATAGCTGAACTGAGCACTCCCCAGTCCAGGGGAACCAGAAGAAATAAAAAGAGGATTCTAAGCAGCAGGGAGGATAACAAGACTCGAAGAGAAAACCTGTATGTGGGACTGAGAGCACGGATTATGGAAGGACATGGAGATGGAAGCTGGTTCTAAAGAGGAGGGTGTGAAGAGTAGAGCCAAAGATGGGAACAGGACTGGGCTGAACACCCAGAAATAAAGAGAGAGAGGATTAGGACATGGAAGTTCTGAACCTGTAAAACACTACCCAGTGCATGCCCCAAAATCAGGTTCACATTTCATGTATGAAGTTAGTAAAATACTTATTTTAACTTTCCCAGTGTTTCAGGCCTGTATTTATGTAACAGAGATTACAGCATCCCCATAACCCAATAAACACCATCCACAGATCAGGTGATGGCACTTTACTGCCAATACAGTATTTGGATATTAAACTTATCAGCACTATGCACTGGGAAGCACACACCAGGAAAAATCCATGAGAGTGTCAGGAGGGAAGAAAAACACAAATTTTGCCATTAGGGAGGAATTTAGTTAAGTATAGTAAATAAAGCTGAGAGTCTCACATACCACATACTGTTCTTTCTTAATTAAACATACTGTTAAATAACTGGTTGCTAACTTGCTGCTCTGTAAGGCCAGCATTGGAAAAAGCAGTGTATAATAATGCCCTTAAAACTGAATCATCATGACAAATAGTCTTTATGTCAGAAAATGTAAAAAGCAAGTATCTGGGATATTTTGTATTTGGCATTTCCTATACTTTTGGTCCTTAACCTTTGTATTTCAGCAACCCTAATATTCTTTTACACTTCATTTGTTCAAAAAGTTTAATATTTCCAGTTTCACAGTGTATATTGGATGGTATATCAAAGAATTTCAGACTCTTGCACAGAAGATTTTACAATTACTATTATACGGTGACATCCTGGGAAATCAGTATATGTGCACACAGCCCATACACCCCATCCCCATGCTCCACACAAACACCCCTGCAGCCTGTCCCAACAGTTTTGGCACAGACAAGATCACAAAATATCCTGAGCTGGAATGGACCCAACAAGGACCACTGAAGTTCAACATCCCACCACAAGCACAGCAGCAATTGCAAGGTCATCTCTACACAGTGATGCTGGGATGAGTCCCACACAACTCTCTCTTCAGGGAAGGAACAGGCACAAGACCAGCTCTGCCTGCTATCATCTGAAGAGTTCGAGAACACATTATCAGCACAGCCAAGATCACCCACCCCTCAGTGCTGCAGAGGCAGCAGCTGCGCCGGGTGTACTCCAGCACCCATCGCACCCTTCTGTACAGCTTCTGTCCCTCTGCTGACAGCCTGGCGTGCAATGTCACCTGCAAATGGCTCACCAAGCCTCTGCCCCAGTCCCCACGGCAGCCAGGCCCGCTCCACATGACAGCCTGGCACCTTGTCAGCCAGGCTTGGCAGGCAAGGCTGGAGCAGGCTCCCTGGATAGTGAGCAGGTGGGGGGGACAAATAGCAGATGGCTGTTCATATCTCCACAACAATTTAATCACGGAAATCGTGAGGCCACTGACGTGCTCCACACCACCTCCAGTGCCGCGCTGCAAGGTGAGCAAGCTGATCTTTCCCAAGGGCAGCCCTTGTGACCAGCCAGGAAGTGTTTGAAGTGTAGTCAGGACGCAAGCCACACTTACTCAACTTGAACTTCCTAACAGGAACAGAGCACAACAGATCTGACCAGTTCAAGCAAAAAGGAAAAGTGCTTGTACTGCAGGAGAGTTGTGACCCTGGAAGTCAAGGATATGAGATAAGTGCCCAGTGCCACTGCCGAGCTCCCGTGCAAATGTAGGTGAGCTGGCCTGACAGCTTGGCAAACACCTCAAATCAGGCTGCCCAAAATAGAAACAAGTAAAATTATTTGCTGCTTTGGAAATGTATTTCTTCGTTTTCTCGTTATGAACTGTAAAACCAGATAAAAAAGTCTGTACATTGTCCAGGGCAATGTGACAGCTCTGTTAACAGAAGTACCTCAGAAACTGAGATATTACCAGATAGATACTTAATTTAAGCATGGGAACATTCTCCACCTGTGTAATTAATGCTGATCTATATTTGTGTGACCCAAAGCCAGGTTCCTCTGCACTAAAGGGGATGTGGGGATGCCACAGCTGATATGTGGGCAGATCCAACAGGAAGGCAAAGGCAGCAACTGCACCCCTAGTAAAGAACAAAGAACAAAGACTATTAAGTGTGTTGTCTTTTCCCAGCCTTGATTGAAATTAGTAAACAAACAAAGTTTATATTGGTTGTGTTTTGCTAAGTTGGTCAGAGCATGCTCTTGATAACACCAAGGTTGTGGGTTCAATCCCTGGATGGCCCATTCACTTAAGGATTTAACTCAATGATCCTTGTGAATCCCTTCCAATTCAGAATATTCTGTGAATCTGTGTTTTTAGCTCCTTAGCAAGACAAAACTAAAAACCCCACTGCACAATAGTTGATTTTACATATCCTGAAGGGTACAGCTAACATCCAGGTGAGACTACAGACTTGGGCTCTTTGGCATATCCTGAGGACTTACACACATGGATGCAGCAGCAGATAAAGAAAACAGCTGTAATTATTCCCAAACATGTATAAATCACAACAAGGGAGCAGTTGGAAGCAGGAATAGAGAGCCAAAGTTTGACAAATGGAAAAGACAAAACCACTGGAAAAAACATTTTTGGATGTATAAGCAAGCTAATGAAGAGTAGAAATAAATAAAGTATAACAGATAGGTTATATATAAAAATATCTGTAAAGCAATCTAAAATAACAGTTTTCTCTTTTGATGTTACTATCTGAGTTCATGTTTATGGCACTACCAAGCCTCAAACAAATAAGATGAAAAGTGGGGAGGGTTATGCTGATAACATTGTTAGGGAAGGAAGGAAGAAATAAAGGAAGGTAGTGTTTATCTTTCCTTTTACTCTCAGTATTTTGATTCCCTGTCCCATAAACAGAAGGGTGAGGGTACTCCACAGGTGTTTGTGACTTCAAAAACTTAGTTCTGCTCCCTTGGTCCAAAAATTCCACAAAATGTTCCTCCTCCTCTCCATATTATGCTTTACCACCTAGAGCCAGAGCAAAAAAGGACAGCGGTTTCCAACATATGAGGGCACAGGCACAAACCTTTGTGTGGCAGAGCTGTGCTGGGAGCAGATAATTACAGCAAATAAAAGGCAGCTCTGGATACAACAATGTGGAAGCAAATCCAATTGCTAAGGACATTGGTTGAAAACAGCCCTCAGAAACAAAGAACCAGCCACATTAGAGCAATCTTTCATACTTGTATAAAGTAAGTAATTGACTCACAGACAGGGTAAAGCTTGGGAGCACAAAGAAAGATCACAAGTTGAAGCTGGAAACTGTCCCAATGGTCCCATATTTCAGCTCCCTCTCTGTTTACTATTCTCCCCACTCCGGGTTTAAGCACAGCATCAAAGCTTGTTATTAGTCTGTAATCAAGGACATTAGAGCTCTCAAATTCAACCTGAAGACAAACTGGGCAAAACCTGGCAAGGAAGCAATAACAATTCCCTCTGAGTAATCAGAGTATTGCTCCACATGATGCTGATAGAAAACGGTCCCTTTGTGCCCAGGGGCCTGCCAGAGGGCTCACTCGAGAGAAAATGTTATCTTACACACTATAAATATGAGAAAATAAGATTAGAGGCAGCTGTTGTGACAGCAATTTGACGTGTCAATACACCCCCTCATACTCTGCCCAGGGTTTTAGCTCACTAGTGACTCAGAAGCAAGAGTAGCATTGCCAAATCCCCCATGTCCCTGCATTTCCCATCCACTTGCACTATCCAAGGACTGCCCTCACTCTCATGTGACTTCACTCTATCAGAGATGGAGTCAAGCACACTGCCATTATTTGGGTACTGTGCAGAACAGGACAGCTTCTTTATTGTCCTAGTTTGGTGCTGTGACATTACAGATAATGTTAATCAGGAGCAATGATAACATTACAAAAGTCTCTTACAAAAGTTGACATTTGAAGCATTTTCACTGAAAACTAAGTACAGTCACTTATCAATTTTAACTCCTGCCATATTATTATATATTACTAAAAATCCACAGCATTCTGTCAGATAATTGTCTGCATTCATTACTTCCAGTAAGAAATAAGCTACTGAGTGGGAGAAAAATAACCATTTGGTTTTTACATTACTCCGGGTTGCATGCTTAATAGAGTTATTTCCTACATAACCCAGTGGTTATTTCTATTTATATTGTGTGTAGTTGTCTTTGCTATAAATGAAGATCCAAAACGGGTGAGAACTATCACGTGGCTGCTACAACATGCAAGAGATGCATAAGGACACACTGCAAAATATGACTACTGGCCATAAAGCTACTCTTGATGGGCAATGTATGGCCTACTGGTTTCCTAAAGAAAAACAGAAAACACTGGCACCTTAGTTCACCTTGCAGTCAAAATCTGGCTGGACATTCTCAAGAGCTAAGGGTAATGTAATTCCCCTGGGATAAAGTATTTTAAGATACAGGTTATGGGAGACAACATCCTTGGGTAGTAAGTTCCAGATTTGAATAAGGATGTACTTTTGAAAACCTAAATCAAGACCTTTGTCCTTCCATTAGTCTTTTAAGTTCAGTTTCTGGAAGCACTTCCCAAGGATGACTCAGTATCTGTAAAGTAATTGCTCTTCTCTGAGATAACCTTCGGAGATACAGCAAGCACAGAGTGATGTTGTGACAGAAGTCTTACATCCTTTGTACACGTTATTTGTACCCATTCAGCTTCAATTCCTGAATTATGGGGTCTAGAGAGGTCTGGCTGCTGCCACCCTGGAGCAGCCAAAAGTCATGGTGGGAGGGAAGCAGGAAGCAATGCCACGAGCAGACTGCAGTGCCTGGGTCCCTGGCACCTGTGCAGAGCAGGGGGGGAAGCCTGCACCCTTCCAGGGCACAGCCCTGGCACCATGCAGAACACTCCCACGCACATTCCCACTCCCAGATGGCCTCCACACAACCCTTCCAACATAAATTATTTTAGGATTTTAGCAATTAAGCCACAGAGCCCAGATTTTTGTCTCACAGTCAGGAGTGCAACTCTTTTTTAAAAAAGAAAAACAAACATTTTTTTCAAGGAAAAAAACCTTGAACAGACAAGCATCCCTGCCAAACCAAAAATAATCATAATAAAATGTTCCTGCTTCTACAGCAAGTCACCTAAAGCATTCAAAATACCGCCCATGAGTTTGCTCTGCTGACAGCTCTGTGTTTACACCTGCTGCTTTTCCTTATCCTGAGTCTGGCAGGAAACAAAAGCAGGAATGGAAATCATCTCTGTGCAGGCAAATAGCTGAAATTAAGGGGAACAAGAGACGGAACAAAAGGCACATGCGATGTCATCCCAATTTTTATTGCTGTTTACAGTGTAGAAGATGGCAGTGGCACTCCAGTAATTCAGTAGAGGGGAAAAGGAAGCTACAGAGCTTCAGCCCAGTTTAGTGATGAGTTCCCTTAAGCTCAAGAACCTGTAATTCAGAACACTTTTTTTTCAATACATTGATATTAAAGCACATCACCACATCTACTCTGCAAAAAATTGAGGAGCTGATTTTACTTTAAACCTACTGAAGTGAGACAAGAAACACAGTGAGTTGCAGGAGAGAATCCTCTCAATTTCTCTTCTTCCTGGAAAGAGAAGATTGGGCTAAAACATTATTTAGATAATTTGAACTGTGTTAGAGATAGGAACCAGACCTTAGTAAGTCCTCAGGTAACCACTTGCATTTAAATGCCTGCAGCAGCAAGCTCCTGGCAACATACACATCAGACATTTCTGAAGCCTAGCACAGAAAGACAAGGGCTTTTATGCTTGCCTGCTTGTTTTCAATGGTGGATATACAACCCTTATATAATTTACAATTTTCTCATTGAAGTCTTGAAAATTTCTATTGAAACTTCAGTAACAATCTGCATTGTCCATCCCATCCCATGATGCTGACTCAGAGACAGGACTGAAAAAGTCACCAGGACCAACTGTGTGCCCCATTCCCAATGCACACGTGATTCCAGCTTCCCGTAAGACAGGCCTTGAGCTGCTGCAGTTCAGACAGAGCCATGCACAGGCAAAGAAAACATCTGTGCAGCCCTAAATCAAAACAGCCCAGCCTCTCCCCATTCACCTCAGCCAGCCACCCCAAATCAGGCCTGGAGTCATGACCCTGTGCTGCTCCCAGCATCAGTCACCCCATGACTCACAACCCTCTGTTAGCTGAGGCATCCTCTCATCTACCAAAATGTGCCCTGCTGTTTGACAAGGCTGCCGAGTCACCCTGGCAAGTCACCGGAACAGCTGAATCACCCTTTTTCCAGCACTGGCTGCTGTCATTGTCCCAGGTCTGACTCTGTCCTTGTCCTGTGGTATGTTTCTCACCACACTGGCCTATGTGGAGCTGCTGACAAAGCTCCTGAAACCCATTAAGGCTGCTTTACTGAAGGAAGGTTTTGGGAGAAAGAGTACGAGCAGAGCTTTGGGGCAGAGGCTTTACCTGCAAAACAAGGAGTCCACCAGAGAAGTCGACATAAAGCCAAACTTTACCATGAGCACAGATGCTCCTCCAAGCATCTTAAAAGTAAATCCTTTCTACTAGCTCTGATAACTTTAATAATTAAACCCCTAGGTCAGGCTTTTGAGAAGGAGTCAAGTCCCAGTTCTCATGCTATCTCTGCAGTCCCATGGTACAGAGAGACAAGGAGCAAAAATAAATGTGAATGACAGATTCACATCTGAGGCTGACATCTAGCTATAACATCAAGTAAGTGCAGGATCAACATGACTGAGAGACATCAAAGGAGAGGAGATACTGTGCAGGACCAATTCTTCTCTCCCTCAAAAGCAAAAAGTATTTTAAAAAAGGCTCAAGAAGCAAAGGACAAAAAAAAATCCAGGTTATAACCCTTTTTAAAAAAAATACTATGCTTTTAAACTGGATGTTATGCTAAGGAGTAGCCTTGTGATACTGGAAGGATTAAAAATGGCACAACTGATAACACACAGAACTCTCTTTTCTACATTCAGCTCAGCCCCACAGTTCTGTATACCAGATTACTCAAGTTTTGTGTTCTCCTGCTTCTAGCCCCTTTGCCCTTAATCTCCAGAAAAATCTCCGATCCTCATGCCATGCTCTCAGGAAGAAGTGGCATGAGGCTGGGCCAACATTTCCTTTCTGGCCTGCAATTATACAAATCACACCTTTACAGCTTTTCCATCACTGCTTGACCATTTATTTCTCAATGCACTTTCCCAAGGCTTGCCCAAAGTTTCACTTTCTGGCAGGCATGATTAGAGAAGTTAATCAAATATCAGGCTGAGAATATTGCAGAGAAATGTTTCAATACCAGTAATTTTTGTGAAGAGTGAAGTAAATCAAACATTAGGCTGTGAATACAGCAAGTCAGCTATTTCCATTGCTCTCAGCTGGTATGTTCCATGCTATAACTCAGCCTCTGATGAGAAGCTTGCTGATCTTGCACCCTGCTAAAAGCAGTCGCTCTGTAAGCCAGTTACTGTCATCAAAATGGCACAGCAGAACCACCACCATCACTTTTTGCAAGCTTTCTCCTTCCTCCCTGACAGCCATGAGAGCCAAGTCCAGAGCACACCCACCCCTTCCAGAGGAAGAACAACATGCTGGTTCATGCAACTCAGCAAAGGACAATTTCTTAACATTAAAAAAAATAAAAAATAAAAAATTACTATGCCTTTACAAATGACCATTTTTGAGTATAAGCTGGAGCTGGGCACATCTTATCCTAACATAAGCAACATACATATTCTGAAGAATATCCATAAGAGACACGGGAGTCTGGCAAAACACAGGGAGGGCCTTTGCTAAAATGACTGGATGAGGCGCTTAAGCGTATGTATTTGAAGATAAGAAGGCTACAGGAGTGATCTTCTTGTGCTCTGTAAGTACCTTAAGGGGGACCACAAGAATAGGGTGGATGGATAAATTTGAACTAAGCAGCAACAGAAAAACATGTGAACAATCCCAGGCTTTAAAAGAGAAGTAATTTATATTAAACAAAACCATGGTGTTTTAGTCAAAGTGGGCTGCTATCTAGCCATGTGGGAGTTGTTTTTTTGTCCAGGAGGCTTCTGCAGCATATAAATAATGTAGAAGTCAAGCAAATAAAAACAAATTTCTTGGATAGCAGTGGTATCTATGGGTACCTATAGGATTAGATGCTCAAACACAATAGTTTTACTCATGTATACAGGGTTTACCTAGCATAAGTAAGGAATCTCCTTTCCTCAGGTTACTACATGGAGTTGGAGAGATAGCAGCTTGTGGTAGAAAAGAATGGATATAGTCTTAATAAATAGATGATGCAGAATATTTTTCTAGCACCCAGTTGTACAGAATAATTTCTAACATGCAAACAGAAGCATCAGACACACTTACGGTATCATCCTGAAATGACAGAATAGGACAGCAAGAAGTTAAAAGTGTCTCTCACCTGCCAAAGTCTAAACCTCAGGGGTGTAGAGACCACATCACACACAGCCCAATAGCTCACAGAGGGCCAGTGCCCCCTCTGCCAACACTGAGCGCTGCAGCATGATCAAAACACCCCAGTCATTCTTTACCTGTACCTTGCAGATGTTCTTAACACACTTTTACTGAATGCTCAATGTCCAGCCTGTGTTGTGAAGTGAAAGCAGAAAAAAAAAATATTTAAGCCTATCATAAGGGCTAATGGTTTTAAACTAAAAGTGGGTGGATTAGATTAGATATGAAGAAGATGCTTTTTGTGATGAAACACTGGCAGAGGTTTACCAGATAGATGGTGGATGCCCCATGCCTGGAAATATTCAGGGCCAAGTTGGATGGGGCTCTGAGCAACCTGGTGTAGTTGAAGATGTCCCTTCTCATTGCAAGGATTGGACTAGATGATCTCTAAAAGTCCCATCCAATCCAAACCGGTTATTTTTCCCTCTCAAAAACCACAATAGGTTGAAAATATTATGTGCCATGTGCAGAGTGACTTACTGGAATCCCTTCTAAAGAGAAAGTTTTGCCATTGGCCAAAATCTGGTGTTTTGTTTTTGTTGGAATGGGAGTTTTATGTCACCTCCCTGCACCCATTGAGATGAAATTTGAATCTGCTGTTGTTTCACCTCGGGTGCCTTGACTTTCTTGTACTAAAGAGGAAGTCCTTGTCAATACTAAACTATTTGCACTGGCCTCCCTAGCCTGTGCTGTGTCTAGACAATTTGGCCTAATGAGAGATTATTTCCTGTGTTTGTGGCTGACAACACCCAAAGACAGTTTGGAATTGTGCAGTGATAAAAAGTGAACTATATTAAGCCAATAGCACAGAGCTGTTAATTTTAAATAGAGATTAGAAGAGAGAATGGATACAGCTCCATGCCATCAAAAAGTCACTGAGATTTGTGCTTGAGCCAGGAAATTAAAACAAAAACAGGCTTTCTGGTTTAGGACTGGCATCTCCACTAAACCCACTGAGCTCCATAAGCTTACCTATGTGTTACAATGCAGAGGGGTAGCAGAAGCAATGTGTGTGTGTGATTACAGGCTAATGAGAGCATGACTTTTGTCCCCAGTGGATGCAGCTGGACTAAAACTAATTCCATTCCTAATATGCAACAGCAAAGGTCAGTCCAAACAAAAGGTAATGATCAAATCTCTGGCAGAACCAACAGTAGCTTCTTGGAACTTTCACCCCCAGGAAGCTGCTGGAAGAAACAGGCGTGTCACAGCAGTGACACAGGCTCTCTCACAGGCACCTGGTGAGCATGAGGTAAGGCCTAGCCTTTCCTTGCTCCACCAAAGGCAGTTGAGCCCACACCTAAGCCAGAAGATTTACTAATAATTAACACATATTCTACATAATATACACATTAATATAATAATTTTGTTTCTTTCCCCATTTCAGAATATGGGCCAGTTTTTCAGCATCTTATGTGGACATTATGGATGAATGACATGCTCACCAGCAACTAAATCAGGGCTTGAGCCAATATGCTGCAGACTGTAGCATATTTATAGCCTTTGGGCTATAAACAGAGAACTATCCCTCTATGGAACAGAAATATCCACTGTGCTTTAAGAAGAAAGATGGCCCGGTATAAACAAGTCTTATGTATGTTCCAGATGAAGGAAATGAAGAGTGGCAATGCAGCACCTCCCATAATTCTAGCTGAACTGTCAGTCCAGCTAGGAAAACAACAGGATCAAAAGCAAGCCATTTTTTCCTTGTGCATTCATGCATAAAAGACGTTTTCTTATTGTAATTTGTTCTATTTTACAGTATCATCATGAAGTTATGCAGATTATTAAAGCCAAATCAAATACTTTGGTTATTCCCCATCCACATATCCTCTTCACTAGTCTTTATAGGCAGATTTTGAAGGCTACCTATCATTTCTAGTTGCACTGCTGTTCACTTCTACAAAGAAACAAATAGAGAGCTGCATGAGACATGGATTAAAAAAACCCGCAAACCCTAAACTTTGTAATACAGTTGTTGGGCCATCTCCTTGGACCAAGTACAATGCTTCAGACTCATAGGAGCATCTTCAGGTCTATTTAGAAAAGAATGAGAGTCTGATGGCCTAGCCTCCAGGCAAGCAGCTGGGCAGCTCTATTAAAATAACTGTTACCTTGAGGAGAACCTGACAGGTTAATGAAAGAGGAAAAGTTCAACAGCCCGAGGAACACACAATTTCATCCCACCTCCCATCAGTTGTTACTATGCAAAACTGGCACTAAAGCTAAAAAAGCACCACATAAGCTTAACTACTTCCCATATTTTTGATTGATGTGACTATTTCTTTCAACCACACAAGACATTTTCGCTACTTTTCTTCTGCAGTTTCTACACATCAATTCTCTAGTTGCTGTTTCCAAGGCAATCCCACACTAGAATTTCAATGGTTTGGAGGAACTCAGAGGGTTCACTCATATAAGGTAGGCTGAATTGGTCTATAATCCTGTTGCTAAAGGAATTATGAGTGTGAAAAGCAGAAAAGTGTAAGTATCAAATAAAAAAATAGCACAAGTCTTCTTGTACCTTCAAAGCACAACAATAGGTACCCAGGATGCTTGAAGGCTGTATTAGTTGAGAAGATAGCTTGAGAAAAGATCAGCTTGGATGTAACACAAATCTATCTAGGACACAGGGTGGGCACAGAAGGAACGATCATTTGAAGAAGGTATGATTATGCTGAAAGCCAGAACTAAAACTAAAGCTAAGCTAAAACTTCCTTTGCCATCAAAGGGGAGAAACAGCACTGCTACAGCACACTGAGATCATCTAACGGTGTGTACCTAAAATAGTTCAGGTGAATCACATCCTAAAAATGCTTATTTCTGGTCTTTAACTATAAAAGGAGCCCTAAGGCAGTCAGTTCAACTGCACATGTCTATGCTGCAAAGGTTTAAAGAAAGATGAATTCATTTCTTACTAAAAGTGATTCTATCCAGAATCACAGAACATTCCTCAAGTTATGCAGCAGTGAGATACCTGAGGAAATTACTACCCTGAAACTGGAGATGGGGTCTGCTTTCTTAATCATAAAAGTAGCTATCAGACCACTTTGTCCATGTTTTAAAAAACTAAATTATCACAGTATTGCTACATCAAAAAAGCAATTACCAACATGTAAGAAACCAGATGATTTGATTCTACTGCAGAAAAATTCCCACAGTGAAGTTACAATTTCCACTCTCACAAAATTACAGAAGTTTTAAAGGAGAAAACAGAACAATACTCTATATGGCTACTGACTCTTTCTTCAAGATAAACCCAGTTCTTAATGCAAAACTGTGCATCTCATAATAAATACAGATAAAAGGGTAAGAAGTGAAGAGCACCCAACTATAACTCCTATGCTCTACAGCAAGGTCATTGAATGTGAAGAGAACACTGCTGCTGTTCATGCTGCATTTTTCAATCCAGTCTGAAGATTCCAAGCCTGGTAGCTCTCACAAGCATTAAATTTCCCAAGTAACAGCAAAATTAAAAAATGCTACTAAGAAGAAAAATACACTTGACTGCACATGCTTGGTTACTTCCCAGAAACCCTGCTTCTCTCTATTACTTTTTGGATGCGGGAGCCTGTTCCTGTAATTCAAAGGTAGACAATTATTCAGGAAGGCTATTCAGGCAGAAATCAAACTGGAACCATCCAAGGAGCACGCACTGGTCTGTCAGTTCCCCAGCAAACCCTCTGACTCATCGGTGCAGTCTCTGGCCAACAGGCCAGAGAAAGCACATGCTTTCGTTTTCACACAATGCCCCAGACTCATCAGGCTGCATGAGGGAAAAGCATCCAGCCCCTGCACATCAAAAAGCAGGAACCTTGGAATGATGAACAGCCTGCTGACAAGACAGTCAGCCTTACAGATACCAAGTCAAGCTTACTAACCCAGCTCAGTTCAGCCCAGGGATCTGCTCAAGCCTATGACACCAGCAAGGACTTTCGCCTTCTAAGGGCCTGGCTCACCTCAAGCAGTTTGTTTGATGTTTTTCCTAACTTGCACAGGAGGAAGGAAAGGGTGGAAGAGGCTTTCATCCCCTCAAAACAATAGGCTGTGACCCAACCAGCATATCTTCTATTTTACCAGAGTTAAAAATTATGTTCTACACAAACAGAAAATGCGGCATTCTCATTGCAAAGTTTGACACGGCAGAGAAAGGACAATGAGGATTTGGAGAGCCTCTGCCAAGTTCAGTCCCTTCACACAAAGTCCTTACTCCCAGGAATTCCTAGGCAGCTGGCAAGAGAGCACACTGACACTAGGCAAGGAAACAGAGGTGAGATTTCCCTGGCATTGCTTGCATGGGCTAAAAGCAATCAGCTACTACTTCTATTTTGAGCTCTTCCAATCCCAGCTTGTCATGGGCTGCTTGTAGAATCACTGCCAACAGTCCAAAACTGTGTGAGCCTGTCATGACAGATCACAACTTGGGACAAGCTGTGACAATGGCTGCTCTGCAAAGGGCCACAGGGGAAGCCCCAGCTGCAACCCGGGATCAAGCGGCATTACCCAGCACCTGCGATGCTGCATTTTTAAGTACCAATGAACTTCCATCTTGAGCAGAAATTGCCCATTCACTTAAAGCTGCTTTCTGTTTCCCTGGGGACGAGGAAAAAACAGATCCTGCCAGCTTTATCTCTGCTCATGAATCACATCCCAGTCTTTCCAGTCTCCTTGACTACAGCTAAATAAAACAGGGGTAGGAATCATTCGCTGGCTGTTAAGTGCCTGAAATAAGGCAACAACTGCATTGCAGCTGGGAAGTTTTATGGCAGGAAATATTGGGATGTGTGTTTCGTGTCCTGAGTTGTGGCATAAAGGGCATCAAGGGGTGCCCAAGGCTTCAAGACATGTTGAGGTAGTGCTAGAGGATAGAGCAGGATGAAGGGAGCCAAGGAAAACTGGTTCTTGGTGGATGTTGCCACAGCAGAGCAGAGGAATGACTTGTTTCAGGACCTGGTCAACAGGGGGGATGGATAATTGGCGGCACTGTGGCTAAGTTCACTTACTTATCAGTGTGAACACAGCCTGCATGAGCACAAATCAATAATCCTTGTAGGTCCCTTCCAACTCAGAATATTCTGTGAGTCTGTCACCAAAAAAAGTAATGTCTCACAAGTTGGACTCGATCTTTATATGTCCCTTCCCATCAGGATAGTTCATGTTTCTAAATCTGAAGATGAGACTGATGGACATGGGGACCTGAACTCTCACAAATGATGAGAGCAAGGAAAACCTGGCTTCTGAATTAACATCTCACCCCCTAAATCCCAAAGTAATTTTTGCTTACTGGATTAAGTAGCTCCCATTGCAGACATTGCCTTGTGCAACGCTTCAGTTTCATTTCAGTTGCAGGGTCTCATCAGCCACTTAAACACACATCAAGAACAGCTTCCAAAGTCTGAGATGACAACCACCCCTTCCCTCAAGAAATAATCATCTGAATCAGTTTTCATATCACTGAAGGGGCAAAATACTGTTGCCTTTTCCTCCTGTTCTGAAGCTGAATAGTTTATTCCTATTTCAAATAAATCCAAATGGACAAACCACATTTTTGCTGAACTCCTAGGCTGTGATGAACATGAACTGAAAGAAAGATAAAACCTACTGATGCACTCTCTTACCCATCTATATCAGTAAGTCTTTGTACACAAAATCAATGGAGTATGTAAAACCTCAGAGCAGGAAAACAGGATTATAAAGGGATTTTGCAGGAAAATTAATTCCTAAGAGCAAGTTCCACACAACTTTCCTACACTGCCCTTGCACAATTAAGTCTGTATCCACAGAAAACTAATACTGCATGAATGAAGCAACCTCTTGAGAAAGAATTGCATGTAGACTAATAAAACAGGACATGTCAAAATTATTGCCAGGAAATCTGTAAATCTTTGCCATATATTTACAGCGTGTTTGCCTACAGTTGACCCCAGTTCAATACTTACAAAATACAACTGCTGGAGAGCTAGAGCACTTACTCTCAGCAATCCCAAGGTTGTATGTAAGCTGGGGTTTTTCAGCTCAGTGTTGAATCCTGGAACTTTGGAGGATGGAGTCAACCCACAAGCAGTAAAGATATATTAAAAAAACCTCAAACAGTAAAAATATCCTTCCCAGGAACATTTGCAAGTTTTCAAACTCAGACCTAAGGCTGTCAAGGCTGTTCATTCATCAGTCTACAGTATACATATATATATGTATACAGTATACATATATTTCATCAGTATACAGTATGCAGTCTTACATCAGTCTACAATAATTTTGAATGTTAACTGATTCCTCTAATTTTTTTAATATAGTTTAAATCCACACACTCTAGAAGCAACAGACCCCCCATGGCAGCACACTGAGTTATTTGATCTCAGCCAAGAATCTAACTATAAAGGACAACAAACCTGCTTAAATGTCAAAGGGAGCTATTTGTCACTGGAGCTCATTGCGAATGCACAGAAACATGGAAGTTAATTTTATCCTGAAAACTATCCCAGAATGTGTGGAGCCTGGCAGCTACTTTTGGCACCTGAGATGCTCAGAGGGAATGCCCTGCCTTTATAAACCAAGTGTCGCTCCTGGATCCCAGTGCTTTTTTTTTTTTCCAAGTGAAAGCATTATGCAGTCAGCAGAAGCAGCTCACTTTTATAGCTGCTGTGAACCAAATTAACAAAGGTCTCTCATGTAAACATAGGCTCCATCAAATAAATACTCAAAAACTGTTGCAGTACAAGTATTATCTTCAATGAAAGAAATTAAAGTCTTTTCTTGCAATAGTAAAAGATAAAATGTTTTGGGATATCATCCAGAGGGTTAGGACAGATCATGTATACAGGTTACACAGATATAAGCAAGGTTACTTTGGTTTAAAAAAATAAAAAAAATACAAATTTTATTGTGTTGGAACTCCCACATTCCTGCAAGAAATGCTGAAAACTAGACACTGCCTCAGCCACCCATAATTTTTATACTTCTTAAAGTATAGCACTGTCTCTTACAGATTCAGAAGGTTTTTTTAGAGGAGAGAGCATAATTTTGCCGACTGTAAAAGACCAGCTAAAAACCACAACTCTAGACTCTGCACTGCACTAAGAGCTCTGCAATTGAGCAGCTTGCATTTGCTGTTCAGCTGCTTAAGCACTGTGACAGTGAGAGTGCCTCCTACAATAATTTTCTCCAATGTTGGTTCATTCCTGACAAGGCAACTTGTAATCTCTCAGCAGGGCATCCAGTGTCAACACTTTACCTGGAAAGTATATTTTCAAGTCTTATTCCAAAGATCAAGCTCTTCTTAAACTGAGATTTTTCAAAATCCACTTCATGTTACAAACTCATTTTCCACACTGTACTGGGTGTTTCCAGTGTTTGCTTAGAGATCATAAATGCAACAGCTATAGCTATAATAACAGCCATGCAGTAGACATATAAACCTAGTTAAGAAATCTGAGGGACTGCATTCTCTCCAAATCACCCTAACAAAGTCCACAGTACTTTTTTCAGAAAAAATTATCTTGGTGTGCTGGTTTTGAATTGATTGACATTTGGGGAAGAAGTAAGAAACTACCCATGGAAGTGATTTCTCTGAGAGAAGCTGCTGGGAGCTTCCTCTGTGCCTGGAAAAGGCCAACAGCTGGCTAGTTCTGAGAAATTACAACATTTTGAACCATTCAGAAATTAGATCTGCCTCTGTGAGATCCACATTTTAAAAACAGCAAGCCTGGGAACTCTCTCTTGGCTTCCGGCCTCAGAAGGTAACTGAGCTCTGGTGGGGCCAGCCCTGCTCCCCCATGGCCTGTGTGGCCTGGGAGGGGGCCGGGCTGGACCCCAGTGAATCCCAGGCAGGGTATGGAGGCTGTGGGGATCCAGCCCCAAGCTGGGCTGGGCCACGGCTGCTGACATCTTGCTGACACAAAACCCCCTGGCCCGCACAGACGGCTCCAGGCCAAGCTGGGCCCGCCCGCCCCCCAGCAGCTGCTGGGTAGAGGGAGGGGCCCAGTGCGGCCTGAAATCCAACATCGTGACTGCTGTGGCCGCTGCCCACATCTGCAGTGCACAGATGAGACCTGCAGACCACAAGTCTCCCCACGGCTGAGAAAAAAGGATAAAGTGAGGACACGTAGAATACAACGTGAAGACACCAAGATCAGTAAAGAAAGAGTAAATCCCTAGATGGAAGGTGAATGAGGAAATGCCTTAGTGTTGGGCTGAAACATTCTTTTGATACGGCCATGGAGATGGACAATGATACACTGAAATATCCCCTTTAATTCATGAGAGAGTATGGGGGATGACATATTCAAACTGTAGATGTGAGCAGAGGCATCCATTAAGGAAACCAAGCAGATGCTGGAATAGCTGTGATCCCATGAAAAGCTTGAACAGCGAGACAGAGAGATGAGAGTGATGAAGACCCTTTGCCCCCAGGGAGAGATGAAGAAAGCCTCTGTTCCCAGAGATGATCACAGAGACAGATGAAGAGAACCTTTGCCTTTGAACAGCTCATCCTTAAAATAATACCCTCTGAGTTCATGGCCCATGGACACACCTGTAGTAGGGCTGTGAAAACAGGCGGGATTTCACGATTGCAGAACTTACCCTGGGCAGCTGCTATTTGTGGAAATGAAAAGCCACAAGAGAACTGTTTCTTGTGGAGAAGTGTCCATGGCATGGCAAGAGAAAACTCCTCTCCCTACAAGAACTGATGAAAGACTATTGTATAGTTGGTATCTGATTTAACATCCCAGGTTTCATCTCTATGTTGGCAGTTGGGAAAGAAGTTAGGCAGGGGGAGGAAAACTCCAGGAGTTCTGAAGGTTTTATTCTGATGCTTCTTATTCTTGTATTCTTGTTAATAAAGTCTTGAGCCTTTTTTTTTTTTTTTTGCCTTCTCCTGATCCATATCTCACAGCAAAAAATGAGTAAGTGCACTGGTGATTTCTGGCCAGTGCTGAAATCCACCACATTATTTGGAGCATTGGCTGGGAAACTCAAATTGTCTAATCTAAACCACTACTCTGGGTTATCAGACTTTTTTCTTTTCCTTGTGGATTTCATTGTCAGTGTCACAGAATATGAGGAAATCATCACCTGTACTGTAAGTGAGAAAAATACCAGGCAAACAGACACTAATCCCCTTCACCCTTGGGGGTTCACAATGCTCTCCTCCTCTGCAGTTCACACATGCAGGTTGAAGTGTCCTCCTGCACCTTTCAGCCAGCACATACAACAGCTGAATTCACTGTCTTCACCAAGTCCTTACGATTGCCTGAATGGCAGTAATTATATTACACTGATCCTGTTTTGCCCAGCATCAAGTGTGAAATTTTGTCACCCAATTAATATGTCGCTTTGCACCAGGATGAACAGCAGAGCAACTGAAAGTGTTTCCTAGAGAGCAGAGACATTGTGCCAGCTGCAAACTTCTCTCTCTGTTCCCAGAGTCAAAGGCTGGAAGTGTTATCTCATGAAGCAATAAGGACTCCTAAACACATGGCGAGCCTGGTCATCCAAGGGCAAGTCTGTTTCAATTACTTTTTATTTTAAAACCCCAAAGCCCTTTGCTGTGCAATGCTGTACTTTCTGACTTTGTCACAGGATAGCTGCTACAATTTCTAGGTCAGCAGGACTCCAGCACTGCCCTTGGGCAGTATTTTCACAAGGCTCAATAGAGTTAACGTGTCAGACACACCACAGTAAATAGCTCCTATTGTCTGTTGCTTTAGGGAGCCATTGGTTTCACATAAAACTATCACTACTTTTATTAACAGATATTGATAGAGGTCTGGAAATGGTCATTCACAATCTGAAATGCATCTGCCTTGCTCAGACAATGAGAAAGTAAGAAATTAGTGACCCGTGCTATGGCATCTGCTTGACACTGTCCTCACGCACATGAGACAGACTGACAGACCACTGCAGCAGCAGAGCTGGTGTATACCAAGGTGGGAACTCCATTTCCACAGCACTGCCTTCAATACAAACTGTATTCAGCCTCAGGGCTGAGTTTACAGAGGGAGATATGAAAAATACTGCATTTATGATTATTTTTTTTTTATTTCCTCCCCTCTTTCTCTTAAATCAGATTAAACTAATGGGCAAAAGCTCTCATTATAGGTGTCATGTCTGATGCGATTCCCAGAGTAGCACTGCACTCTTCCTCCCTAAGGAGAAGAAAAACACACATTGTGAAGCACTTAGAGATGATTCCTTTGTTCACTGTTAGTACATTTTCAAAACTGGACTTCCCTTTTAGCTGCTTTGGGAATTTATCACAGCCAATGCATGGGACCAGGCTTCAGTCAGTTTAGATTATCTTTCAAAAAACATCTACAAAGCCCAAATTCCCAAATCCCAGAGAAGAAAATTAACATTCTATGTCTGTTGCTGAGACACCTGGAAATATTAAGAGATTGTTTCTCAAAAGCTAGGACATTTTTCAAGCATTTCCCCTTAATTTATTTCTGTCCCTTGTTACTTCTCATCTGTATAAATCCAAAGATTTCAAAATGCTGAAGGAGACCCTCTTCCATTAAAATATAGAAATATACTTGGAGATTAGGATCATTATGATCATCCAAATCACCAGAGACAACCTTACCAGAGCTAGGTTTCAAGGACAGCTCATCTCTTGATAGGCAGAGTCCAGGCAGTAATTTGTGTCAGAGCTGATTTTAGTCAGGCTTCTGTTTGAAAACATTCAAATTATTAATTAGCTCATGTACAAAGACTGACAAAAAAACACACTAATACATGAGCTCTGTCACAGATCTTTCAGTAGGAGACTAAGTTACATCCCACCAGGGACGAAATCATCATGTTTTTAACATTTATTTTACTTTCTGATTAGAAAGAATAGGCAAAAACATTTTACTGGTATGTTAGACCTATAGAACTGATACGTGAGATTTTAGAGAAGGAATTGTAGCAATTGTTTGGTTTCCTTTCCCTTTTCTTAGCTCTCCATTCATTCTTGAAAATTCCCAGAGTGATACAAGGCTATTCCCAGAATGACGTTCAACAGCTGTGTAACAACCCATGTCTTTATTGAGGATTCCATGATATGGAACACAAATTATGCTGCAGGAAGGCAAAATATCACCTTCTCTATTTTCAAGCTGTGATACTGTTCTCTTTAGATCTTGAGAACTGAACTTGTTCCACTTACAGCAGCCTCTAAAAGCTTTGGACTTTCATCTTATTCAGCCTGCTAAAGGCAACACATTCAAAAGCCAGAGTGACATGTTTTTAGGTATGAAGCTGAGTAATTAAACAGTTAAAATTCTTTAGCTCATTTTCAGTCCGTTCTTTCAGAGAATCTCATTTTTACTTTGAAACTGAGGAGCACTGTATACTGTGTAATGTACTAAATCACCTCTGGTTCAGATGTAGGAGGCTTTCTGGTTCATAAAGCTGCAGTTTTGAATCATATTATCACTCTGATGTGCTAAACTGGTGGCCTATGATGCACAGTTAGGTGGGAAGATTTGCCATCAGTGGAAATCCCCAGCTGCCAGCCTTTCACACATACCGGAGCAGAAAGGATGAATTCCTGATGCAAACCCATCAAATATGTATGAGTTTTGCTAGGAGAGAAATGGAGCAGAGAGTCTGGAGATGCAAAATGAGCTGTAAGGAGCCACTACTGCTATTGCTACCCCTGCACCGACAGCAGGCTGTGTGTTGCGGGTTTGCTTTTTAGAAGACATCTCCACTTGTGTTTCAGGGAAATGTCTACAGACTGGTAAAATAAAAGACAATGAGGAAATAATCTCCTGGTTTGTTACAGCAGCTACATCAAAGGGTCAGACTGTCTCAGCAGTCTGCGCACACACACACACACACACACACACACACACACACACACACTCCACACGTTCTTCCTCCACTCACATCATGTACATGACGTACATATTTACATAGATAGAGACAGATTTATTATATACATATTAAAAGGGGGAAATGTGCCTCTTATGCTGTGTCAGTTGACTTGGCTAAGCCTGTTGAAGGCTGCAGTTCCTATTTAATGGTTGAAGGAGATTTAGGTAATGAAGTCTCTGGATGAGGAAGAAATGGTATTTATGAGACTAAAAAATACTTGGGCTTATCCAGCTTTGAAATTACTATAATAGGACAAAATAGAGGAGTCAAATGGGCAACAACAAGCAGAAGCTTTCACAATTCAAGCTTTAATTATGTGGAATGTACTGGCTAGAGAGGATGACCCACAATTTCACTAAATATTCCAGTATTTCACCCTTTCTACTCCATGTCAAAAAGGTTATTTCTGCTCCTCAAAATATAGTAACAGTAGTTATTTTCTGATTACTTCAAGAAAGAAATTTCCTGAATCTGATTTGATATTCAGCTTTTCAGCTTTTTTTTTCCTTCCAAGATGTTTCTTATTTACTTTACTTATTCATTAGTAGTTTCCTTACACATTGCCTAGATTATAAAGCAAACAATGGCAAAGCAAATAAACAGATATTAAATAAAGCTGCAGCAAAGTTAGGTCTTTAAGAAGTAAATTCAACCTCTAAACTGCAGAGGCAACTCTTCAAAAGTCACACTAAGCAGAGTATGTACATTTGCAGTCCAACTTCCATTTAAAGTGGATGACAAGTTTAGCAAGGATAATACCCTTCAAATACTGGCTGATTGGAGAGGCAAGGACATTTGCTCAATTTGCCCACAGTATTATCCTCCTGGCTTGCTGGGAGTTGATGTCCCACTGTGAGCTTACAATAAGAGTTTTCCTTCTGAAGTCCCTGATGTGGGAGCAGTTTTCTTTAAGATCATGGGAAAGTTTGGGGGGTTTTATTTTAAACCACTGCAGCAAAAAAGTAAAGAAGATTAATTGGGTTAGCTGCACAATTCATCTCACTGCTTTTGGCTAATTCACATCAGTTAGCATATCCTAGAAGACTTTAAATTTAAATCTCAGATATGTCCTTGTTAATTATAGCATATTATAAAAGAAAAATCTTTTTTGGTGCTGAGAAAAAGTGGTACAGCTTTTTGACCCATATACACTTTTTATTTTTTCAGATTATTAATCTAGTGTAAATCTACCTCCAAATTTATACACAAAGATAAAATATCCTGCTACTTTTCCTTCTGATTCCTAAGAACCTAACAATCAGGATGCACAGCAATGTGTTGATCTGATCTAGCACCATTTCACGTGCAAACTTCCCCTTGCAGCAGCAGGTTCCAAGCAGATGGTGCCTGGATAGAGCCAGTTGATGTCCAAGTAAACCGGGGCATCCTGACAGCTCCAGCCAACAGGCTGCACAACAACTCCTAGAGAGCTTACGAGGCAAAGCCCAGTCTTAGGGAAAGGCTAATGCTTTCCAGGGAACTTCTTAGAACTGCTAGGATTGACATGCTCATGGTAATCAAAGCCCACTTGCACTGTGACTTGCAAAAGCACAAAAGTGTTTTTGAATGTGGCCTATCAAAAAATTTTTCTGCAAGAAATAATAAGGCAGCTCATTACGTGGCAGTGAGAGAGAGATAAGATATTTAATCTTCCTGACTGGTCACAAAGAAGGTTAGTAATTAAAGAAAATTCCTAATGCTACACATTATTAATACAGCTATTTACTATAATTTTTACTATATATAGAAAACATTTACTATTTACTTTATAGAAAACATTTACTTATTTATTTACTATTATATTTACTATTTTATTGCTCTACATCTTATATTACAAAGATCATTTTCTCCCCTTCATAGATAAACTAACTACACTCTGGTTTGCAGCAGAACGTGATTCTTCATTATAAAAGCAGAGGATAAGAAACAGCCAGGGGCAGCTCCTGGCATTTCTGAGGCACAATTTGCCCAAGATTTCTATGTATGTTACGAACATGAAGGAATGTCTGCAATACCTACTACATACAGTAGCTTGGGTGTCTTTCACTACACTGCACAGGGAAGGTAAGATACAAAAAAACACTGCTTGTACATCCTTAGCCTGCACAATTAATGAGCTGAGACTAAAGCTCCTCTTAATCCCTGGTCTCTTATCTGATTGAAGCACACTGGGGATAATTCTTTTTTTCTTTTTTAAACTCGTTAGTACACACAACTAGGATGTATCTTTTTTTGTAAAAAAGAAAAAAAAACAGCCAAACAAAACACTGCAGAGTAGAAAATGGAATCCAGTTTCCTTCTGTTTACCACCTTACTGTGCTCCAGAAGGACTGAATCAATTTATTCTATGGTTTGGGGGGAATTGGAATTGGCTGCTGGTCCATAATCATATTTATGTCGACAGCTTTTGTGAACTATCTGAAAGTTCTGCTGAAAAAGAACCAAAATTAATAAATAATCACATTTACATTCTTGAACATCGTCTTTTTGCAGGGGTTTGTTTCCCTGTTTTTGCTAAGACAGTTTCTTCATAGAAAACAGACTCTCACAGGATAAGCCACATGATCACAGCCTCAACTGTATATACAGAGATGGCTTTGATTAGTCCTTTTATCAGTATTCCTGGAGATCACGTAGGATTTGTACACCTAGTAAGAGACACCATCAGCCACAATCAGCATGCAATATGGGCAGACACAAGCAAAAAGGTAAGCTTTTTAAAAAGCAAGGTACCTGTCCCTATTGTATAGACAAGGAACAGAGACACTGAGGAACAGCGACTCAGGATGTGCCGAAAAGCCCCATGAAACCCATTCACCTTGGAACCAACCATTCCTGCTGGTGTTTGCCACAAAGCAAGCATCACCCAAAGCATCATCCACCAGCACTCACAATTTCTATGTCCTGCATTGTAACTTCCAGGTATTTACACCCAAGTTCTTCCATTTTTACTGTGTCATTACTGAGAGGCTCCCCCCATGAGAGTGGATGGCACCATCCCACATCGCGTGCTGAGCCAGAGCATCCCTGCACAGCCCTCCCTCCCATTGCCACGAATACCCAGGCTGGTGTGGAGTGGCCTCCAGGCAGCAGCCACTCTGAGCCACACTAGATGAATAGAGAAACATCCTTTGACTGAGAAATGAAAGCTGACAGTCAGTCAGACTCCTCCTGTACTCATCTGCACAAGCTTTCACATCCAATACTACTTCAAATGCAGAAATTTAACTATAGGGTTCTTCACTTTCATTTGGAAAATAAAGCTGCAGCTCTGTATCTCTGCTCTTTAGGCTGGGTTTGGCAGAGGGGTTTCTCTTCTTGTTCTGCATTACTCGGGGCCTCAGCAGTGCAAACCTGATTAACTGCTCCAGATCTAGCAGCACAGGCTAAGCCTGTGATTTCCTTACTGCAAAGCATGCTGCAGTGATGGAGAACAGTGATTCCATCTCTCTGAGTTTATGACTGAAGCATTTTGGAGACAATTCCTCATGTCCCTGAGGGCAGATGAAAATGATTAATTGTGTGAAAGTGCTGTGATCCCACTACTACCACCATGCTCTTACTTCACTACTAATTGATGCTTGGAGCAGTGATAATGAACTCTGAAATGAGCTGGTTCACCTATCCCTTGGCCAGGACAAGCTGGAGAAAGGTCACTAAATGAAAAGATGTATGAGGGGCACATGAACTGAGGAACAGAGCAATGTATCCAAGCAAAAATCATCACTGCAGTCTCCTCCCCTGATGTAGGAATACTCAGATATTCAGAAGAGTGCTCACACCAAAGTAAACTGCACAGAGCTAAGAAGTTCCAATCAAGTGATATAATGATCCCTGGGAAGGCTGCCCTGCTGAGATATCAGGGATAGAGACCCAGCTGCTAGGAAACCAACTCGATTTGCTGCACACTTCACCTAAAGGAGATAGGAAGCAGAAACATATGCTCCATCAAAACCAAAGTCACAGCAGGACTCAGAAGTAACCATATGTTAACTGCCTTTAAATATAAAGCGAAGGGCATTCTGCTAATGCTGATATAATACTGTAATCTCTAGTTTATACCCTTATTGATCTCGGATGCTTGCAAAAATAATTGAAGCAACACTGAATATATTTCCAATTTTGTTGCTCATTCAGCTCTGTTTCATGTCTCTTTGTAGGCAGCTACAATTTCTATGCATATATATCTTATCAGATATATGCTTTTCCCATTTGCTCATCAATTATGTGCATTAACTCCTTAAAGACTTGCAGCTTGAAATCTTCAAGCCCATTTGCCCTGTTTTTAGTTTTGACTGGCACAGTCAAAGAAAGAAGTTGTAAAGTACCAGCATTAATAAAGATTTATGAAATCTGCAAATTAAATTATTTAAGTCTTCACCAAATAAAGCTTTTTTTACTGGATCATGAAACACATGTAGTCTTCGCATATTCTAGAAATACATACAGCAGCACAATTACTCTGTAGATATAAACTGATTGAGCAGAGCCACCTTGACTTTGATCACAGAATTACAGAATGGTTTGGGTTGGAAGGCACCTTAATACAGATTCTCTGGCAGCTCATATTTATATCAAAATGCCTTAATCAATATCTAGCAGCTAAAGCAGCCGCTGTCACAAAAACATATAAAAATGGATTTGTACAACCTACAAGGATGTTGTAGTACCAGAAAAAAATCCAGGGAAAAAAGCAATCTTACATCCTAAAACCAGCTTTGGGCAACAACTTTTTTATTCTGTGGCAGCAAGCTGCTTAAAGGGAGAAGTGATTTCTTGATTTGCCAATATAATGCTCCTGTGGGAATGAAGCTGCAAGCTGACCTAAAGGGAAAAGTCAGCAGGAGTTCACGCACCATTGTTTGAAAAGCAGACCAACTTGCACAGCAAAACTGCTGCTTCAAATATACAAATGGCAGCCCGACACATACTAACACAGCAGTTTTATGACACAGGAATAAATTAACCTTTATCAAACCAAACCACAATGAATTGGGTGCCACCAGAAAAAAAAGTTTTCCTTCCTGCAGTGGAACAAGAAAATATCTCTTGTGGATTTGTGCCTTACATCCATACACACACACCTCCATCCATCATTAACAGTCCTTGTCCTTTGTTCTTCTCAAGGGGATTCTCAGTAATCACTCCCACTGCCTCATTCCCCATTTCGCCCAAAAACCTGAAGACTTAAACCACTTCTTTACTACCTTACTACTCCTGAGACCCCTCTCCTTGGCAGTATCTTTATTTCCCTTAAACTATCCAGCATTTCTTCCATATGTTCTTGAACAACCTCCAGGGCCCTCAGCAGCAGCCTGAGGTTGCATTTCCCTCATGGAGAAGATCAGTTTGAACACCTTTCCTCCAGACAGCATGGGACTTTCATTAATCTTCCTGAGTCCTTTCTCTCTAGAGAGGACACATCTGCTCTGCCTTCAGGTGGATTTGGAACTGGTAAATGGGTTCTAAAGGTACTGGAAGAAGGCAGAGTAGAAAAGATGAACTAGCAGGAAAAAAGGAGGAACAGAATTATCCTAAACAAATTCCTTACAAAAGTAGCCTAAATACACAAAAGAAGGTGAAGGTGAATCAGTAACACAACAATTCCCAGTAAAACAAAAGCACATCAGGAGAAGGGAGGCTCCCAAGCACAAGGCTCAGAAAAACTGAGAAGATCCCAGAAATAAGATTTTCTGAGATTTCCCAAGATTTCCCATTCATTGCCCTAAAGAGTAAAATTTCCTGTTCCACTGGATTTAGCAATGTGTTGCTGTACTTCATACACGCGAGAGACAGAGTATTTGCAATGACTAACTTTGGAGGTTTTGTCTGCTTTTACTCTAAAATATTCAGCTTGTTCAGCAACTTTTTTTATCATTCAGGCTTATTTGTTCTGAAGCAGTGGACTGTGCCTATCTTGAATCTTTTCATCATCTTTCAGTTCAGCTCCTCATCAGCTGAGGAGGATTTTTACTGGAGGAGATGGCTTGTGACATCCCACAAACTGGCAATCCCATACATACATATCTGTCAAGGTGCAGCCTGACAAAGTCCAGCTCTTGATCCTGTTTAATCTCACAAAATGAAGATGACGATAAGAGAAGGGCAAGAGGAGGTTTCTATTCTTTGGCTATTGGCAAGTAAAATCCAAAGGCTTATCTGGGACTTAACAGCCCCCATGACTCTGCACTGGCTGTTCCCTCTGTGCATGATCCAAAGGCACTGCTGGAGTCATCCCCAGAAGCAATTCAGCCTCTGCTAGCACTGAAAATTGAAAACCATGACAACAATGAGGATGGTATTGGGTGTTCACAGCAGAACAGGAAAGGGAAGTGAAACCCAAAAATTAAGAGGACTTTCTGCTGGAGTGCTCACCATTTTCCCTGTCCGTTTGACTTTAGAGTACAGACCCTCACGCTTTGAATTCCTACACGGAGAACCACAGCAGGAATTCTTCCCTGTTAATGCCAGAAAGCTATTGCTCGTGATTGTCTGGGATTAGAGCTGGAGTCTTGTACATCTTTCTTTAAACTATCTACCTATGGTTTAGATTTATATCTAACAGTCTTCAGCAGCAAATTTCTGTATAAAGTTCAAAAATTATGCATTAAAACACAGTAACTTACGATTTTAAATGTATTCTCAGCTGTGTCAACTGATGGTTTACTTTTCCCTGTCTTGGTTCCCCAGCATGGTCTTAAAATAAGAAGGATTTATCCAGGTTTAAAAGTTCCCACCTTACTGATATGGGGTCCCCAGCATAATAAGCCATGGACCTTTTGGAGTAAGTCCAGAGAAAGCCATGAAGATGATCAGAGGGCCAAAGCCCTCCTGCTGCAGTGACAGGCTAAGAGAACTGGGGCTATTTAATTTGGGCAAGAGTCTGGGGAGATCTTAGAGCCCCTTCCAGTACTTAGAGGGGTTACAAGAGAGCCAAGAGGGGTTTTGGACAAGGGCATGCACAGAACAAGGGGGAATGGGTGAAAGAAGGCCAGTTGATTGGATATTAGGAAGAAATTTCTCCTGTGAGGTAGGTGAGGCCCTGGCAGAGGTTGCCCAGATAGCTGAAAGTGTTCAAGGCCAGGCTAGACAGGACTTAAAGCAACCTGGTCTAGGGAAAGTGTCCCTGCACACAGCAGGGAGTGTGCAACTGGATTACCTTTAAGGTACCTTTTAACCCAAACCATTCTGGGATTCTGTGATTCTATGTAATTCAAAAATTTGCATGATGCGTTCTACCTGTAGGATGCAATGAACTTGGCTGTGAGCCTGTAGACCACGTATATCCCTTCTGTAGCACTCTGAATTCCCCAGCAGCAGCACATTTTACTAGGCTGACTGTATCAAGCTCTCTGTTCACTGAGCAGTCATCAGCCAGAAGAGATGGAAGATTCCTGTGAGCTCCTGGTATCTCCTGGGTAGCAGTCTATGAGACTACTGGCTTCAACTGGGAGCTACCCACCAGCTTAACATGATACCCTAAAGGAAGGAATATATTTTTTCTGTAGGAAGAGTTTCTAAAATGCACATTTCTGGAAAACCATAGGGCTACTGATGTGTTTGAGGTTGTGGGGGAGAGAGGGGTGTCAGGAACAACTGTCCAAGCTGTACCTGCATTCCTTGTGGATGCACTCTTCACACACTGTCCCTGGAGGTGGCTTCCTCTTCTGCACTGGCAGCTGCTCAGTACAGCCCTGGAAGGAGCCACTGCCTGGCAGCAGATGAAACACTGTTCCCTGGAAACACATTTCTGTTAGCCTGCAGCTCACCCTTGGCAGAAATACCCCCGCTATCGCTTCCCGTTCTCGCTACTGCTACGGCAGTACGGTTAAATTGATTCTTAGTGTTATTAGCTCAATACATCCACAGGTTTATATGGTGGGGGGAAGGGCAAGATAGGAATTATGGAAAAGAAGAAAAAGGCTTTTCATTTATCAGATTGCTAGCGTACTGTGAAGATAAAATATGCACATTCTATATTAGGCATTTGTTGGCCATGCGTGGAGCACAAAGAATTAAAAAAACACTAATTACTAGGAGCTAAGATTAGTCTCTCTGGCCTGTGGTAAACACAAAGGTGAGTTTTAATTGCAGAGCAAGGAAATTAAGCAATATGAATTCTGACAAGAGGCATAAGAAAAAGGCAAGTAAATTACCCCTTGCGATCTAAAAATATAAAATGAAGAATTCACTATGGCTTCCCATGAAAAAGCCACAGCTTCTTTCTGCCTAGGACAAAGAGGCACTTATCACATCTATTCTGCATTAGCAAAGAAACTCCACACTGATCTCCAAAACTTCTGAGTCCTATGAACTTGTGATCAGGAAAGACATTTGTTAAGTATTAGCACTGCTGCCTGAGTCAATACCCTCTGGAGCTCATGGTGCGTATTTCCTTTCAGTTCCTTGGTTCCACTGACACCAGCTGCTGTGTCACTGCACAAAAACGCCACACAAGGGGAAAGCCGGTGGCCCACCTCTGAACATTTCCCTTCTAAACACTTACTGTTTAAACTGAAAGAGCTCAATCATATATAGCAAACGTAGCTAAGAACAACCATAAATATGTAAGGGTCTCAGCACAAGGGAAAAAGGCACATTTGTTATGTGGCTGTTATGTGCAACAGCTCTGGTATAAGGAATAAGGATGCAAAAATATATATATATAATACTTTAGACCCTTAAGAACATCTTGCTTCTAAAAATTGCCATGTATGACAAAGTTCAGCAGTTTGGGAGAATCTGAGCTTTGCTAACCTACAAGCAGATGGAAGCAGAGCTGGAAGCAGGCTCAGCAGGGTAGAAGAGAGGAAGAAGCAATGGGCAGGTTACAGAAGGAGAATATTCTAATTTTCCAGAAGCAGAAATATTTTTTAGCATCTTCACAGATGTTGGCCAATTTACACAGCTCATGAGAAATACAAGTTAGAAAATAATCTGGAGCATATGGAACTCTTGTGTGTGTGCTCATTTCCCTTTGAGTCTGTTCGGTAAAGTTAATGAAGCACTAACAAAGCTGTTTTCCTTTGGCTTTTTGTTTATTGTAGGAATTGCTGGAGCCCAGTAAAATATGAGCTTCCTTTAAATTACATTTTGCTTGTCTTTATGTGGTAGATGCACTGGCAGGTTTAAGACAGAATGGGCTCCTACTGCAAATTTTTTTTTTGGCATAAAGAACTAATCATAGAACTCACCAGGGACATAATGGTTAAAGTAGGCTTAAAGATAAAATAAAATAAAATAGATTCAGAAGGTGTGAGAAGAACTAGGGCAAGGAAGCTGGAAAGAGCAGGCAAGCAGGAGAAAAGACCACCAAAGTGAATTAAATTGTGCAAGTCCCACTTCCCTAGATTAGAATGGAAGACTTTGGAAGGGATGCAAGGTTATAATGAGGAAGGCTAAAGGAGATACACCAAACCCACACATAACTGATGACTACAACTCAAGGTGAGTACAGACAAATGTTTTCTAAATCATGATTATTAATAGGCTAAAATAATTTGTCTCAAAAAAATTTGTCAGTTGGAATGCTGTTTTTTTGAAATGGGCCATCATTAACAGACAAGCATATTCAATATTAATCTCCAAGCTTTCAGTGGTGATTTCTTTCATGTGGCTACAAGAAATGAAGGGGATTAAATATTTCTGCAGTCTTTCTGCTGACTTATAGCATAAGGCAACATTAGTTAAATTTTTTTACTCCAGAGCTCCCAAAGCAGCTTTCTAGTCTAAGTCAAATCAACCGCATTTAAAAACCTGCTGGCTTTGCTCCATTTTCATTCCCACCAATATGATGTTACTCCGAGACAGAAAAGAAAATGCAGCTACTCGAGGCAGAACATTGAACAACAAAGGAAGACTCAGCCTGAGTCATCAAAATGTCCATGCCCTCACTAATATTTAAAGTGTACACAAAAGACAATAAACACCTAGTTCAAAAATACCAAATAACCCAAAATACCAGTCAGCTCAACACAACCAACAGGCCAAAAGACAAACTGAAGAAAATCACTTTGGGATAATGTTGTATCTTTCTCATAAGAAATACAATTTAAAATCATTTTTTTTTAAAAATCAACCAAAACACCCTTTCTTTTTTTTAAATATATACTAATGATGCTTTCCTACATTTTCCCTTCTTAAATGGCATGTCCTTTGCATGCACTCACATTATTGATTTCCTGCAAACAACCTACTTCCCACAGTACATCAGTACATTCCTGCTTTCAGTTGTCTCTCCCACATGAAATCTCTGTAAAAACTCCTCACCTGGATGATTTTGAACCTCACAAACTAGAGACAAAACGATCTTGGCAGAATTGTCCACTGTGCCTACCAGACAAGAAAATGCCAATCAAGAATTTGCCAGGCTCACCCCTTTATTCAGCTGCCTTGCAGTTATTTCTAATTAGAATAAAAACAGTGAGTTCAAAGCTCTGTGTAAGTGGCTTTCTGGGTTCACTGAGATGTTTTTTACGTTCACAGGTAACTGTGAGCGGATTCCATTTCTGCACTTCTTCCCAACCACAACTTTTCAAAGCACATGAAGTACATTCATTTCCATACATTAACCAGCATCCTCTGGGCAGTATTCTGCCTCCATGAAATTGATTTATTAAAACTCACTACCAGCAATTTAGTAAAAGAAATATGTATTTGGAGCACAAATAGGAGAATCAAATAAGAGCAGAATAATTCTTCTGCCTCTTCATCACACCTTTCAAAAAAACACCAGAGCATTAATCATACAAAGGACATGTCCTTGCAGTAACAGCATATTCTTCATACGTATGCACACTTATGACAGACTGTAGTTAATTATTTCCCCAGTAAAATTATTTCTATGCAAATTTAAGTAATGTTCATAGCTTAATGGAATTAAACACATGCATAACTGTAGTCCCAGGCAACCAGACCAGATGCTAATATTTCTCACTTGTTATGAGAAAAATGGAAGGTGTATTGCAGAAGAAATAGAGAAAATGACAGGATTTCTAGATCCCTAAGCATGAGTAGATGCAGGAAGTCCTGAAACACACAACAGGGGGTATCAGACCACTTTCTTATGATGTATTGAAGGTGATGCCCACATTGCAGTTCATAAAAATGGCAAAATGTAATCCCAACCCATAAACTTCTCACTCCTGGAAGTCCCACTGAAAATGTAAACCTGGACAAAGTAGAAGGGAAGCACTCTGAGTGAATCTCAAATTATGTTAAACATTTTTTCTTACAAGTCTCCTTCATACAGGTGCTCACAATTTCACTGCAGTAAGCACAGCCTACGCTAGAAAGCACTGATGATGGCTGCTTAAATACATGTTCTTATTGCAACTGCAGTAAGGGGATTTAAAGACAGAATTCTTAAGTGATTTATGATTCATTTCTGCATCTCAATCTAAGCACTGAAAAGCTTCAGCCCTCATTTTTCTTAACAAATGTGCAATTTGATGCATAAATGAATATTCAGCTGATGAAGCAAACAAAAGCATCTTAGAGAACAACAGACTGCAAAGGCTCCTCCGTTTTGGGAGCCAGAGAGTAGCAGATAATGACTTTCTTAGTCTGTCATCACTGGGGAGCATGGGCAAGGCTGGAGATGACACAACACCCATGCCAGCAGCCAACCCAGGGCACAGATAATGCCCCACAGATCTAAATGCCACTGCATTAAAAACTGCATTAAATACCACTGTGTCAGGCATACAACAGTGTAAGCCACACACACACAGACTGTGATTAACTTCTGATGAAAATGTGTGTTTTTAGTTAACATCCCAGTGACCCAGCAAAAGTAACAACCATCCTGATTTACCTCTGAAATGCAGGGAGCACTAATGCCAGTTCACACATGCTCATGGCAAAATAACAACTCTAAGTAGGAAATCCTGTACAAGTGTGTCCAAATACAATTCCGTATATACTTTCCAATTCCTCCTGGGACACACAAAATGTTTTTTAAACAAAAGTCTGACCAGAGACACTGAAATTCTGCATGATGCAGAGCTGAACACAATATTTACACCCAAGAAGCACATGGTAGACATACCGTGTAATGAAAGAAAAAGTTAATGAAAAGGCTTGAGACAAAATTATTCCAGCTGTTGCAACAAGGTTTAATTTTATTTCTGTCATGCTGCACTGGATTAAGTATCTTGGAAGAGTTCACCTTACAAGATTAAAATGCAAACAGCTTGGTCAGGACAGTTTGAGACTTTGAAAGCATCAGTTACAAAACTGGGAATAATTTTGTCCCATCAACTCTTCTCCACATTCTGTCCTTGAGGAATCCCCCAGAACAACACATACCAACGAGTGAAGCAGGATTGCTTTGCTTCATGTTGAAGACCAACCGTCTTTTGAATTCTAAGGGCATCTTGTACCTTAGGAGACAACATAATTAATGGGGTTTGCCTGCCCTTCAACTTGAAAAACCTTGAGAGTTCAAGTCCAGGCCACACAAAGGGCACACTATCATTAGGATTTTTAAAAGCACCTCAGATTAGAGACAGATAAAAAATCATCCAATATTATTAAGACATTGCAGGAATGTTCATAGATATGTTTGCATGTGCTGCATCTTTAAACATCTCCCACTGGCCAAAATGGAGAGTTTGAGACTGAGAAAACAGGATTAGATTGTATTAGGCTGGTCCAATACATGGGGACTGGTATAACAACCTGTGTTATACTTACTATTATGTGGATCTTGTAACAGTTTTAGAATGAGCCAGTAATTATTAACAACATTCTTTAATTCTTTATTAACGTTCTCCAGACAGCTTAAAAGACTATACTTAGAAGCATGAAGGCAGATTTTATTTATTTGAACTCACTGGATCTAGATTTCTAGATCTATCTTATTCATTCACCACAAATGAAGGAACCTTTTCTAAGTGATGACATGGACATTTAAAAAAAATAATAAAAAATAAAGCTTACTCTAAATCCTTGCAGTTATTTAGCTGGCTCACTCCCCATGAGTTTCTTAAATGCCATAATTGCCATTGACCTTCCCTGTCATTTAAGACTCTTAAACATGCAGGGAAGGTCAGAGCCAGTAAATTACCAGCATCCTTGACTGAGGCACATTGATCAAGGCCAGTTTAGGACTTGCTTAGTTTAGCAGATAAAGTGTGGCAGTCAGCATTTCTAAATAAATTATACAATTTCCAGATAGTGATGTATGATTTTCATAAACACGATGACTCAGCATCTGAAAGAGAGGAAAACAAAAGAAAATCTCAGGAGTTTCTTATTAAGAGAGGCCAAAGCATAATTTAGCCTGTCTTTTTATTAGATTAAAAATTCCCTAAAGAATTGGGTAAAAAACACCTTGAAACAGCACCAGTAACAATCAGAATGGTTTGGCACAGACCAAAGATACAAGTTGCATGAAAGTACAAGAGACTGAAGTTTGAAGCACTGCTGTGGAAACACAAATGCTCTGTTCAAGTATTTGACATGATGCTATGTTTAGAAACTATTAAAAGAAGATCTGAAAAAGACATTTGAAGACTCACTTCATTTACAAGTGGCAATTTGTTTTTCTTTTGAATAGATGAGCTTCAAGATCAGGCAAATTATGAAAAAATATTGTGGTTTCTAGTTTTATTAGGCATGTTTTTGTTAGCGTTTCCAGTACATGTATCTCCTGTTACCTGTCACTGTATGACAGCATACTCTGCTCTTTGTTATGACAGCCTGACCCCAAGGCATGTCTATATAAAATTCAACCTTTTTTAAAAAAAAATGCATGAAAACAAAACTTGCTGTAACTTTTGAAAACAGCTGCGTTAGCAATGACAACCATTCCTGGCTGGGACCAATTGTCCGTATACAATTTACCAGCTCCTGCCCGTAATTTTTGCTTGAATTAAAGACAAAAAAGTAGGTTCACTAGCCAGGTTTAGCTGCTGTACTAGCAAAGCACCAAACATCAAGGTCCAACAGGGTTCATAAATGTGAGTAAAACTCCCACAAAAGAAATGGCTGCAGCTGGAGCCACCCATATCAGGCACCAAAATTTAGTTGTGATGGCTTCAAAAACAGCCAAGAAGAAACCCTTGCTGCATTTGGCACCAGAGAATCCAAAGATGAGGTGAATCCAGAGAGAACCAGGTTTGTATTGCTCTGCTGCTCACTTGAAGGCTTGTTTCATGGGTATTCCCACTATTCAGATTCTGTATCTCCCTCAGACCTTCCTATCTCACCAGTCACAAATCAGAGGATGTTGGGGGTAGGACATCCCAGGATCCCTTCATTGAATGAAGATACTGTGGTGGGCATGGCACACTCATAAGACTTGATTGAGTTCCCCCTCAGAAGCACCAGTTTTAGTGTTAAGCACCACAGCCTAACAGGAAGAACAGAAACCAGCTAAGGAAATTACCTGAAAATTTATTTGTTGAGAATTTAATCTGATAAAAGCCAAAATACTTTAACCCTTTGAGTCAAAATACCGAAGTTATAGATGAGAAATGTTATTTAAGAGCACAGTATATTCAGGTGCCTTGCCATGACCGTATGCTACTCATACATAGATGAATTCAATAGAAATTGTTTCTTGGTTGCTCCTTAAAATCTTCATATCTCCTTATTTCTCTGGCAACTACTGCCATTCAATCTGCAAATTCCTGTCCCCTTCTGCTTGTTCAACTTGATCATATAAAAGAAACCGCAACTTTTATTACTTAGGTAAACGGGCAATAATGCAGACAGAGAATTTAATTATTTAATGTGTTTAATATGAAATTTGGGATACTCAAACTGATCCTCCTTTGCCTAGTGATGTATCTATTCCTTTCCAACTGTAAACCATTTATTAAAATTTCCAAAGCTTACTGCACTTGTAATAATACATGACCAATAACAGAAGGTTAACTTTAAGAAAATAATGAGAAAAAGTACATCTTGCCTAGGGCTAGATAAATTTCACACCAACACTTTGCACCTCCACCAAGTCTGAAGAATGTGTCCCACAGGCTCTGGTCCTTGCTTCATTCACTCTTCTCAAAACCAGATGCTTCAAGAAATACTGTCAGCATTTACCTGTGTGCCAGACAGGAATGATAAATACTGCCCCTGTAGAGTGAGATGTGGCATTTCTGTGACGGTCTAAAAGGCCCATAGGGAAGAAGGGAGCACTGTCCTCTTTCTGAGGAAGAGATGAGGCCACAATTCAGGAATGCACTGGAGCACATGCTCACTTTCAAGTGAATCCTCAAATACCAATTGAGTCAAGAGGAAGCAAAAGGTGAAGATGTACTTCACCAAGCACAGGTACTATTTCCATCCCAAAGGTCAAGTCTGGACCTTTTCATGCTTTTTAGCTCCACTGATACCAAATGTTTTTTTCAGGCAATTGCATTTATAATTTCATATAGTGAAGGGCTGGAATACAAATGTGGCATTTCTGCTAACTTCTGCAAGGCGCCCTTGCTCTTGGAACTGTATATATCATATTTCAGATACAGTAAAAAAGAAAAAATAGTGTTAATAATTAAGAAAAATATCATTAAACCATTATATTTGAAGATTCACTGTCATTTGACAGGACGTTCTTCAGCAGATGACTAAAATTTAAGGGATTTACCAGACACTTGAGGTGAAGACTTTTTCTCACATCAAGTCTTAGGAATGGGAACAAACCTAAGGTTAAAAATCACATCCAGAAATTTAGAAACCCATGAACTTTTGTTTGCAGTATTTGAGGGAGAGGCTTGCTTTTATAAAAATCCATTTAATTCTAATCTAGAGGCAAACCATCATTGCTGAAGTTTCTCAATGCCTGGGTTTTCTTCAAACACAGGTTTTGATCACTGTCTTTTGTCAGATACTGAATTTACACAGAAATGAAAGATGACATTTTTCAAGACAATCTGACCAGATATTAAGCACCTAAAGTGGATTTTGCCTACAAGTCAACAAGTCCTAATTTAGAAAAAAATAGGTCAAATACCACAAGCAGTAAAAACACAGTTTTAAACTATTCAGATTTTTTCAACTTGTAGAGAGAAACACAATGTAGTTTTCCACTTGAGGAGGTCAAAGCTTCACTCATCCTAATGATTGTCAATGTTCTGCCTCCTGTTCTGAAGAATGTAAGAGCTGCTACAGCTTTCCACCTAGCAAGTGAAGGGCTTCAGAGAACCTCAAACCCTCAAAAAGGTTATGACTTACCAAAAAAACAGGAAACGGTCTCATTCAGAGATGAAAAAAGCCCAATACCCACATTACACCTTAAAACCTGCAGCAGCCCATCCCTTCATATGAATGACTAAGCATCAAGGAGGCAGCAGTGCAGACCTGGTGGAGCTGCCAGCTCTCTCCTTATCAACACCCAGTATATGGATGCTCCAGGACTTTAGATAAGCCTCAGGGAACATCAAGATAAGAAAATAGCTCTCTTCCTCCCTAGAAAACCTTCTGGCATCTTGACCACAGAAAGCAGAATGTTCTCCATGGACACCCGAATATAAAACTTTAGAGAATGACAGAATATTCAGAGTTTAAAAGGGCCTCAACAAACAGATCTGAATATTTACATTTGGATATATACACCCAGTGAATATGCATCTTGGAACAGATTTGTAAATGTTTCCACTGTGTACTGCTTATAAAATTTCCGGGTTTGGGAAAGTGCTCTGGCTGCTACATCACTGCCTCTACTGCCAGGGTAAGAAGTGGGCTAATAAAATAAGCATAAGCAGGAGAGCACAGTGTGAGAAGCAAGTTTGGTAGAAATGAGGCCGCCCTCAGGTTTAATGCTTTTCAGCATCAGCCTCAAAAGGAAACAAGTGGGGAAGAAGAGAGAAGAGGAAATGGAACAGCAGGCGGCTCAAAAAATGATGCATTCAGACAGATGACAACTTCTCACAACAAAGACATCACAACTAGAAACAGAGATGCTGAAAGCCCAACTTACATTTTATTGAACATCTGCTGTGAAAGATGTTCTTCCAGCACAATTAAGATAAATTTTTAGAAGTCAATTTTTAATTTAAAGACCATAAAACTCACGAGGTCTAAAACGTGAGTAAGGCTTATTCCATGTTTTGGTATTTGTTGCATTTCTCCTATCCATTTATAAGTTTTCAAAAATGTATTGTGTAAGTAGCTGTGCAGATGCAGGAGGTAGCACTGTAAGTTACCTCCATTTCAGGGAGGATTATGGCTGTGAAGAGGCCACCCGCATCTCTTTAGCCCCCCCCATAACCCCACTTGGCATTCTCTTTTCCCAACAACATTAGAAACAACAGTTTCCAAGCTTCTACTGTTTCCAAGCTTCCAAACTTTCCAAGTTTCCACGCAGTATCCAGAGCATTACAAAGTGCTCTGCTTGTGCTGAGTGGAAGATGTAGCAGCCCCTGGGCACTGAGGTTAAAACAGGCTTTAAGAGTTGACTGCCAGCAACTTATTTCTGCAAATAACAGAAAACTCCAGTTCCTGTCATAAGGACAGTAAAGCTTCCATTCATCCCAAATGTGTTAAAAAACATTTTTGTCTTCATTTCAGCTACACAAGCAAATTGTGGCCAATGTATTGAAGACCACAAAGTGTTTTATGAAAAGGATCCTTAATTCAAATGGACAACAGATAAAAAAGTCTATAAAGCTTCTAAATTGTTTATGATAAATAGCTATGTGCCTGTACAAGTTCATTTAATGATTAAAAAATATTGGATGAATTAGTAGAGTTGCACAAGGAAGCAAGCATCATTCAACACATGTACAGAGGCATATCAGAAAATTTTCCTTTGCTTTTCTTCACCCAGTCACATGCAATTAACTTGTTTTCTTTTTAAGCAAGGAGAAAACAGCTACAGAGGTAGAATTAATCTTTACTTGACTAATTCCAGATCTGTAGATGACCTCTGTACATGCTTGTAGTTAAAACTAGCACACCAATTCCACTGGAGAAGAATTAAAAACAGTAATTTTACAGACATTTATAACCAAAATAAAACCAGGGGAAAACCATTGGAAAAAAGACTTCTATGAAACAGAGTTGCTTCACTGTGTCTGCAGTATGAGAGGATCTACACCACCAACACAGAAATGGGACGTTAAGTCATCCAATGACAATGTGCATTTGTGGAGAATTGTTAAGTCAGAGAGCTGATGACTCAAATCTGGAAAAACAGTAACACACCACAGCAGTTTGCACATGGGTCACTACTATCCTTCACTGTCCTGTAGAACATGAGACTTCAAAGGTTGCATGTTAAACCAGAAACTACACCTTTAATTCTTTATTCTTCCATCACCTGGGCCAGCACAAGTATCACCCATGGAACAGATTGTTTCCTTAGCCCCTTGCTCCTGCCCAGTATCATTCCCCCCATCACACCAGCACATGGAGAGACAGGTGGCAAATGAGAGTGGCTAAGTCAGCTGAGGAAAGACCAAAACACAAAAATCCAGCAATTTCTCTTGGATTACTGTTACCTTGTGTCAGTTCCACAGCCCATGTCAATGCTCAGCTGCAGATATGCTGGGACAGTGGAGAAGGCAACAGGAATGTGAACAGGGTGCTACTGAAGGTGAGACTGTTCTGTTCCTCTTGGCAACACCAGCTTATGCCAGTTAAGAGCAACTATTATTTAACGCCATAATAATTGCAAGATGAAGTATCCTTTGAGATGTATTTGTTTGTTTTCCTACTTTCATTTTAGCCAAAAAGAATAGAAAAGTCAAATTTTAGTAAAAAAATGACCCATTGGAATCCTTCCTTTGAGTTTAAAATCAGACACTGCTCTTTCAGCCATCACCATCAGTGTCCCACGCAGCTTCCTTGCTAGGATACCTTGAGGAAGAACAGCCAATCTTCCCAGCTGCTTCTTAAGCTGCAGAAGTTACTTCAATACCTAAAGGAACCCTTCATATCATAGGAAGCATGAAAGCCGCGTCTGAGGGCTGTAAACTGTAACTGGAAGAAAGGATTCTTCTGGCATTGGAGCAGTGCCAGGAGCCAATGCCAGCCTTATCCTGGATGGGACTACAAAACAGATTAACAAGGTTCTTTATGTTCTCTGTGTCTTGTACACATTTTATTCTGGGTGTTGCGATACTACATCACTGCAATCACTGATAGCTACCTACCTTCAGCTGAAGCAGTTCCCTTTGGAAGTAAAGAAATTAATGTTTTCACAGGCCAAAATTTTTTACAATTCTCCTCAGGAACAGAATTCATTACAGAGTCACTTTTAAAGCCATGTATCAGTTTGAAAAAATATTTACTCAGCTTTCTGACACTCATATTTCCTATGCATGCATGTATGCAAGAGCCACTCCCCTGCAGCCACACAGGCAGCCTGACCTAAAGTTGTCATGATGTATCCAGCTGCTCACAGAAATGGGCACATTGGCCGAACTGCCACAGCAGTGAACACAAAACTCATGCTGAGCAGCAAAGACAGGTATTTTGCTTCCTCACATTGATGAAGGCTTTTTGAGATGGCAGTAACAGGGAGAAGAAGTCATCATCTAGTCTCAATCACAATCAAGAGTGACATTAGAGACTTAAAAAAAAACCAAACAAAAACTTCAAAGTCCAATGGACATGAACAGTATCAGCCAAACTTTTCCCACTTCTAACTGCTTTTCTTGCTGAAGTTTTCCAAGGATTCCAGTTCTCAGAGGTGACAAGTTATTTGTTCAGGGCAACAAATGTTTCTCACTATTAAAGAGGCAAATAGTCATCTCTTGCAGTGACAATATTACATACCAGTGAGCCACAGTCACAAAAAAACAAAGAAGCATTTCAGTTTGGCAGACCTCGGATCTTCTGTGACTTAATCAAACTCTACCATCAGCAAACCCTTGAGAAGAACACAGGTCTGACATGAGTGTACCAGCAGCCAATGCTCTACCCAGTCCAAAGCCAAGCATTCAGTGGGTTTCTAGCTCCAGTAAAACAGTTGTGTACAGCAAGGCATCAAGCTCTCACATGAAATACATACCCCTGTCCCTAGCAGAAAGACAGTGGTGAGCCCAATAACCTGAAATATGTAGAAGTAAAAAAAAAAAAGATAAAAAATTCAGTGAGAAATTACTAAATTCTTCAAGAAATTGCCTGCCTCCACAAATGCTACTACCTGCAGAGTAAACACCTTTTACATGTTTTTGTGATCCCAGTGCCTCACCCGAACATTCTGTGACTAATGGGCATCTGGAAAATCATGTCCTATGTATCCACAACACACAGATAAGGCACAGCATGTGGAGAGGTCCGATAACTGCAGCAACTCCAGTGTTTACCTTTTAGCTTGCTTTTAAAAACCATTTCAGTCTTCCATTAGATAATTACAGGTTTCATATTCACTTTCAAGGTTTATTTTCCAAACACTTCTGTCACTAAAGCAATTTCTAAGTTATCTACTTGCCAAAAGCAATTTAGGGACTTTTACATGACAGCAGTGAAGCATACAAAGTATTCCCTTCTTGAATCCAAAATAGTGGTATTTAACAACTTTTTCCTCTCAATATTATAAAAATAAGCAAGTAAATCAACCTGCTTTTTTAAAAATAGTGAGAAAGTGCCATACTACTGTAATGACATTCACCTAAAGTACACTCAAGGTAAACGAGAGATTTTGCACATTCAGTACAAGGGTTCATGAAAACATACATGATGCTGACAAAAGTAGATAACAAGGTGCAGAGCTATTAGAAACGATGTTTAGATTAAAAATATGCATCAGAGACACAGGATAAATGCTGAAAATGTATTATTCTTTTTGTCATTTATTTAAGGGGCAGCACTGAAATACTTGGTTAGGTTTTTGCCCCTCTCATCCTTTATCATAAAATACCAGAAATTTTAAGTCAATATTCTCTGTTTTTTCCTAGAAACCCTCATAATAGAAACCTTCCCCAAAAAGCCTTCAGAGAATTGATTACATTCAAACTGAACTGCCTCCATTCTCATCCAACCTTTCAGTAAATTGTTCTTCATATGCTGGTATTAAATAGGAGAAAAATCTCTCAATTAAAACAGATATCCAAATAAAGACCCTATCAACTCTCCGATAACTTTTTTTTTTTTTTTTTTTTAAATAGAAGATGACTGTTACCTTAGGATTCAGGTATTAACAAACAAAAGACTTGTTAAAACCCATCTTCAGATAAGGATATGGCTGAACATTTCTTGTTAAAAGGACGGGAATGTTCCAGATCAACAACTGGTTTAAAAAAAAACCAACAACCCAGAGTATTTCTAAAGACATATTGAGGTTGATCAGATGTGTCTAATCTACGATAAATCAAATGCAGACTCGTTGGGGTTTGTGTGTCCACAGGATGCATATATATGGGTTCAGAATCATCAGGCTGACATCTGCTCCATCAGGGAAACAAAAACTGCGAGTTCATGGCTTTGATGCTGGACTCAGAGCCAGGAGAGTTGTATGAATGCCCAAGAGCCCACACCAAGAAGATCAGGTGTTCACCAACCAACAAGTTCACCAACCATCAATTAAAACCCCAAGTCTGGTGGGGCAGAACAGCTCTACCTCAGAACTATGACACTTGAAAAATTGGACTTTTTTTTCCTCTTCTGCATTTCTAAAGTGGAAAGCAATTCTCCTGTAAAGTTTAATCCACGTACTGGCTGTCTCTTGGGTGGGATGAAGACCAAGCACTTAGGAAGAGTGTCTGATAGACAACTGAGAAGTCATCCCCTGCTCCACCTCCAAGTTTGGAGGAAAGATTATTTCTGGGGTGATAATGCAGCGTGAACTGAGAGGCACTGGCAGTAGGGGAGGGATGGAAGCTGCTCCCAACACAGGCATAACCAGGAAAGGAGCAGAAAGCCTAAGCAGGGTCTCCTTGAGCTCTAGCTGGTCACACTCCAGACAGGCTCTGTGCACAAGTCACAGGGCAGCTGAGCATCCCCTGAAAAGCAGGGAAGGTGGGAAAGCTGCTGTAACTTCTATCAGCTGGGATGCCCTGGTAGCCCCCTCTGACAAGCCCTGCTTGGGTAGCAATGGCAACAGTGCAAACTCTACCTAAACCTCAGCACCACAGAGGGATGGGGGGTGGGCAAAGACCTCCAAGGAGGACAGAAACCTTTGCTCAGTATGATGGTGAGGTTTGAGGACCACAGGTGTAAGTGAATGCTGCTGTCCCCCCGCCCCCCCCCAAAAAAACCCCAGGTACCAACTGCACCTGCAGCAGGGACCTGGTCTGCAACAAACAACTCCAGCTGAGAGGAAATAGTGAATCACATTTTCTGTATTTTTAGCTGATATTTGTTGCTTTTTGTTCAATGATTTATTTAAAGCTGTTCTTCAGTCTAAACTTTTCCACATACTACACTAAAAACAAAAACCCAATCACTGTTCTTTTTATAATGGACATCAAACTTTTTCCTGCTATCTTGGTTTTAAAAAAACATGAAGTTATTAGCTTTTGAGGTGATGCAAAACTAAACATGCTGCTCTGAAAAAGCCTGTAATTAAGCAGGCTGTAATAATTTTTCACTATCTGGCTCCTTTTCAAAGCACACGTCATTCTTTTGTTCTTCCTGCAGTATATTCTCATGGCAGTAGTAACCATGCTGATCCTTGGCATTAAATACTATTTAGGAGAATGGAAAGGAGGTGCACAAAGAGAATGGTGAGAGCAAAGAAAACAACACTACACATTTCCACAAAACACTTCATGGTGATATTTGAAAAAGCAGCTTACATACACCTACCCACACAGTACTTGTTGGAGGATTTATCTAATGTATTTTTAGTAAAAAAAAAATAAATCACAGCTTAACTAATATACATATATATATTTACAGAAACTATTTGCCTGGGTTATTTTGAAAATGCCCCAGAGAGGTCTGCTATTAATCTAACTTAAGATCTATTTCTACACGAGAGAGAATAATTAAAATTAGCCTGGGTATTAATGAGTTTCTAATGTAGCCTCTCGAGGTGCAAGTGACAATTTTTTGACATGTAATGAGAAGGTATTTAATTCACATAACAAGGGGAGCCACAACTCCTACCACGATCTTCTAACCATAAGCTACATGCTAGAGGTTTTCACATGAAGAAGATGGAATCTGCAAAGCTGTCTTTCTTTTTTCAGCATATTAATAGCTCAGTAATTATTTGTGCAGAAGAGTAATTACTCAATCACTCACTAAGTCTGTTTTGAAAGATCCCCATAGCAGCCAATGTTTCCTACTCTATTCCATCCTCAGAATTGCTATTGAGCAATATTGCTATATTGCTATTGCTTGTATTGAGCAATATTCTCTTTGAGGTGAAGGTTGGAATCAGGCCTGGGAAAAAATGATTATTTGAAGAACATAAAAATTTTATATGTTTGGCACTCAAAAGAGTATGGAAAGATCCGAGGCCCCACAGGGTAGGATTTATCCTATCAGTGTTTGTGTTCCATATTCAGCTGATGCTCAGAGCCACATCTGCCTGAGCCAGTTGAAGTTCAAAGCTGAGAGCCTTGGCTTACAATCTCAGGTACAATAACATGCTAATACAGCTATATATGTGTTCTAAATTGGATCTGCCTCACGCTTAACCAGCTCAGAGAAGTGCAAAACAAGCCAAAGGTTATCGCTGAAAAATCAATACAGAATTAAGTTACTTATACAAATGGTTATAAAAAAGATTTGATGACCTTCTTCAGAGGAAGAGAACTGAAATTTTAGTGACCATATTAAATTACCACATTTGAGCACAGCCTTTAGGTCTCCAAACTATATAAAAGCATACGTGCATTTATTATATATATATGTCTCCATGCTATGATTGCATAACTTGACTGTAATGAGAGAAACCATTGGCACAAGAAGAAACTGAGGAATCCAGAGTATCCAGGAGAAAAATCTGAAGGAAATATCCAAAATTCTTTCACATCTCCAGCTGCTTTTCAAGGCATATTATAGTCCAGAATCTGGATTGAAAAAGAAACACAGACGTTGCATAATATTATGCATATAATGTATAAATATTTCACGATTTGCTCTTGCATGTAGTATCCTAAATAGCATCCAAGTCCCAGATACTCATATGCACATGTATAAAAGCACAGATGTGTGTGATCACAGACAGCCTTTACACCTAGTCAAATAGAAGCTTTGTACTCTCTTGTACACCCTGGCTTGTTCCTGCTTCAACTTTCACCAATCCTGGTGTTTATCAGAAGGATGCACGAGCTCTTGGTAGCTCCTGAACTCTGACGCCTCTTGGTCTTGCCAGGCTCCTTTGTTTCATCTTCAGGAAATACAGTGATGTTTATGGATAACACCATAGTAGCAAAGCTTGCAAGCCAGGTGACAGGGGCTGTGAATTTACATTACAAGACAGCAGAAGGACATTCTGCATTTCCTGATGGTTTTTACATCTGTATATCTCAGTACTTATCATCTGAAATAGATTCTAACACATCACCACAGCATAAAGCATTCGATTTACAAGCAGTATTCCTGTGATGTGACATCCATCAAGGAAAAAAAAGACACATTTTCTAGGATCAACAGAACAGTTAATAAGAGCATAAATTACAAAAATATTAATCTAAGTAAGCTAATCTATCATGCTAATCTTGAAGCATTAAGTGTAAAATACAACACTTAACAGGCCAAGAATGTCAAACATGCAAACTGATAATCATTTGAACCAGTCTTGCTATGCCAGATCCAACTCTGCCAGTTTTCCATCAACCATAAAACATAGATAGAAACTTAAATAATCATGGTATGCAGAAAATACTGTATTATTTGTGTGTTGATAGATTATATATTAGCATAGGAATAGGTTTGAGGAATAAAAGTTTCTGATGGAAATAATTCAAATTCAAAACAATTTGTGTCTGATCCAAACTTCTAAATCACTTGCAGCTGGTAAACACTATTACCAGCAGTACAAATATACCATAAGGCTTTGTTCTCAGGCACTAAAACCTACTATTTTGAGAGAACATATATCCAAGTTGATCTAAGAATACAGACTTCGGAAAATGAAGAAAAAGTTAACATTTTCCTTCACAAGGTACAAAATCCTAGAAAATATATGATGTAGCTCAATACTGTGAAAGAAACTTATTTTTTGTAAATTGAATTTTCTTTCCAGTCATCCTCTACGAAGGATACAACCTATCAACTCACTCATATTTCTCTTCCCCCTTGATTGGGATGGAAAATTCTCTTCTTCCTTGAGGAAACTCTAGGCTAGGGTAGCGCTTCTCAGTCAGTCACAGCTCCCAGGAGTTTGCTGGCTATTTATTGTGTGATTCATACCCAGACTCTTATCAAACATGGGTATGAAACAGCAGTTTAGGGAAAGACAGAAGGAACATAATTTTAATGATTATTTACTGAAAAATCAGACTTTCTCATACATAAAATTGCATTAAAAAAGCCAAACAACCTCCAACAAAATGCTATTATTGGAATATCTCTGAAGTCACTGCTGATGAGAAAAGGTTGCTATTCCTAAAAGTGGAGTCACTGCTTTAGTCACCAACCTTGGGCCAAACCCAAGGGACCAGACAACTACATTCAGGTTTAAGGCCAATCCAAACCAATCTGCATGTCAAGATTTGATCCTGCGAGTCAAAATTTCATCTGCATTTCTGGCAATGCAAGTTATTAACACTGGACCAGCTTATCATAAACCTGGTAATTACTCCTCCATGTGGCCAAAAGAAGCCTCCAAGGGCTCAAAGTGATGAATTTTTTTTAATGCAGGAAGGAACAATGAAAGAAGGGCAAGGCTGCTATACTGGGGGAACTACAAGCAACAAAGCTCTATGTTTCAGTGATTGACTGGGTTTTTCAATTTTTTGAGGGGGAAATATGGAGGAGAATGAAAGTTCATAAGATGCAATAACTTATTTTTAATTATATTTCTACCTAAAACAATACTGGACACTTGTGAAACAGCACTGGAGTATCTAACTCATCTGTGGGTCCTGTGCCGCTACATCCCTTTTTTGTCATCCTGGGTTTTTCACATACAGTTATGGTATGTGGTAAGTTACCATACTTTCCTTACCATGCCATAAAAGTATATGAGAATGCTGCCTCTTAACATTTTAGCCATATACTCGATTAAAACAGACTAACACACACACCCCTACCCAGATAAGTAGCAACCACATGACCTTAATTCTTGTTCCTGTGATTACTTCCTTGGTAGCACAAGTTCAACTCCAAGAGATATCCAGAAACTAAACACACTTAAAGCACCACAGCTCCTCTCAGTGAAGCAGTGAACAGCTTGAAGGTGTCCTTAATAATTTAGAATCACAGAATGGTTTGGGTTGGAAGGTACCCCCAAAGATCATCCCCTTCCAAACCCCCTGCCATGCGCAGGGATACCTTCCACTATCCAGGTTGCCCAGAGCCCTGTCCTACCTGGCTTTGGACACTTCCAGGGATCCAGGGGCATCCACAGCTACTCTGGGCAACATGTGCCAGGGCCTCACCACGCTCATGGGGAATAATTTCTTCCAAATCTCTAATCTAACCCTGCCCCCTCTCATTCTGAAGCCATTCTCCCTTGTCCTGTCACTCCATGCCCTTGTCAGAAGTCCTTCTCCAGCTCTTTTGTAGCTGCTTTAGGTACTGGAAAGCTGCTTGATACTTTTCTTCTAGATGAGTTTTATGGTGCATTTCAGACAAAAATAGGTCTAACACCACTTGGTTGCTCACCAAAGCACTTGATGTAAAGAGGGAAGCACAACTTCTAGAGATTATTTCTAAAGACTCTGTGAGCTGAAGTTCCTCATGGAGCTCATCAGTACAAACCGCAGGGACAGACAAAAAATCTTCACCAACAGAGCTGCCCTTCCATTCCAGATAAATTGAATCAAAGTGTGCATTAGAAGTGCCTGCTGAATCACAGCATCAGGAGGGTAATGGCTCCATCAGGAAAAGTCAAAATGGAGACTTAATTAAATGAGATCTGCTATCAATCAACAGTTTGGAAATTATTAAAATTGTTGGTGTAGAGGAAATAAAAAGGCTTTGTGGTCTTCTGATTGAAACATTTTACTACTTTGGGTACATATGCAAGTATAACACAAAAAAAGGTATGAAAATGAAAATGGAAGCTTCATTTCATAACTCCAGCCACTACAATAGCAAATTAAATGATATTCCCCTCAGGTTTATTTCATAATAATTTGATTTTTAAGAGGAAGAAACTAAGTATTGCTCATGGATAGAAACATTCCTATCACAACCGAATGTTTAATCTAAATGTACTATGCACATCTAAGACTTTCTTGACAGCCTTTGCTCTTCAACCTTTATACATTGCTTTACCAGTAAACAAAAAATAATTAAATATTATAATAAAATTGTTTTCAAATAGCAAAATTAACTTCACCTCAAAGTTTTCAGAAGACCTTACATTTTGTATGTCGTGTACGAAGAAAGCCAAAGGAAATTGAAATAGCTTTGCACATTCTTTGAAGATGACTTAAATTGAAAGGATCACATCACAAGTGTTATTTTATAACTTTAAGTATTATAGATATTCTTGATTTTTTAAATTTGTTTTTATTTGGGCTTTTTATTTCCTTAAATGTACATAAGAATATAAATATACACTACTACCTGCCTAGTTAAACAGAAATATTTCATACAACAAGGACTGCTGGGGGATGGAGATGGTTTTAGTGGTGGACCTGTCACTGCTGGGTCCATGGTTGGACTTTCTGACCTGAATGACTCCGTGACTCATTAATTTACTTGTCTGTAAGGAATATTTACAAATTTACATTCAAATTCATTTACATATTTACATTAAATTCATAAAGAAATAGTGATGGATAGTCACAGCTATGCTAGATGAAGCTTAATTCCCTCTGTCTGTCATTTTTGACTTTTAAAGCATAGAGAGCATAAAATCCCTTATGGGTTATCAAAAAACACATGAATGCTGCACTAATACATTGTGAGGTATTGGGAAGCTCAGAAATCCATACATTTACATGTCTGAAGAATAAACAAGTGGAAAATGTAGTAATGAATCAAGACATGTAAGTGAATTATCTCAAAGGTCACTGTATTTATGGTGCTCATTATATATTAATGAAATATGCTTAATGAACATCCTTCCAATTATGACTGCATGATGTCCCACAGCAAAAGCAGCAATCACAAATGTGTGAATAGGATTAAGCCTCCCCATAACTTCCCAAATTAAACTTGTGTGTGAATACTGTATCAGTGCCAGATCAGGGCATTTAATACTGCACAAGTACACCTAATTCAACATTACAAAATACTAAATGAGCTGACAGTATCTATGGGACTTAACTCAGACCTATTAACTTATCCTTTCTGAAATAATTAATATAATGTGGCATTAATGAATGTCTCAGCGCCTTTGCAAACAATAAATGACTCATGATGCTTGCTATCAATTATAACACTGAAGAATACTCTGGATGTGCAATTTTTAAATTTTTAATTTTTTTTTTAAATTTAACTTCTGCAAGTTTGATTTAGAAATCTATGTGGCCCATAATCAAGACAAAGAAATAAAATGGGAAAAAAGAAGGTATTTTTATCCCTTCTTCCCTCACTCCACCTGGAAACATGGAAAAGCAAAGCATTTGCTATTTCAGATTGTGCAGGATTTCCTCACAGTCTTTAACAGGTATTTATCATGTGTGATATTTCTGCTCAAGTCTTCCATGCATAGACTAAGGGAGGTTCATGCTAAAACTATGCAAGTGAAACAAGCATAAGTGGTTGCTTAATAGGAAAGGACCTAAAATCCAGAGGAAGTTTCAGCTTAACACATATGCAAAAGAACTCCAAAGGAAATCTTTCCCGTACTTGAGACTGGAGTTTAAAAATTTAACTAAGAAAAGACTCTTATTCCTCATGTTACTTAATTATTAGAATTCCACAGTGAAGAGAAATAAATTAATAAATTCCCCCTCACTTATATAGAAAACAGTTGTTTCTTTAAAGAAAACCCACTATACTTGCTATAACTTGTTAAAATTGGAGGTTATATAGTAAAAAAAATCTGGTCTTGTCCCATAGTTTTCTTCCCCAAGGCAGAGTATTATATACTGAAACTCCAGAAAAAAGTTCTCAGTACACATGAAATTTGTTTAAGATCACATTTTCTTAAATAAAACAAGTTGGCTAGAAATAATTTAAGAAACAGCCATATTCATTATCACTAGATTTGTTATCTCTTTGAAAGAACAGTCAATAAAACACTTGGTTATAAATAAAATTACACAGACTTGTTTGAATGCTGCACTAATAATTGCAAAAAATAAAACATTCCCTGCCTGAATACCAATTAATTTTTTCTTTTGTTACCCAACGATGCTGAGCAACCAACTACAAATTAGGTTAAGAAAACTGCACATAAGCTTTGTCAGGGATGTCCATTTACAAATCAAAACTAAAGGAAACAGGGTGAACTCTGAGGCAGCTAAAAGGCAATTTAATTGCATATACAAATCCTCTAATCCCAAAGACATGTAATTAGCTACTTTCAAGCCTGCACCTTGCTGCTGTCAAAGAAATGCTGGAATCCCCGTTAATTCAAACCGTATCTAAGGGAGTCTCTCAGCTGAAAGAAAATACAAGATAATTACGTGTCTGGAAGAATTACCCAAGATATACAAGACATCACAACATTTGCACAAGCCCCTCTGCACGGGGTTGATCCTCTACCACACCTGTCATGGCCCAGGGGCTGTGATGTCCAGAGGAGGCCACAAGGATTGTGAAGGGGAATGAGGGGAAGCCGTATGAGGAGCAGCTGAGGGCACTGGGTCTCTTCGGCCTGGAGGAGACTGTGGGAAAACCTCATCACAGCCTGCAAATTCTTCATGAGAGGAAGAGGAGGGGCAGGCACTGAGCTCTGCCCTGTGACAGGCGACAGGACCTGAGGGAATGGCCTGAAGTTTTTTTAGGCTGGGTATCAGGAAAAGGCTCTTCACCCAAATGGTTGTTGAGCACTGGAACAGGCTCCCCAGAGAAGTGGTCACAGCACCAAGCCTGGCAGAGTTCAAAAAGCATTTGGACAATACCCTCAAGCACATGGTGTGATTCTTGGGAATATCCTATGCAGGGCCAGGAGTTGGACTCAGTGATCTCTGTGGGTCCTTTCCAATTTGTTCTCTGATTCTGTGATTCTGACATGCACCCCTTGTCCTGCTGAGCTCTCAGCAAGCCTGACCCATCTCCTGGCCTCCATGTGTCATGCTTGGCACAGAGGACACATGATGCATCTATGGCTGACTCATCCTCTTTTTCTTTTTACTTTTTAAGAGTAGAATAATACATATAACCATTATTTGGTTCAACCCATCAGCCCTTAACCCCATCAATAAGGAAGCAAACCAGGACAGACAGCCACATACAATGGACAAACACCTCGCAGTGCAGCTGCTGCTGAGGCAGTGGCTATGTCAGTGCCCCTGTCATTTACTCATAACCCACATCCCAGAGTAATAAAAAAAAAAAAAAGCACAACTGTCCCTCCCACTCATATAAAACTCTCCAGCTAAGCTGAGACAGTCTCAGAAGCTCAAAGACAGGGCAAATTAAAAATCTGACAGATAAGGTTCCTTCAGCCTTGAGCATCACTTATGGACATGTACTGCTTGGTCTGTGTACCACGGCCTTTTAACAATGACATATCCATGTAAAGATTGAGGTAGCATTACCAGCTAATTACACATCTCCTTATGCTTTAGAGATATGCAAGTACACCAGACCTGACCACTGCTACATGAAAAGCAGAAAGTGTTGTTTGAACCACACAGTGCTGCAGAAGACCACCAGGTGAGATGTGCTGAAAACGTGGATCTGGTATTAATACAATGATTGATACATGAAAAAAGATTGAATGTTTTTTTAAAATTAGTTATTCATGTCTCTTCTTCCCGTCTATATATATTTTAAGTAGTACCCTGGTCCCACTTCCATTATCTGGCAAAATACTCAACTGGAAAACAAGTGCACATTTTATGACCCCCCCAACCTGGCTCTACCCCAAAAGGTAACCACACAAATCCAACATGAGATCTGCCTGGTATACTACCAAGCAGCAAATATCCCACAGCATTTCTTTCTGTTCCATGTGCTGCCTTTACATGCCTAGTCCTGCCCTCCACGCACACCCAGTGCTCCCATTAATGGTAAAAGCATTTGTTATTTGGTGTTGATTGATTAACTCTAATGGAAATATTCATACATATTGTGAGAACACATACCAAAGCTTTTAAAAAAAAGATACAGCAAGGTCCTCTCAGGACACTGTGATGGGAAACAGACTAAGAGACCTAGTTTGGAAACAAATACACTGAAGGCAACCAGAAACTTTTAACAAGTTGTTTGCCCAGACTCTCTAGTTGGCATCCTTCTTGTTAAAATGTACCTGGGATTAAATACTCCTAAATATATTGCCAAATCAAATCAACAAAAAAGAGTTGAAAACATCATTTGTGATTTTGTATCACAGTAGATTTGTATTAGTCCTCTATTGCTCACTTTGGTCTGGTAAGAAACCTTAGGAATCTCTACCCCATAACTTTAATGCTTCCTTTACATGGATTTTACTTGGAATTCACAAGGCAGGTTAAAATCGCTCATGATAACTTGGTCCAAGTTACTATTCTGTACCTATTTACTTCAAAGTTAACTTATTATCCAAAAGCAGAATTGTCGCTAATTTGATTTTCCACAACTTGCTGCTAATAAACATAGGCAAAGAACCCTGTCAGCATTCATGTTGTAGCTTAATAACAAAATCTCTGGTAGATTTTCTTTCTGTGGTAGAAAGGCAGCAAGTAGGATGTACAGACAACTTTCACTTACAAATCAGAAATTTGGTCTTGAACTATAAAACTTTAGGTCTTAGCAATGTTAAATAGTAAATCTATTTTAGGTAGTGGCAGACATTTTTCTACTAAACACTGAGATTATTTTCTGTAGTGTTTCCTGCAGTGCTAAGAAGTCAAGAACACCTGATGTACCCTTCACAAAAGGATTTTCCATTTATCCATGACAAATTTTTAATAGAAAGAGACAAGTTGCAGAGCTCATCCACAGTGCTGCTCTTTTACCCCACAGCTGTGATACACACCGATTTTCTAACAACTGATAAAACTCAGTGCCAGAAAGACAAACCAGACCATACAGTCACTTCGCAGGCCTTCTTATTGACATAAACATGTTACCTAATGATCACAGGAAAATTCCAATTATCAGAGATGCATGATCTCTTCAGCAAATACATTAACCATTCAAATCTAATTTTGGTTAAACCCTTCCTGGTGATGACTTTGAACTGAATACACTAGAAGAGCATAAATTTAAAAACATGTTTTTTCACAGGCAAATCTAGAAAACAAAAAATGTGGCAGTGGTAGTTTTGGACTCCCCAACAGCACCACGACTCAAACTCTCTGCTGGCCCCATCCCAAGCTGTTACTGGAATGAATCCTTGCACAAGCCTGCCGAGTGTTGCAATCACTGGGTCTCAAGATAAGCCAAAATGGCTCCTCTCCTGTTGACAGTATTTCATTTGACTCCAGTGTCTGCTGGCTATGCCACTCACCTGGAGGCAAGGCAGGAAGTTCTCACATGTAGAACCCCAGTTTTTTGTTTGTTTTCCAAGGCTGTAGAAAAGAAGATGCTCATGAAACCCTATCCTGAATACTGCATCCAAATGCTCTTGGACCACTCTTGCAGATGTGGATTCACACTTCACCCTTCAGATGAGAGTCCAAAACAGGTTCTCTGGCACTGAGAATAAACATCTAAACCACTGGAGTAGTGACTGGAAATCTCTAACCTCTCATTTTTGATGAAAAATGGTGATTGCACCATTATTTGTTCAGATTTCCAAACCGGAATGAAGGTGATTTATTTAATAAAGAGAAAAATAAATCTTGTTTTCTCTTTCCTTCATCCCTTGCCCTTCCCCACTCAACAGAGCAGATTTTAAAAAGCCTGTTTGAATTGATAACCCATGGCACAAATTATGTCAACTTTCTTCCAAACAAGTATCATTTGTTTTTCATCCTCTAGATAAGAGACACATGCTAGTACAAAATGGTGATAAGCTGGTAAATCAGCCTCTGTAAGTTACAAGTACTGGCACAGACCTTTAGAGTGAGATTAATGCTGAAATAAAAATAAATACCCAGATTTTCCATGGTTTTGTGAATTATTTTGATCTTTACCATCCTTTAGGGCAGCATGTTTCACGATGTGACAACACAAGTAACCACTGTGAGTTGTAGGATGCATGTGGGAAGTAGATTTGTAAGTTTAACAGCTCCCTTTAGTAATGCTTTCAGGTCAAATATCAGATACAGAGAATCCTTTGTGGTATGAAACACACACTAATCTAGATGACAAAGCACCCAGATATCAGTAAAAAGATAAAAACACAAAGCAAAGCTTTTAGTTGCTTGACAACTGAAATTCCACTGATATTCCAGGGTTAGTCAAACTGAACAACAGGCCAATCTTTAGCTACAGCTTAAACAACAGCACTACAAAATCAGCTTTGATTTCTCCCTCAGCTAGGATGTAGGTTCATTTTGGCGCCCAATGCAATGGGAAGATCTGAAATTCTTGGCACAGATAGAAGTTCAATCAGGGCTAGTTCAAGTTTATCTGAAACTGTTCTGTCCTGCTTAAAAGAGAGAACTTACTCCTGACATTCACTGTTAATTAACAGCAACTGCCAATTTGCCAATTACAGCAGTGTTAATTTTACAGGTATTAATCCTTCAAAGCCATAATCCTATTGCAATCAAAATTATCCAAGGACATAAAAAAAAAAGAAAAAAAAAAAAAAAAGGCACCAAATGTTACTGAGCCCAAAGACAAAAAATAATACCTCAACATTTCCACTGAAGAGTTACTTTCAGGTAACCATCTTTATTTCATTAAATCAAGTCAGATAATGTATGCCACTATATCTAGAAGAAAAGAAGATAAAATTAGTAAGTGAAACCCATTGTTAGAGATTCAATTAAAAAAAAAGGCACAAAATGCATATGAGAATGCTGGGATCCAAGATAAAGGTGAGTAGTAGGAGCATAGCATAACTCAAAGATGTGAATCTAGGGAAAGAAATTAAAAACAGCAACAGAATTTTCTGTACTGTGGGAATAGATCAGGCTAAACACTGAGAACAGGAGAACTGCAGTAACATCACACCAGTGCCTTTGGTTAATGACGTTTTATTTCCAAAGTTAATATCCAGTTACAAATTAAGGTAGTAACGTAATGGAAGTTGCAATTTAAGCTTGGTTTTAGAGTGATTATCCTCACAGCATCATCACTATACCACCAATGCAATAATGTTTTGCTGAATAGTAACATTCACAGTAAAGTATGTTAGATACCTAATTTGTAATTTTTATCAAGAGCAAATTAATTCACAGTCAAATTATTTCAAATGACCTTCAAATGCAACCACAGTCAAATTAACTTCTGCCAGATTCCCAGCTCCAACTCCATTCCTAGCTCCTGTGATCTCCCTTAGACTCACACCTTTGAGTTTGTCAACCATTTTTCACAGTCCACCTAAATACCAAATATGATGCATCTTACAGTTTCAAGGAACTTAGCAGGCAAGTTCTGAAAAGCATTGGCCTCAAACCCAATACTTAGCTAAAAACACAATAAAGGCTGGGTTTCTAACTCAATGATTTTAGAACTTGTATTACATATGCTTCTTTATTCCCTTCAAGGCAATCCTTTTCAACAACAGCACCCAAAAAAAATTTGCTTCTTTCTTAAGGAAGCTTATCAGTTAGCACTTCCTCCTTGGGTCAACTTTGGTGTGTTTAAGGAAGTCAGGAGTATTTTTAATATGTTAAATTTTATTTTTTAAAACAATTTGCAAAACAAATGATCCAGTAACAGAGATAAAGAGTAAAACATCTTTACTCCAATTTAATGCTAAGAAGTCCTACAGCTAATGTATGTCAGTGCTGCACATGTCAATGTTAACTTAAGCCCTAATAAAGTGAAGGTGTTTAAGAGATTAAAAAGTGCTTATATATTTTTCTTCCCTTTTTAAAATAGTTTGACATATGATACACATTCTTCTAAATCAGTACCTGCTCTGCTACTATTTAATGTACTGAGTTTATATAAAATTTGGGGAAAGGGATGGCATTTTCTGGAAAAAGCTTTCAAGATTCAGACAAGTGTTCATTCCAGCAATGTGCACCTATGTAATTCCCTCCTCCACATCCCTATTAAATTTCAAGCTATTATAAATTCAGTAAACCTCAGTAAAAAAGAACAAAAGCTCCCTGGGAATCTTGAGAAAAATCCCCCCCAAAAAGGTATGGAGTAGAACAATTACTTTTCTAATTGATGGAGCAGCATGCAAAACCCTTCAATTATTGAAAA